>NC_088240.1:35959822-36559822 GCF_036934945.1 Oncorhynchus masou masou | reverse complement strand
GTGATTGGGTCTGGGGAGCTCTCTGTGTAGAGGATCTCTCTGGGTTTACCTCTAAAGCTCTGCAGCACAACGATATACACACATGGTGCTTGTGAGCCACGGTAAAACAACAACAACATCAACAAACACATTTAATGCCAAAGATGTACTGTCACTGTCAAATACTGTCACTGAAATATGTATGTACTTTTGTAAAACATGCCTCCAAAATGACATTGATTCTGTGTTATATGCTCTCATTTATACAACGGGTGGGTCTAATCCTCAATGCTGATTGGTTAGCCGGTGTCTATTCTACAAGTTACCACCGGCTAAATCTATGACGTTAAAATGCCTATTTACTCTGTTCCATCTGACTATTACTATTTTTGTTGCCAGAGGTGAACCCACCATTTTGGATGTTTGTATGTCTGTGTTTATCCTACTGGAAAAGGAGTCCATTAGATTCAGTTGACCTAGAGGGACCCTATTACCGTCAGATAGAATCCCTCCACCGGCACCAGAGAAATGACCCTCCCAGCCCTCCGCTCTATAGACCCGGCTGGATGCAGACCATTGGTCTGGCCTCTCTCCTCTTCTCAGCATCCCAGCTCTTTGAAAAGGAAGTCTGTTGTGAAATATTCTAGGGTTCAGTGAACTAACAAAGCACCTCCAGAACTACGAGATTCAATGGAGTACAAAAGCAGAGATTCTGCCTTTATTGAAACCATTGCAAATGTATTTTCCTTTACTGTAGTCTGGAGAGCAAAAAGGCTTTAATGGTTCATTAATCTCCAGAAGTTTCACCTTCAGTAAAAGTGTCTCTTTGATCTTTTCTCCAAGCCTCTCCCTGGCCTGTATACAGCATCTGGGCTATAGCCCATTCATCCTACCTCTTATCTGAGGGAGAAGATCTGATTCACCTTGACATTAAAACTACTCCAGCCCTCCCTCTAAAATATTATTCAGTGCGGCACCATGGGAAACGGTTAGATTATTTTAAGGCAATACACAAAGGATTTTGAGTGCGAGATGAAAAGTTCTTCAAGAGACTATTTTTGAGAGGTGTTGAGGAGAGGCCTAATTCTCTCAAAGATTTCATTCCACTCCTGGCTGCTGGCCTTTAGTGTATCCATTATCAGGAACAACCACTTCATTCTCTTGAATAATCCCAAAAAGGCTTGGCACCTCACTATGCACGATTACTTACCTATCATTAGACATGTGCCAGGCTAAAGGGTGGTGTAAAATGTATACTTTGCACAGTGGTCTCTGAAATGGGAGTGACTGGGGTGAGGCAGCTAAGAGGAGTGTGGATGTTAGTGTAGTGTGGATAGCAGGCAGGCAGGCAGGCAGCTCCAGGGCAGTGAAGCTGGTACTGCCGTCTGATTCCTCCTGCCTGCTCACTGCTCTCCTGTGAAGCATAGATAATACTGCACCATTCTGGAGACCTGGCTGATCTACACACTCCCGCAGAGCCAAGTGCATTGACAGACCACATCACAGCTCACACAGGAATCCTCCCAGCAAAACACATCCCTGCCATGTTCTGTATAAAGCACACATACGGACACACACACACATACGGACACACACGCACGCGCACACACACACACACACACACACACACACACACACACACACACACACACACACACACACACACACACACACACACACACACACACACACACACACACACACACACACACACACACACACACACACACACACACAGTTCTTAGTGGACATGCATTTAATCCCAACTCCTGTACCAACTCTACTGAGATCCATGTATTATGTATTATCAGATCACGCACAAAGGTGTGATGCATAACCACCACCACACAACTGCTTGTGCATCTGCTGTCCTGTTGAATTCCAGCTCCATCCCCACAGTTTCACAGTGTCTCTGCCATCCTAGCGCCGTTGGCTGTGTGAGAGGTGGAAGGACCCACGGTGACACTTTCATTCTGCTCCTGCTCTCTGTTACCTCATTACACCAATATATCCCACTGCTAACAGCCCACATTTCCTGACAGGATAACAGGCACGATATCATCACAGAGGAACGTATCCCACCCCCGGATTAAGCTCAGATTCCACTGTCCTTTCCCCTTGACAAAAATTGGGTTTCAGCTTGTGCTTCGGACCATGTGAAGGGCATTTCTGTGGAAATATGAAACCACCGTTGTGACCTTTCCCAAGGCCTCTAAGGAAGGCTTCTAATTGGCAGATATTATTGTTATGGACTAGGGCATACAGAGACCTCGTGCTATACTATACACTTGCATGTTGCCCACAAAATACACACATTCTGGTCACTAAACACGAAATGTAATATGTTGCTTTTTATCGATCCAGGCAAGAGCTCTGAGACAAAAAAGAAACGTTCTATATTTCCCTACCTTGCCTCAAAATCATGCATGATCAATACCAGAAGGGTAAGATGAACCCTGTTCATCACAGACATAATGTGTGTGGCCATAATCGATAGGGTTCGTCATACACAACTATAGGAAAGGTCATACCTCACAAAACGCTGGGCCTTTCCTCAAGCTTTCAGTCAATTGTGGCATTTCTGCCCTGGAGATACAGTATAGAGATTGAGGTTACAGTACTGGAGCTAATCAGCCAAGCATGTAGCCTGCCGACAGAGATATAGATGATCAAAAACACACCCAGATAAAACACACACACACACACTAAAGTTTTTCCTTACAGCTAGCAGACGTCAGGAAGGAGTTATTTGATGCTACTGTAAAGTGATGTTTAAAGCCATTGCAGGGTAGTCAAATCAATGTGGCCTAATGCTACTCTTGTGTTAAGCTATGCTACGTCTTGTCGTGTCAGGTCATGTTCCGTGTATAATCTTGTTTATCGATAGAGAATCCTCCAGTACCCAAGGCGCTGTAAACTCCGTCATCCCAACCCATCACACCAGATGGACACACAGATGGACGCAGCAACATTCTATTAGTCCGTGGGTTCATACTGCCTCCCTGCCAACACGTCATGCTGCAGTCTATCATAGATCTGGGTCCAACTCCCACAATTAGACATTTATTTGTCTATAAATCGCACATTCAACATCATCAAGCAGACGACAGGCCATGGAAGTGAAGAGGTTGGGTATCCTATCCTCTGACTGAATCCAGTACAGTTCATAAAGTCCACCATTATAGTGTGTTGTCTCAGAGCAGACTTCAGATGCTTGTTAGTGAAGCTGTATGTCAGGGACACTGACAGGGTCAGGTGAACCTCTTGTGTAATATCCTCTCCTTCTCTCCCTCTCTGTTACCTGTGATGTGTGTCCGCCAAGGTCGAGGAGAAATACAATCCGTTTTTTTCTGACCATCATTATCAGACAGATGTAGCTAGCAGTAGTGGTGCAGTGTAGCGTTTCATTGTTTCATCGCTACAGCGGCGCGCTCTCTCTCTCTCTCTCTCTCTGCTGCTCCGGAGCATTTAGTTATCAGGCCAGGGCATCTCTGAGGAACCAGGCCGGACGGCTCCTCTGATCCGCTAAGAGTTTGAGTGAAGGAGCGCCGTGGTCCCACTCTCCAACTGATAACATCAGTGATTTATCTCCTCCATGTTCTCCTGCTCGATTACAGGCCGTGTCCTGTAGCCAGCCAGCTGCAGACAGCCTGGCCGTATGCTGCTCCACAGCTCCACAGCACCGCAGCACGGCTTCAGTTACAGCCAAATCAGCTCCCCTTCCAGGATGAGAAACACAGACAGTCTCAGCCATGTAACTCAAACTACTGGAAACAGGGGGTTTTATAGACTGTCATAAGTGCATTCAGTTGGACGCCTTTAAACACTGGATTATGGTAGAATAACTGTAAATGGAACGTTAAGAAACAGCCACTATGAAAGTCTCAACCAACCAAGGAGTCATTTGAGACCGTGTTTGTGTACAGTTTTGATTTGTGGGGACTGTTCAGTCTGTGCGAAAAAGAAAATGCTAATTGAGTTTCATACCCTGGCATGCATTAGCTTTAAGAATAGGACATGGAATGTCTCTGAAGGATTTCATATAGCACAGTGTAGTTGAGCAAACAAATCAGTGCTACAGCAAATCCCCCACAGCCTCGCTGTGATTACAGGGCCAATAGACTAACAGCTCAGTCTGACAGACGAGAAGAACGTTGACTGCCTGCCTCGCTATAGCACAGACACTAAGTTTCATTGACAATCTGAGTAGAAAGACTTGTTCAATGAACAAAGGGATTGTCAGAGTTGACACCCTGATCAGAGGACTACAGGGAGGAGAGGGAGTATGTTCTGCTGGCTGCTACTACTGCTATTGCTGCTACTCACTGCTGCTGGTTTTCATGTCGCTGTTCTGGAGATGTGCAAACTTCATACAAAGTCCTTATCAGTTAAAGACAACTCTGGCTTGACACTGGGGGTGACAGGGGAACTCTCGCATACACACAAAGGCACACAGGCACGCACTGCTTTCCTCACTCTTCTGCGAGACAAGTTCTCCTTTCACTGTCAGGCTGGCACCTTCTTGGCAGAGCATGGGTCTCTCAGTTAAAGTACATGAGGTATTTGAGTTTTTTTTAAATGCTGTTCCAACAGACGCAAAAAAAAAACATTGCAGGACTTTTTGCGTGTGAATGTGCGAAGAATACCGAGGCAAACACTGTAAGAGGTCTCAGCAGTGTAATAATGGCTATAACTCAAGTGTTGCATGAACAACCTTGTTGTTTGTATTGGTAATGTGATTGATAACCAGTGGGGCAGTACTATATACATAATTAACATGAATCAATTGTGTGGTTGATCTAATGACACAGCATGGCTGATCATTTGAAAGGCAAGTTTCTTTAAAGTTGAAGGAGTTCTAGAGACTAAAACACCAAAAGGGTGTCCTCCTCTATCACAGTCCTCCTCTATCTTCCTCCCTTCTTTTAATCTTTTCCTCTGACTGACAAAGACAGGTTTTTGTGAAAGCCCAAACTCAGCCACCAGCCCAACGGAGGCAGTGAAATACACTCACACTTCATTTACTGTGCCCGGTGCTTTTATGGCTCCCAAGAGGTACCCAAAAGTCGTCTTTGTGCAGTTCAGCAGAAACGTTCCACTTTAACTGCTCCGTCTGGCTTTAATCTCTATAGGTACCTACCAGACGTATATCAGAGACTGTCAAAGTTCGTTTCCTCAGTTCAACCATCCCAGCAAATACTTTTTTTATTGATCTCCTGCGAAATACGCCAACACACAAGGGCAATCTTAAGAGGTGGTGTGAGAGGGATGACGTCAATAAGCTAAAGATGACCACTGCAACCACCAAGGCTATTGTCAACCAAACCCAACTTGCCATAATCATAAAAGCCCAAGGCACAGTATATTTCTGCATGGGGAAAAATATTATGTTGGACGTATAAAGCACAGAACTATAGAACAACAAAACACATGCGTCCAATTGAACAGCTCCAACCCCCAGCTGTGTTTCTGTAGAGGCATTGTATCCTTTCAAAGCTCCTACTGTGGTGAGTCAGAGTAAACTGATACAGATGGTCAGACTGATGCATACTGGTCCGAAATCATTGTCCAAACACAGCTGTCTCGTAGGTATTCCAATCATGGGCATTTATATGCTAAACCAGTCTGGAAGAATGAAAGGCAAATTAAAGGTTGTATGTGATTTCTATAGTGAATCTGAATCTGCCCTGGAAGCTCTGAAACCAAATGTATTCACTGCCAAAATGTCTCTACTCTCACCATGCCACAGGCAAACAGTGCCATAGAGGAGAAGGGCTAAATTGGGCTTCACTATCAAAGAGTTTCTCCATTGAGAGAGAAAATTAGGTTAACAAAAAAGGTTGTTCTATTTTGACCTCAGTTTAATATAAGACCATGTTTCCCAAATGTGGCGGCTCCGCTGGTTGTGGATTTAAAGGTAATATCATTACATTTTCACCCCTCTGGCATTTTAAATTCCCCTAATGTTTCAAATCCTATCGATCTAGCCTTCCTGGGATTCTACAGTACCTGCTCTCCAATTACTCACATAGGCTGGGTTGGCTGCAAGTCGTCACAAAAAGCTTAGTGAGGTAAACTAGCAGGCAGGAAATAAGGTGAGGGATGCCAGCCTTTACGAATGGACAAATGGAAGTGCATTCAATTCCCTGGGAGGAGGCAAGCTCTGCAGGCTAGGCAGATTTACACTGTTCTTCCTCCACAGCCCCTCTGTCTGTCTTCTCTTCTCTCTGGAGGCTGACTGAGGACCTTGCTCGCCCAACAAAAACACTGTCAGAGATAGTTCAGCCAGCCATGAAATTGATTTTGTATTAACAAACAAGGGGATCTGTTTCTCCTCTACTGTTAATCAAATCATTTCGAGGAATGAAAGGAAGATGAGAGTAAAATCATTAAGTTCCAAAGGTAAATCACATTCACTGCCAACCTGTTGTCCCATTAACCCTGAAACCTGTTCAATAGCTAATTAAGGCAATTACTTCAGGCATGACACGCCACTTAATCATGAATGTCTAGCCCATTTATAATGGTGGCTTCATTACCATTGGCAGCCTTCTCTGATGGGCTCCCCCTCCATCTCTACACTGTGGAAATATACTGTGGGAACAACTTGACTGACTGTCTGTGCCTCCTCCTTTATCTCAATAGTCAGCTATTACTGAAGGAATGTTGAAGCTGTTACTGAAGGAATGTTGAGGCTGTTACTGAGGGAATGTTGAAGCTGTTACTGAAGGAATGTTGAAGCTGTTACTGTCGGAATGTTGAGGCTGTTACTGGGGGAATGTTGAAGCTGTTACTGAAGGAATGTTGAAGCTGTTACTGAAGGAATGTTGAGGCTGTTACTGGGGGAATGTTGAAGCTGTTACTGAGGGAATGTTGAAGCTGTTACCGAGGGAATGTTGAAGCTGTTACTGTCGGAATGTTGAAGCTGTTACTGAAGGAATGTTGAAGCTGTTACTGAGGGAATGTTGAAGCTGTTACTGGGATTGTTACTTAGGGAATGGTGAAGCTGTTACTGAGGGAATGTTGAAGCCGTAACAGGGGGAATGTTGAAGCTGTTACTGGTGGAATGTTGAAGCTGTTACTGGGGGAATGTTGAAGCTTTTACTGAGGGAATGTTGAAGCTGTTACTCAGGGAATGTTGAAGCCGTAACAGAGGGAATGTTGAAGCTTTTACTGGGGGAATGTTGAAGCTGTTACTGAGGGAATGTTGAAGCTGTTACTCAGGGAATGTTGAAGCCATAACAGAGGGAATGTTGAAGCTGTTACTGGGGGAATGTTGAAGCTGTTACTGAGGGAATGTTGAAGCGGTTACTTAGGGAATGTTGAAGCTGTTATTGGGGGAATGTTGAAGCCATAACAGAGGGAATGTTGAAACTGTTACTGGGAGAATGTTGATGCTGTTACTGAGGGAATGTTGACGCTGTTACTGGGGGACTGTTGAAGCTGTAACAGAGGGAATGTTGAAGCTGTCAGTAAAGGCATAGGTGTAGCCTAATATCTGCATTGAACAAGCTGCTGTATGGCCTTGAAAAAACACATAATTCATTTTTAGTTAGTCCAACATAAAGAATGGAAGTCCTCAATGACCTGTAAAACATATCTGCTAGTGTTACATTCTCATTGCCATGCATTATATTCTGACTGTAGTGCTGACCCTTCTTTCTCTCTCTACACACCTCTGTCTGGACACCTCTCTCTTTCTCTCTCTGGACACCTCTATCTTTCTCTATCTGGACACCTCTGTCTGTATACCTCTCTCTTTCTCTCTCTGGACACCTTTCTCTTTCTCTCTCTGGACACCTCTCTCTTTCTCTCTCTGGACATCTCTGTCTGTACACCTCTCTCTTTCTGTCTCTGGACACCTTTCTCTTTCTCTCTCTGGACACCTCTCTCTTTCTCTCTCTGGACACCTCTCTCTTTCTGTCTCTGGACACCTTTCTCTTTCTCTCTCTGGACACCTCTCTCTTTCTCTCTCTGGACACCTCTCTCTTTCTCTCTCTGGACACCTTTCTCTTTCTCTCTCTGGACACCTCTCTCTTTCTTTCTCTGGACACCTCTCTCTGGACACCTTTCTCTTTCTCTCTCTGGACACCTCTCTCTTTCTTTCTCTGGACATCTCTCTCTGGACACCTCTCTCTTTCTGTCTCTGGACACCTTTCTCTTTCTCTCTCTGGACACCTCTCTCTTTCTCTCTCTGGACACCTCTCTCTTTCTGTCTCTGGACACCTTTCTCTTTCTCTCTCTGGACACCTCTCTCTTTCTTTCTCTGGACATCTCTCTCTGGACACCTCTCTTTCTCTGTCTGGACACCTCTCTCTTTCTCTCTCTGGACACCTTTCTCTTTCTCTCTTTGGACACCTCTCTCTTTCTTTCTCTGGACACCTCTCTCTGGACACCTTTCTCTTTCTCTCTCTGGACACCTCTCTCTTTCACTCTCTGGACACCTTTCTCTTTCTCTCTTTGGACACCTCTCTCTTTCTTTCTCTGGACACCTCTCTCTGGACACCTTTCTCTTTCTCTCTCTGGACACCTCTCTCTTTCTTTCTCTGAACACCTCTGTCTGGACACCTCTCTCTTTTTCTCTCTGGACACCTCTCTTTCTCTGTCTGGACACCTCTCTCTTTCTCTCTGACACCTCTCTCTTTCTCTGTCTGGACACCTCTCTCTTTCTCTCTCTGGACACCTCTCTTTCTCTGTCTGGACACCTCTCTCTTTCTCTCTCTGGACACCTCTGTCTGGACATCTCTCTCTTTCTCTCTCTGGACACCTCTGTCTGGACACCTCTCTCTTTCTCTCTCTGTAGATATCTCTCTCGCTAGACACCTCTCTCACTCTTTATTTCAGAACCCTTCCATCTCTTCCTCTCTCTCTCTGTAAGCCTCTTTCTCTCTGAACTCTTTCCGTCTCCCTCTCTCCTCCCTCTCAATCTCTCTGTGATGGTGTGCTCAGTGTGGTCTGACACCTCTCTTGTCAGCAGTTCCCGGCTTGCCTGTGACAGACAATGTTACTGAGGGAGGCCCTTGTAGTGAGCTGTCCTGAATGGGACTATTGATTTCCCTGTTTGTCTCCTCTGACTGAGGCAGGGCAAGGCTGGGGTAGTCATAGCTGGGATGGCTTCTTTAGCCCTATGGCCCATTCATTCCTCTCTGCTTCCTCCGTCCTCGCTCTCCTCTATAATAATGACAAGACTCAGACAGAGACTTGTAGAATGTATGTGGGTGGGGCCTCTGTTGCTGTTCGACTGTGGCTGTGCACTCAAGCTGGACGGAGGGAGGCTAGTCTCCTCCTCACACAGTTAAATGTCACTCTCTTCCCACCGCCACACATCAATAACAGGGGCCGGCGCTTCAGGACACCTCTCGCACTCATTTAATTTCCATTTGCTCCCATGAATACAAATTTCAGAAGGACCTGCCACTCTCTGAGGCAGAGGGGAATGTCACAGCACCTCCATCCTGACAGGAAGCCTCCAAATGTGGAGTGACATTAAACACCCGCAATTTATATTTCCCCCTGCAGCTCCCAGATGACACCCATTCAAACACGTCGGGGAACAAGAGGCTCACCTCAAACTGCTCAGTTCGGTTTGACTTTGATATACTTTCATTAGACAGCGACGGTGGACAGGTTTATTGCTGTGATTACGTATGGCACGTTAATTAAAACCAGCGGTAGTTACCCTCCCATCGATGTTGTTTGTCTTCCTAACATGAAAAGCACAGCGCATTCATCAAAGCCCTGTATAAACATGAGCCTGTTTGCGTTAGCTTATCAAGCATCAGCGCTTAGGACCTAAGGGAGCGTGTGGTGCGGCGCCCGTGCTTTTTAAAAAAAAAACGAGAAAAGATATACAAGGGGACTGGGAAGGGAAGGAGATCAGGCACACTGCCTAAACTTTGTGACACTGTGCATTATAATGTAAATGTCAGAGCGCTTTATCCTGGGCAAAGACTCCCAATGGACTCAACGTGTTTTGCATTGAAAGACAGCCCAGGGCAGATGGGTTTCATTCATGTCCATATGGTGGGGATATGCTTGACGTCTCGTTAAAGGTCCCACACAGTCATTCTATTTCCCAAGTAAAAATAGCCTTTCAGGGACCAAAACATCACCCATAATATTTTTACCTTATTAAAGTGTTTTTTTAAAAGTGTTGCCTTTTCTCTCATCTCTAACTATCAGGAAGCCTGAAATAACAGCCTGTATGGGCGGGGAGCTTATATTCATGGTCCACATATCATTGATGACAAGGTAAACAATGTGCCACATGTCATTCCGAGCCTAAATAGTATGCCTCAATCCATTTTCTCTGTAACATGTTCTCATGGTCCACAGAGCTGTTCATGGACTGTTGGATATCAGACAGACAGCAGCAAAACACAATTGCATTCTTAGTGTTTTGGAAATAATTACAGAATGCAGTTCATTGATACACTTCTTCACAATAATTAGCCATGTCTGAGTCACCTTAGAATCTTAGACATAGGGGAACGGCATACAATTCTGGACAATTTATTGGTGCCTCTGCGTTAAGCATTATAAAATTAAAATTAAATGTTAATACATCATTGGATGTATTGATCAGACATTTGATCATTTACAATTGGCCGGTATTGCCGAAATGAGAAACAAATGCCTAATATCGGCACGCGGCCACCCCACACTGTCCAGGGCCCCATCGATTTGTACAACTTGTAACCCTCATCTCCCGTCCGATGCTTAAAAAAAACATACAAAGAAACATAATGTGACATCATGTAACAGTGAATTACTTAGGCTTTAGGAGATGCAACCAACTACAGAGATTGATGGGGAGAGGAGGGGGATCCATGAAATCAAGCAGGCTTCAGTCACCCACTTGGCTTCAGTCACCCACTTGGCTTCAGTCACCCACTTGGCTTCAGTCACCCCCAAGATTGAAGCGGGAGACAAATCCAGCTATGGCCTCCACTGAGCAGACAGGTGTCCTGGGATGGACAGCTCACACAGGTTCTCCACATACGGAGCTGGATCAAGGCTGACCTCATTGAAGAGGAGATCCAGGATCCTGTCTACATAACCTGTAATGTTTTTGAAGAGGGAAGTGTTTGTTAAATGGGTAGTGAATTTAATTTCCTTTTCTTTACTGTTCTGAGTTATAACGCTATCATTGATGTAGCGATCTACTGACGCTACAATGTGTTTTCTGGTACTTTAGAACTACTCAATTTGAAATATGCAATATTTGGTTGTGGACGTTTTGTAAAACATTTCAATGTCTTCATTTGGAATTTCTGTGTGCCTGAAATGCTCTATTGATGTATATTTGAAATGAAAAACTATGACTTACAATATGTTGGGTCCTCACAGCAGATACACGCTTCTTTGGCTTGGGAACGCTAATTTCGTATCACAGCAACCACCCCCCCCCTCCCCAACATCATGATTAACATTTTCCCTCTTTAAAGGACCTTTAAATATTTTTCCCTCTTTATGTGCTTGGGATCCTAACATTGTCATTGTGTTGAAGCTATGATACATACCATAGGTCTCTACCAAGGCATACTAACCTATAGTTCTTTACAACTACAGTTGATATTCTCTGTCTATAGCCATCATTGTCTTAGCTTTTCACAACAATTATGAAGAATATTATATTCTGTCACTTAACAGCCAAAATCATATGCAAATGATGAGAAGTGGGGCGGTGGTGTGCTAGATCCCCCTCTCCTAATTCATCAACCAATTTCAGACGAAGAACCACTCTGTGATTCTGGGAAATGTGAAGCCAACCATTTTGGACCTGATTTCCAATGGTTACACTTCTTATTAAGGTACAGTACGTGGCTATCGCCATGAATTAGGAACAAAACAAAGAATGTAAGGCCCCTTCTACTCAATCCAAGAGTAAACTGCATGGTCCCTTTCCCAGTCGAATGTGACATTGGATCAATACCACCAACAATTTTTTTTTTAAACTACAAAAAACACCACACACTAAAGTAAACAAGAGCATCAAGATTCATTTATCTCCCAATTAAAAGCTTAACACCTCTCACATGACTGGCTGAGCTGCATTAAGTGGCTTTTATCTCAGCTTTCTCAGCAGGACAATGGGAAGGCCCCATTGAGTGCCAGGCCCATTATTTCAGGGATTGAAAGCATCCCCCCACTGGGAGAACCATTACCACAGGGCTGAGGGGTGTGAGGTACTGAGGCTTCCCTAGGGGGTGGGGGGGTCTCTCCCGCTCCAATAAAACAATGTCATGTAGCTCTATGGGGGCCATTATACCCCCTGGAAATCATTTTCATGCCAGGTAAAATGACACTTTGGTAGTTAGCTCATACCCGTCACGACATAGCTCATTAAAAGTTGGGCTAGAGTGACACTTGGGCATTCAAATGAGAGAGAATACACATATAGGCACAGATAAAGTAGCATCACAATGTATAGGATTCTCTAAAATATTCAACTATTGGAAAAAGACATGGGGGAAAAGTACAAAATTAGATCTGGTTGCAGAAAGAATAGGAAAACAGATAGCACCTAAATCTGGGGTGTCAAACTCATTCCACAGAGGGCAGAATGTCTGCGGGTTTTTGGTTTTTCCTTTTAATTAAGACCAAGACAACCAGGTGAGGAGATTTTTTATTTTTTTACTATAGTAGCAAAGGCCATGTGTACAGAGACTCAGACAGAGTAAAACAGATGGTACGATATACACACACTTGACCTTCCTGTCAATGTCAACGCATGAGTGAAATGAGTAAACTGATGTGAATTGCATTGTGTGCTCTGCGCTTTCTCTTTGAGCCTCTCTGATTGCATTTCTTTGGCAATTCTCATTTCATTTCTCCTGCAAGTACAAGCACAGCCTCAAGTCAAATGAGCAAGCGCTATCCAGTTGATATGTAAATAGGATGTGACTGTGCCAGTCAGGCTGTGCCAGCTTCACATCTGTTTCTGGACACCGCAGGATCCATCTAATGGCCACAGATGATTTCACTTTTTTGTTGTTGAACATTTCACATGAACTTTTATATTATACCAGCAATTGCTATAATATTACAGCAATATTATACCAGCAATATATTATACCAGCAATTGCTGTATGATTACATTGTAATGGCAGTGTTGCCGCACTGTTGACTATGATTAATTGACTCTATCCCTCTGTGAAGATAATATACTGTATTAAATCTGTCATCGCACCAGTTCAATTAGTTGTTCTGTGTGTAGATGCATGTAAGTGAGGGGTTGTGTGTATGTTCTTCAGCTATAGCTGTAGCTCGGATGGCGTTGAAAATTCCACAGCAGTAGACTTTTTGGGCGTGATATTTATTATATCTGAGAGCAAATCCTTTAGCAACGCCAATATCCTAAAACTAAGAGTGGGAGAAAGAGCTGAACGCTCTAAGCATTCTCTAAAGCTAGAAAGTGTCCCTTCCACGGACTGTAGATGATTGATTCAGGCGCAGTGAACAGGGAACGGAGGGCAAGGAGGGAGAGGCTCTGGGCTGTGTTCGTTAATCATGCTACATTAGCAAACAGAAGGCATTTATCACACAAGACCAAAGGCTTCAGTCTAAAGGGAATGTTGGACGCAATCTCGCAGCTCACGCCCAATCCATCCAGGCCCAATCCATCCAGGCCCAGTCCATCCAGGCCCAATCCATCCAGGCCCAGTCCATCCAGGCCCAATCCATCCAGGCCCAATCCATCCAGGCCCAGTCCATCCAGGCCCAGTCCATCCAGGCCCAATCCATCCAGGCCCAATCCATCCAGGCCCAGTCCATCCAGGCCCAGTCCATCCAGGCCCAATCCATCCAGGCCCAATCCATCCAGGCCCACAAAAAGGAAGGCCGGAGAGCCAACCACACATTTATTGGACACGAAGGAGAAAGACTAGAGTAGAAGAGAATCCCCGGAAATCTAACAGCCATTCAGTTTTTCAGTCTTGTATGTCACATTTGGAGTATTATTGTGTGACACCAATCCACTATGAGCTCAACCTGATCTGGCAGTTATGAACTACAATGCTTTAGATTGAGGTCATATGTTTCAAACTCATTCCACGGGGGCCGAGTGCCTGCAGATTTTTTCTCCATCCCTTGTGCTTGATTGATGAATAAAGTTCACTAATTACACTGAACAAAAACATAAATGCAACATGCAACAATTTCAAAGATTCTACTGAGTTACAGTTTATGTAAGGAAATCAGCCAATTGAAATGAATTCATTAGGCCCTAATCTATGGATTTCGCATGGCTGGGCTCCCTGCCTGTGCCATTAAACCCCTACAACTCATCCAGAACGCCGCAGCCCGTCTGGTGTTCAACCTTCCCAAGTTCTCTCACGTCACCCCGCTCCTCCGCTCTCTCCACTGGCTTCCAGTTGAAGCTCGCATCCGCTACAAGACCATGGTGCTTGCCTACGGAGCTGTGAGGGGAACGGCACCGCAGTACCTCCAGGCTCTGATCAGGCCCTACACCCAAGCAAGGGCACTGCGTTCATCCACCTCTGGCCTGCTCGCCTCCCTACCATTGAGGAAGTACAGTTCCCGCTCAGCCCAGTCAAAACTGTTCGCTGCTCTGGCCCCCCAATGGTGGAACAAACTCCCTCACGACGCCAGGACAGCGGAGTCAATCACCACCTTCCGGAGACACCTGAAACCCCACCTCTTCAAGGAATACCTAGGATAGGATAAGTAATCCTTCTCACCACCCCCCTTAATGATTTAGATGCACTATTGTAAAGTGGCTGTTCCACTGGATGTCAGAAGGTGAATTCACCAATTTGTAAGTCGCTCTGGATAAGAGCGTCTGCTAAATGACTTAAATGTAAATGTAAATGTATAGATATGCATCTATTGGCCACAGATACCTTAAAAAAAGGTAGGGGTGGGGATCAGAAAATCAGTCAGTATCTGGTGTGACCACCATTTGTCTCATGCAGTGCGACACATCTCCTTGATCAGGCTGTTGATTGTGGCCTGTGGAATGTTGTCCCACTCCTCTTCAAATACTGTGTGAAGTTGCTGGATATTGGCGGGAACTGGATCACACTGTTGTAAACATCAATCCAGAGCATCGCAAACATGCTCAATGGGTGACATGTCTGGTGAGTATGCAGGCCATGGAAGAACTGGGACATTTTCAACTTCCAGGAATTTTGTACAGTATCGCGGTGGATCTGGTCACGGTATGCTCTGTACATTGATTACCAACAATAAAATGCCATTTTGTCCGTTGTCCGTAGCCTATGCCTGCCCATACCATAACCCCTAAAACACTATGGGGCACTCTGTTCACAACGTTGAGATCAACAAACCGCTTGCCCACACGACGCTATTCACACTGTCTACCATCGACGATCCCATAGGTGAAGAAGCCAGATGTGGAGGTCCTGGGCTGGGTGGTTACACGTGGTCTGTGGTTGTGAGGCGGGTTGTACGTACTGCCAAATTGGAGGTGGCTTATGGTAGAGAAATGAACATTAAATTCTTTGGCAACAGCTCTGGTGGACATTCCTGCAGTCAGCATGCCAATTGCACACTCCCTGAAAGATTTAGACATCTGTGGCACTGCACATTTTCAAGTGTCCTTTTATTGTCCTCAGCACAAGTTGCACATGTGTAATGATCATGCTGTTTAATCAACTTCTTGATATGCCACACCTGTCAGGTGGAAGGATTATATTGGAAAAGGAGAAATATTCACTAACATGGATGCAAACAAATTTATGCACAATATTTGAGAGAAAGAAGTTTTTCGTGCATTTGGAACATTTCTGGGATATTTTATTTCAGCTCATGAAACTTGAGACCAACACTTTACAGGTTACGTTTAGATTTTGGTTCAGTATATGATGGTTTTCTGATTGTGAATGTCATTCACAGACTTCAGTCAAGGACTTCTCCACAGAGTATTGCTGGACTTGAACCCAAGACGTTACTCAATTATGAAGACGTGTAGTGTTTTGTTCTCAGTGGCAGGGAGCACAAAATCACAGACATTCATATTCCTTAAAACTAAGAAGGAAGGGTGAGTTAATTGGCAGGCTGAAATATACTTGTTGAGTCTCATTGAGATTGACTTTGCAATTTAAACCTAACCTAACCCACCACCTTGTGTATTATTACTGCTAACCAGCGCCAAGAAGTAGAGATAACATACTCTAATCCAAAACAACATCATATGATGTTGATAGGGGTCAGAATAAGGTCAAAGTAAATGAAGCACACCATTACACCTTGCTGGTCATTTTGCAAGTTGGATGTTCTGAATGATATTAAATGGCACCTCCTGCCTTGTTGCAGGAGCATAGTTTTTTTACACAACATATCCATGATATGTGGGCAGATTATGGCTGTGGCGTAAGCGCTCAAATCAATCACAGTGTATTTCTGTCCAGTCGATAGCAGGTCCAGGTAAGGCACATTAGTCATGTTGGCACCCAGTATTGTGCTCCTGGGGCTGGGACCCAGCCTTCCCTACACCCCACACCAGCGCAGACCCATGGATGAGAAATGAAGCCATGCCCTCAATGGCCGCACAATTAGAATGTGTCAATCCAGGATAGTGGGGGTCTCAGGACTCTTGGCCACTGTGACCACTGTGGCTGGTCACCTGGAAATCGCTCGCTAAGCGACAAGGACTAGGCTATGCCGCATTGCACCGACGCTGTCAGTGGTAGTAGAAAAAGTACCCAATTGTCATACTTGAGTAAAATTAAAGATACCTTAATAGAAAATGACTCAAGTAGAAGTCAAAGTCACCCAGAAAAATACTAATTGAGTAAAAGTCTAAAAGTAATTGGTTTTAAATATACTTAAGTATCAAAAGTAAATGTAATTTCTAAAATATACCTTAAGTTAAAAGTAATTTCAAATTCTTTATAGTAAGCAAACCAGATCACACATATGTCTTGTTTTTTTTAAATTTAAGGATAGCCAGGGTCACACTCCAACACCCAGACATCATTTACAAATGAAGCATTAGTGTTTAGTGAGTCCGCCAGATCAGATGCAGTAGGGATGACCAGGGACGGGACAATTTTTCTTTCCTGCTAAGCATTCAAAACGTAATGAGTACTTTTGGTGTCAGGGAAAATGTATGGAGTAAAAAGTACATTATTTAATTTAGGAATGTAGTGGAGTAAAAGTAAATATTGTTAAAAATATAAATAGTCAAGTACAGATACCCCAAAAATGACTTAAGTAGTACTTCAAAGTATTTTTACTTAAGTACTTTACACCGCTTAGAAGTGAGGAAAATTTTCAGACGGAGAAGAAATGGGACCACTCAGACCCAGATATTTAATACCGTTTGTCTGTTTCTTATTACTATTCAAAAGCATGCTTGGCATTCCAAGTACTTTCAATGCATATAGTGATAGGACAATTTCCTTTACCACCCTCCAAGAGTAAGCAAACAAATCATCCCTGAATTCCCAGACAATACATGAGGAACTGGGCTAGAATATTGAATAACACACACGTCGCTTGGCAGAAAGTATATGATTCACTGCAGAAAACCAGATAAATGAGAGCAGGGAGATCCCTGGATTTGTGAATGTGATTTGGAGCTGTAGATAGTAACCCTGTCTCTTGTGCCTCAGGAGGACTGGCTTCAATTGAGGGACATTGGATTCCTATGATGAAGTTTATGTGCTGTATCACAGCCCACACTGGAACATAATGCTATTTGTTCCACATCACCACTCTGTGATACCGCAAGATGTTACTCTATTCTCCAGTGCCATTCCAATTGTTAGGATGGATTTTCAATCCATAGTAATTTTACTGTGGACTGGGGAGCCAATTTATACTGCAATACAGTCATGCCCTGCAATTGATCTATAGTTTCCCATTGCAATACGATATATTATAATAAGGAGTTTAGTCAGCAGAACATAGGACATGCAAAATTATATCTATACAGTAGCAATATCTGCTCTCTCATCATGATGCCAGTCCTAAACACTATGTTGTGTGATGAGGGGGTTAAAGCGATAAACTTTTCCGTTTATATCCTCACACGTATCAAAATAAGGGTTTACTTTTTTTAGTTATGTGGTTGCAAAACTCTACAAAGTCTTCACTATAAGGTAATTATAGTTTTGTGTTCTTATATTAGTTTTGTATTTTATTTTATTTTAAATAATTTGAAATTCTGTTTAGTTTCTGTTAGTTTTCAGACCTGATTTACTGGTTTATATTTAGTTTGAGTTTTTATATTATTTTGTTTCAGTTTTCGTTTTAGTGTTAGGAACAGAATGCATGCGTGGGAGGCCAGGAACCATCGGTGGTTTTTTGTTGTTGGTGGTTTTTTGGACTTCACTTCTTGCAAGTCAGGCTGACGCAACTCCGGTACACAGCAGAGGGCAAAGCTGTGACAGAAAATAGGAATGGTTTCTGTCTTGCGAGCTTTGACTCAACTTCGGTATTTTGTGATTCTTTTGCCTATATCTTTACTTTTTTCGCACTAAATGTATCCTCTATTATTTCCTTTGATCAATAAGAACTTTTGAACATCGGATAGGCAGTTACTAGCCTCAATTCCGGCTTCAACTTCGACTTTGACTCATCTGCCCTGGGCTCTGTATATATCTGACCCAATCTACAGGCTACTTAAGAGGAAAGGCAGGTGAAAAATAGGCAGGAGAGCTGGCGTCCTGGTGAGACCAAGGCTAAGAAAAAAACGGCCACCACTTCCCTCCATTATATTGGCCACTTGATAATTAGATTCGCTATGAACAAGACTCTCGTAATGGCAATATTGTCTGTATTTCTGAAACACGGCTTTTGAACAAGATACCCCCTTTGTCTATCCAACTCAATGGATCCTCCATTCACCGTGCAGACAGGACACTGGATTCAGGGAAATGTATTTTCATCAACAACAAATGACGTGCAGACTGTCGCGCAGTGGAAGTCTCAACCTATTGATCACTCGTCTTGGAATACCTGATGGTCAAATGCCAACCCTTCTACCTCCCAAGAGGGTTTTCATCCTCAGGAAAACAACAACAAGCTGGCTGGCACTTGACAAACTGTACAAAGCTACAAACAAGCTCTTCCTCCCGGGGAAGGACTGCCCGTTCCATGATCTCGCCATCACGGTTGACAACTCCATTGTGTCCTCCTCCCAGAGCGCTAAGAACCTTGGCGTGATCCTGGACAATACCCTGTCGTTCTCAACTAACATCAAGGCGGTGGCCCGTTCCTGTAGGTTCATGCTCTACAACATCCGCAGAGTACGACCCTGCCTCACACAGGAAGCGGTGCAGGTCCTAATCCAGGCACTTGTCATCTCCCGTCTGGATTACTGCAACTCGCTGTTGGCTGGGCTCCCTGCCTGTGCCATTAAACCCCTACAACTCATCCAGAACGCCGCAGCCCGTCTGGTGTTCAACCTTCCCAAGTTCTCTCACGTCACCCCGCTCCTCCGCTCTCTCCACTGGCTTCCAGTTGAAGCTCGCATCCGCTACAAGACCATGGTGCTTGCCTACGGAGCTGTGAGGGGAACGGCACCGCAGTACCTCCAGGCTCTGATCAGGCCCTACACCCAAACAAGGGCACTGCGTTCATCCACCTCTGGCCTGCTCGCCTCCCTACCACTGAGGAAGTACAGTTCCCGCTCAGCCCAGTCAAAACTGTTCGCTGCTCTGGCCCCCCAATGGTGGAACAAACTCCCTCACGACGCCAGGACAGCGGAGTCAATCACCACCTTCCGGAGACACCTGAAACCCCACCTCTTTAAGGAATACCTAGGATAGGATAAAGTAATCCTTCTCACCCCCCCCCTTAAATGATTTAGATGCACTATTGTAAAGTGGCTGTTCCACTGGATGTCATAAGGTGAATTCACCAATTTGTAAGTCGCTCTGGATAAGAGCGTCTGCCAAATGACTTAAATGTAATGTAATGTAATGAAACCATGCACCCGAGGCTGCTTTTCTTGTTGCCGGTCACTACAACACGTGATGTCCAACTTCTATCAACACATCTCTTTCGTCACTAGGGGCAATAAAGTCCTAGATCCCTGTTATTCAATGCACAAGCAAGCATACAAGGTCCTCCATTGTCCCCCCAATGCAAATCAGATCATGACTCTATACACCTGCTTCCTGTTTACAAACAAAAGCTTAAACAGGAATTACCAGTGAATCGCTAAGTAGAGAAATGGTCCTCTGAGGCTATGCCCCAGGACTGCTTTGCTCGTGCTGACTGGAATATGTTGATAACATTGACAAGCTAGCAACCTGGACAAGAGGAATACCTATGTGAGAATGCTGTTCATCGACTACGACCCCAGGTGGTAAGAGTAGGCAACAACACCTCTGCCACGCTGACCCTCAACACGGGGGTTGATGACATGATGGTGGTAGGCCTGATCCCCAACACTGATGAGACAACCTACAGAGAGGAGGTCAGAGACCTGGCAGTGTGGTGCCAGGACAACAGCCTCTCCCTTATTGTCAACAAAACCAAGGAGCTGATCGTGGATTACAGGAAACAGGGGTGGGGTGCACACCCCATCCATATCGGCGGGGCCTCAGTGGAGAGGGCCAAAAGCTACAAGTTCCTGTGTACACATCACTGAGGACTTAACATGGTCCTCTCACACTAGCACAGTCATGAAGTCACCAGCACTCTCATACTTCCAGTGGGTGGTGCGGACAGCCCAGCACATCACTGGGGGCGAGCTCCCAGCCATCCAGGACATACATGCCAGACGGTGTCTGAGAACTCCAGCCACTCGAGTCATGGACTGTTCTCCAGCCTCCCGTCTGGCTAGAAGTACCGGGGATAGAAGTACAGCTTCTATCCCCTAGCCATAAGACTGTTAAATGGCTAACAACTACTGCTTTCCCTCTCCCAAAGACTATCCACACTGACTGTACGCCCCTTAACAGGTCTCTACCCACTCTGATACACACACCTTCACTGTCACTCTTATTCACAAGCACACACACACTCACATACACCCTCACACACTCATTACTGATGCCACACATTAACACCCACACCCACACACCCCCCCACACCTATGCTGCTGCTATAATGACTATTGATTTGATTTATTGCAACCATTACAAAGCTGTTCATTGATTATTGGTTTCCATTAACATTAGTATCTATTTATCCTGCTAATGGTCACTATTACTCCTGATTAACATGTATACACTGAGTGCAATGGTGTAAAGTACTGAAGTAAAAATACTTTAATGTAGTACTTAAGTAGTTTTTAGGGGTACCTGTACTTTACTTTACTATTTATATTTTTGACAACTTTTTCCTTTACTTCACTACCTTCCTAAAGACAATAATGTATTTTTTACTCCATACATTTTCCTTGACATTCAAAAGTACATTCAAAAGTTACATTTTGACAGGAAAATGGTCCAATTATCAAGAGACCATCCCTGGTCATCCCTATTGCCTCTGATCTGGCGGACTCACTAAACACAAATGCTTCATTTGTAAATTCATGTCTGAGTGTTGGAGTGTGCCCCTGGCTATCCGTAAATAAAAAATATAATACAAATTGTGTGGTCTGGTATGCACAATATAAGGAATATGCAATTTTTGCAATTCCATTTACTTTTGATACTTAAGTATATTTGAAATACTTCCAGACTTGTACTCAAGTAGTATTTTACTGGGTGACTTTCAATTTAGTCATTTTATATTAAGATATCTTGACTTTTAGTCAAGTATGAGTTTTAAGTACTTTTTCCACCACCGACTGACTGAGTGTATAAAACACCAGGAACACCTAATTCCTAATATTGAATTGCATCCCCTTTTGCCCTCAGAACAGCCTCAATTCGTCAGGGCCTTCCACAGGGATGCTGGCCCATGTTGACTCAAATGCCTCCTTCAGTTGTGTCAAGTTGGCTGGATGTCCTTTGAGTGGTGGACCATTCTTGATACACCCGGGAAACTGTTGAGTGTGAAAAACCCAGCAGCGTTGCAGTTCTTGACACAAAACGGTGCGCCTGGCACCTACTACCATACCCTGTTCAAAGGCAATTAAATATTTTGTCTTGTTCATTCACCCTCTGAATGGCACACATATACAAACCATGTCTCAATTGTCTCAAGGCTTAAAAAACCTTCTTTAACCTGTCTCCCCTTCATCTACACTGATTGAAGTGGATTTAACAAGTGACATCAATAAGGGAACATAGCTTTCAGCTGGATTCACCTGGTCAGTCTATGTCTTGGGAAGAGCAGGTGTTTCTGATGTTTAGTACACTCAGTGTATATTACCATTAGTATATTACCATAAGTACAGTGCCTTCAGAAAGTATTAATACCCCTTGACTTATTCCACATTTTGTTGTGTTCCAGCCTGAATTCAAATGATTTACATTTGTTACCCATCTACACACAATACCCCACAATGACAAAGTGAAAACATGTTTTTTTTTTATATATCTGCAAATGTATTGAAAATGAAATACAGAAATATCTCATTTACATAAGTATTCACACCCCTGAGTCAATACTTTGTAGAAGCACCTTTGGCACCTTACAGCTTTGAGTCATCTTAGATGTGTCTATCAGCTATCTACATCTGGATTTGGGGATTGTCTCCCATTCTTCAGATTTTCTCTGTTAAATTAGATGTGGAGCAGCGCTGAACAGCAATTTTCAAGTCTTTCCACAGATTCTCACTAGGATTGAAGTCTGGGTTTTGGCTGGGCTACTCAAGGACTTTCACATTCTTGTTCTGAAGCCATTCCAGCATTGCTTTGGCTGTATGCTTGGGGTTGTTGTCCTCCATTCATTGTTCCCTCTATCTTTACCAGTCTCCCAGTCCCTGCTGCTGAAAAGCATCCCCATAGCATGATTTTGCCACCACCATGTTTCATGGTAGAGATGGTGTCAGACGGGCGATGAACTATGCCTGGTTTTCTCCAGACATAGCGCTTTGCATTCAGGCCAAAGAGTAACTTTTCTGTCTCATCAGACCACAGAATCTTTTGCCTTTTGCTCTCAGTCTTTCACGTGCTCCAGGCACACGATCATGTGCCAATTTGTCAGGAGTGGCTTCTGTCTGGCCACTCTCCCATAAAGCCCAGATTGGTGAAGTGCTGTAGAGACTGTTGTTCTTCTGGGAGGTTCTCGAATCTCAGCCAAGGAACTCTGTAGATCTGCCAGAGTGGTCATTGGGTTCTTGGTCACCTCCCTGACCAATGGCCTTCTTGCCCGGTTGCTCAGTTTGGTCAGACGGAAAGCTCTGGGCAGAGTCTGGGTAGTTCCATGTTTTTTCAATTTCCCAAATGATGGAGACCACTGTGCTCTTGGAAACATATATGTTTTCTACCCTTCTTCACAATTCCATCTCAGAGATCTACGGACAGTTCCTTGGACATCATGGTATAGTTTCTGCTCTGACATGAACAGTGGGACAATATATACAGGTGTATTTCTTCCTAAATCATGTCCAAACAATTGAATTGGCTCAAGGATGATCAAAGGAAACAGGATGCACCTGAGCTCAATTTGGAGTGTCATAGCAAAGGGATGTGAATACTTATGTAAATTAGATTTCTCTATTTCATTTTCAATAAATGTACCAAACATTTTTTAAACATGTTTCCATTTTGTCATTATGGGGTATTGTGTGTCGATGGGTGAGGTAAGAAATGTATTTAATCCATTTTGAATTCAGGCTGTAACACAAGTAAATGTGGAATAAGTCACAGGGTATGAATACTTTCTCAAAGCCCTGTATTTATATATTTCTGCCGCCAGTCACTTTTCAGTCATGTTTGCATGTACAGTGAGCTCCAAAAGTATTGGGACAGTGGCACATTTTTGGTTGTTTTGGCTCTGTACTCCAGCACTTTGGATTTGAAATGATGTGATATGGGACCAAGTACTAAACTTCTCTTTAATACACATATATGTGAATTTGTCCCAATACTTTTGGTCCCCTAAAATGAGGTGACTATGTACAGAAAGTGCTGTAATTTCTAAACGGTCCCCCGATATGGATGAAAATACCATTAAAGATGACAGTCTGCGCTTTAGCCATTGTATCATTTCAAATCCAAAGTGCTGGAGTACAAAGCCAAAATTCGCCCAATACTTTTGGAGTTCCCTGTATATCCTACTACCAGTCACTTTTTATGAATGAACCTACCTCAACCACTCCAGTACCACTGCACATTGAATAAGGTATTGACGCTGGCTTGTATATATTTGCATTCTCGTGTTTAATCAACCTATATTGTACTTATTTTTGAAATTTGATGTTTTTATTTATTGTTATTATTATATTATATTTTATATTATTATCTACAGTGTATCAGGGGGGGTCAAACATACGGCCCAGCAAATGGGTCCAATCCAGCCCACGGGGGGTTTGAACCAAAAAATAACACAATGACTAAGACCAAATCAAAACTGTGCACAGTCAATAGACCTACATTCATACCGTTTCTTGACAGTCCAGCTCGCTAATAATCTCTAGCCAGTCAGGGAGCTTTGAAAATTCCAATAACGATGGATAGAGGACTATTTTGGGGAAGTTTGGTCGGCAAGGAAATATAACACATTTTCAGTGTGGCCCTCCGGACCTCGTTGAAGACCAGATAAGGCCCACTAATCTATATTATTATTACCATCACTGCATTGTTGGGAATGAGCTCTCAAGGTAAGAATTTCACTGTGCTGTTTTACACCTGTTGTAATTCTGTGCACGTGGCGAATAAACTTCAAACTTGACACACTGGTCTGGTGTAAATGCAGTATTCGTCTGAGCTCTGATTAGTTCTCTCAAACGTTTATTTTCTGTTTTTTTCCCTCCCTATTAGAGTTAGTGATAGCTAGTGATAGTGATTTCTATTTCTATTTGTAGCATTTCCCTGGCACATTCAGAAGTAAAAAATAAATAAATAAACAGTTTACTTTAATACCCTTGTTTCACTAAAACGTAAAGATTCAAAAATATGTGCAAATCAAGTATTAATCAAATATCAGAAATGATCTTGCAAAGGAAACCAGGAACAGACACAAGCGCCTATTTATAAACAGAAGAGTCTAAGAAGCAATCTGAGCTGCAATCTGTTCAGTGAGATCATTCTAGCCTCTCACGCAGCCAGTTTTGTACAGTGCCTTCAGAAAGTATTCATACCCCTTTAATTATTCCACATTTTGTTATGTTACAGCCTGAACTCAAAATGAATATTTTTTTTACCTCACCCATCTACACACAATATACTATAATGATAGAGTGAAAACATGTTTTTAGAAAATGTTGCTAATACAGAAATACAGAAATATCTAATTTACATACGTATTCACACTCCTGAGTAAAAACTTTATAGAAGCACCTTTGGCAGTGATTACAGCTCTAAGTCTTTCTGGGTAAGTCTCTAAGAGCTTTCCACAACTGGATTGCGCAACATTTGCTCATTGTTCTTTTACAAATTATTCAAACTCTATCAAATAGGTTGTTGATCTTTGCTAGACAACCATTTTCAGATCTTGCCATAGATTTCCAAGTCGATTTAAGTCAAAACTGTAACTACGCCACTCAGGAACATTCACTGTCTTCTTGGTAAGAAACTCCAGTGTAGATTTGGCCTCGTGCTCTAGGTTATTGTCCTGCTGAAAGGTGAATTAATCTCCCAGTGTCTGGTGGAAAGCAGATTGAACCAGGTTTTCCTTTAAGATTTTGCCTGTTAATGTTTCTCTAGGATTTTTTACATTTCTTTTTTATCCTGAAAAACTCCCCAGTCCTTAATGATTACAAGCATACCCATAACATGATGCAGCCACGACTATGCTTGAAAATATGAGGGGTGGTACTCCGTAATGGGTTGCATCAAACATAACACTTTGTATTATTCAGGACAAATACTGCAAATGTTTTGCAGTATTGCTTTAGTGCCTTGTCGTACAGGCTTCCCTCTTTTCACTCTGTCAATTTGGTTATTTATGTGGAGTAACTGCAATGTTCTTGAACCATCCTCAGTTTTCTCCTATCACACCCATTAAACTTTGTAACTGTTTTAAAGTCAGCATTGGCCTCATGGTGAAATCCCTGAGCGTTATCCTTCCCCTCCGGCAACTGAGTTAGGAAGGACGCCTGTATCGTTGTAGTGACTGGGTGTATTGATACAACGTCCAAAGTGTAATTAATAACTTCACCATACTCAAAGGGATATTCAATGTCTGCTTTTTTTTACCCATCTACCAATAGGTAGATCTTTGCGAGGCATTGGAAAACATCCCTGGTCTTTATGGTTGAATATGTGTTTGAAATTCATGGCTCAACTGAGGGACCTCACATATAATTGTATGTGTGGGGTACAGAAATGAGGTAGACGTTCACAAATCATGGCAAACACTATTATTGCACATATAGTCCATTAACTTATTATGTGACTTGTTAAGCGCATTTTTACCCCTGAACTTATTTAGGCTTGCCATAACAAATGGTTTGAATACTTATTGACTCAACACATTTCACTTTTCATTTTTTATGAATATGTAAAAATGTCTAAAAACATAATTCCTCCTTGACATTATGGGGTATTGTGTGTAGTCCAGTGACCACAAATCTCAATTTAATCCATTTTAAATTCAGGCTGTAACACAACAAAATGTGGAAAAAGTCAAGGGGTATGAATACTGAAGGCACTGTACACGTTGAAGAGACTAGAAGGGATGTCTATGAAATGCCATGGAGATTTTGCGAATTACATTTGTAGAAGTGTTTCTCCATGTGCATAATAAAATAGAATGTCCGATTCTTGCAAAAGCCACTAAAAGCACTGTCAAAAGCCTCTGCAAGGTCCCTGTCACTGTCACCACATATCTGTCGATCACTGTCCACATCTGTGAGCATCACACCCCAGGCACCTGCCAGGTCCTGGAATAGGGGTCTCTGAAGCTCATATCCGGCACAGTGATGGGCACAGCGGTGGGGTCCGAGGCACATTTAAATGCAGTGTGGTGCTGTGCCCTGTAGGCTGGCACCGTGACATCATAGGGCTGAACCAATCCCCTGGCAGCAGAGCTGAGGCGGTATGGCGGGCCCGGCCCTGCACTGGAGAGGGGATTAGGCAGTGTGAAGGTGACTCTGTACCTGTACTCACAACGTGCCAGGTTGCTATACCACTAAATCCATGTTAGAAAGACTCGCGGCACAGGCAGCACCAGCCCTAGCCCAGTTACCGGCAAGCCTCCCCTCGCCGGCCCTGCAGCATAACTTACCTGTCAGCAGCTTGCCCCAAATAAGGACAGATGACCTTTCTCCAGGTTGTTATGATAAATCAGCCCCAGCGCAGGCTTTCCCTGGCAGAAATCTTTCGTCACGCCTTACACGTATCAATTGAAAAATAATAGTGCAAAGTATCTGAGCTGGCGTTTTCCCTGTCGCTGTTTGAGCTGTCAGTCTGTCACCTAAATAAAGAAGCAGGAACAACACGCTGCTGAGAGGAAAGTCTATCCCTGGCTGTAGACAGCGAAGTCCACTGAGCTTACCTTATCTTTAAGACTGTGTTAGACAGACACATACACTCTTAGAAAAAAGGGTTCCAAAAGGGTTCTTCGGCTGTCCCCATAGGAGAACCATTTTCAGGTTCAGGTAGAACCTTTTTGGGTTCCATGTAGAACCCTCCGTGGAAATGGTTCTACATGGAGCCCAACAGAGTTCTACCTGGACCCAAAAGGGTTGTACGTGGAACCAAAAATGGTTCTTCTAAAAAAATGATCCTATGGGGACAACCGAAGAACCCTTTCAGGTTATAGACAGCAAAAACCCTTACATGAGATATTGAGTATGACTGCTATGTAACACAATAACATACAATAACAACATTGACTCTACATGACTCACAAACAGTACATACACTGCAACTTCTGTAAAGAATAATCCTAAAGAGATGGAGAAATCGTATGAAAGACAGCAATGGTAGATAGCGCCATTAACTCCCCAAGTACCATGGGGTGGATGGTGCATGGTTTTCACATAATATTTTATATTATTCTATATACTGTAACATCATATATATGTTTCTGTTGAGGTAAACACTATCTAAACTACCATCGTCTATTGATATTTACATATGCTTGCACTTTCAAGCTTGAGACAATAACACATTTAATGGGAGACACAAACACTTAAAGGAGTTTTATTAAGCAAAGACCCAGATCTGCAAGACGGCAGAAAAAATACGCTTGGCTACAACATTCCAGCTGTTTAAGGCTGTTTCCTCTGAATCATCAGAGCAATTTGTTGTGAGAAACTGCTGATCAGGCTATTTTAATTAGTGTTCAATTAAGAATGTATGACCGCGATCTTAAAGTTGTATCGCCAGAAGCAGTGACGTTTTTTTTATGAGCGATGGCCTTACTTCTATTACAGCATATTAGATGACTGTCAATCATATTCCATTCAGCCAGCTAAATATAACATCGATAGGTTTAGGCTAGTACATGTTACTAGAATTTTTCCTACATAATACCCATCATGAGGTTGCTACAACCTAGCCGACAAATTAACGTTTATAACGTAGCTGCACAGGTCAAGAGACGAATCAATGTTCTGCATTGTTGGGAAAGGGCTCGTAAGTAAGCATTTCACGGTAAAGTCTATACCTGCTGTATTCAGTGCATTTGACATATACAATTTTATTTTATTTCATTTGACAGACAGTGACACAATCAATGCCGCCTTACACACTCTTGCCTGCATCTAGCTGATCTAGGGTGTAATCCTTAGTTCAAATGAGAGTTTCTATACGACAAACTCAGGTACTGTAGGTCCTTCCCCATTTCGTTACGTTCGCTTCCGTCTAAGAAACGTTTTGCAACCCAATCAGTGGAATGAATACACCCCTGATCACCAGCACACACAGTTCACTTTCATAGCGGCCACATACAGCATCATCACTTTACTCGTTGCATATTTCCTTCTCCCATCTTCACACTCTCCTCCTCTCACTTTTTCCCTTCGCTTCTGGACTTCAGTGCACAACACAACTGTGACCAGGCGCAAAAACGTCTTAGAGCCAAACCTTCATACCATAAATGCTAACCGCTACACAGCCTACATCATTGTCACCATATTAACGTTATAGTCAACAAACTAGAACTAACGCGTTAGTAATCGCACAATCCAATCCATGTACAAACACGCGCACAATACAGTATACAGCAAGCAGTTTAGCAGTTACACTTGCAGGTCCTGGTGGCAATACATTTATAAACCGAATGCTTACCTTGACGTCATGGGGTCTAATGGTCAACTCCCACCAAACTGCACATGTGCAGGGGCCATTAATTCAAAGGTTCTCCTTCAATATAAAGTTGTTTCTGACGAAAAGGAAAACGTGTCACTTTGTCACTTTCACGAGGTTGGAGTAATAATGTTAAACTTCTTAAGATATTAACCAGGTTTCCATCCAACCTTTTTATGTGAGTATAGTACGTTAGTTAAAAAAATGTCTTGACAGGCCTGATGGAAACAAAACATTTGTCTGTAAACTTTCCAAATGTCGAAAAACAAAATACGCTAGACAAGGTGGGACCTTTTTGTGTCTCTAAAATGAATTATGCGGGAAATGTTGGTGGAAATAATAATATAATAACCATTATATGATATGTTGTGTGTTCCTCCCACTATGACTCTTTGGGAACCATACAGTTTATTAGGCTACAGATAAAATAAGTTATGGTGAAATTCACAGGGTGGTGAAAAGTGCAATGTGATGAGCTTGATGTTCCTTCCCAATGAATATCGAGGGTCTTATTCTGGTGACATGATGATTGATGCTTGGCTGCTGTTTGACAAATCAAAATAATCTTTCTCTGTTGTCCATAATAATCTCATCGTGTATGTAGGCTATACCAACACTGTATCTGCAGCTGATACCGGAGTCTCCCCACTTGCTATATAACTGCATGTTTGTTTGTGAGAAAACCATCAGTGGAGTTGAACAAGGGATGAAAACCGATTTAACATGTATTTTTTATTAGTTACATGGGAATTTAACTACAAAAGGTCTTTTTAAGTGCACTATGTCGTCATGCACAGCCTTTTATCCACAACAAGTACATTTGATGGTAAAAATACGCATATTGTTTTCATGCATCTAGGTTGTGCCTTTAGATTTCAAGAAACTGAACACCTAATTTTGCACTTCTCAAATGCCAGTCTGGTCTGCTTGGTCTGTTTTGCAAGCATTCAACGAAGTCTCACAATGCTGCGCCTCTGGGTTTAGAAACTCTGGGGTGTAAGTCTATGGAATGGGGTGAGAACCATGAGCCTCCTAGGTTTTGTATTGAAGTCAATGTACCCAAAGGAAGATGGAAAATAGCTGTCCTCCAGCTTCACCATGGTGCTACCCTAGAGGGTGCTGTTGAAGCTACTGTAGACCTTCATTGCAAACAGTGTTTAAATCAATTATTTTGTGACGTGAATATATTTAGTATACTTGTATCTAAAAGGCTAACTTTTTAATGTTTCACTTTTTATTTTATTTTTTAAATTCATTGTGTAGGATGTGTCCTACTCTCTTTCCTCCTCTGAGGAGCCTTGCACTGGCCGGTACAGTTAGTGTACATTTAGCTGGCCGTTTACAGAAGCAAAAAGTCCTTTCCTCAATTAGAAGGAATGTGCACCAAAGTTAATTGTGCCTCTGATAATAGGAGTGTTGAGCTCAGCCACCATGCAGGCAGGCAGTCCTCTGGGGGACATGCGGTGCACCATGTCTCTGAGACACTCCACTATGTGTGCTGAGACTCACTTCCATCACATTGATGACTGTATTTAACTGGTTCTCAATGTGTCACACCCTGATCTGTTTCACATGTCTTTGTGATTGTCTCCACCCCCTCCAGATGTCGTCCATCTTCCCCATTATCCCCTGTGCATATATACCTTTGTTCTCTGTTTTGTGTGTTGTGTCTCAGCTGCTGCTTTTTCCAGTCTCTCTTTTTCTCGCCCTCCTGGTTTTGACCCTTGCCTGTCCTGACTCTTAGCCCACCTGTCTGACCACTCTGCCTGGCCCTGACCCTGAGCCTGCCTGCCGACCTGTACCTTTGCCCCACCTCTGGATTATTGATCTCTGCCTACCCTGACCCTGAGCCTGCCTACCATCCGGTACCATTGTCCAACCTCTGGTTTACTCACCTCTGCCTGCCCTGACCTGTCTTTTGCCCCTGTTGGATTATTAAACCATTGTTAATTCGACATTGTCTGCATCTGGGTCTTACCTTCATACCTGATGTAATGTGCTGCCACGTTCTCCGTCCTTTCCCTGAAGCAGGCCGTCTGGCATTATCTCCTTTTGATCGCAAATACAATGGTGGAGGGACAGAGGACGTGGCAGGACATTGAGAATCAGTTAAATACAGTCATCAATGTAATGGAAGTGAGTCACAGCACACATAGTGGAGTGTCTCAGAGACATGGTGCACCGCATGTCCTCCAGAGGACTGCCTGCATGGTGGCTGAGCTCACCACTCCTATGGCACATTCCTTCTATATAATGTTCGGAGTCAGCAACTCAATAAAAAACAGGCCCCAACTAGCATCCAGCAGAATGCAATGAGCTCTCAATTAGAGGATGTTACAGAGATGTGCTGTGCAAATCATATAGATAGACTGAAATGCTACAACGTATTTGGTGCATGGTCCAAAGCTTTACACCCAGAACTATCTGACTACTACAGTGAAACCCGGGAGACCTGAACACTCACCAAAGAGGAGAGGTCCTGGCCAGCCACTGGTCCAGTCCAAGAGTCCCCCTTTAATCAGAGGAGAAGAGCTGAATCAACTATTGGAGATTCATATTTGCCAGACCAGCAAGAATTTGACAGCAGCAGCAGCGGTGTCAGATCAGGGGAGCTGTGTGCCTGCCTGGCTGGCTGTTCTGGCAAGCTGCACTCCTTTCATTACCCTGAGTGGCTTTTAGAGACACACTATGAGCCCCGTATCGAAATGTTTCAGATGAAAAAGCATTAAATATGCAGAATGGTCTCATAAACATGCAGGGATTTTCATTTTCCCAAATGCTAATAGTGCTGGTCCAGAGCCTGTAATCTCAAATCAGAACTTCCTGCTATTTAATCAAAGCGCACTAGACAATAAAAAACATGAAGGCAACTTGGTCCCCCATTTTGATGTGTTACGAACAAAGCTAAATGTTTCTGCATAAATCTGGAACTATAATCTTCTTTCTGCTGAAAAGACTTCACAGTGTTTACACTAATCTTCCTCAAAGTAACTAGAGATTTAAAATGTCTTTCTATTGTGTGAGGGGGAGTAGATCAGCTTTAAAGGGGCAATCAGCAGTTGATACATCGATTTTTGTGCATGAATGATATGTATGCATTGATTCTTGTAGAAAATAACTTATAAATGCCTCATGAGCTTATTTCAACTGTCGTACCTCATCAGAACCCAAATGTAAGTTTGTTTCACTCCGATGTTTGTCAGATAAGTACATGTAACCAACAATATATAGCCTCAAAACATGGTTAAATCTATAATGTATATCACAGATAGTCAGTCCTTGCATCCATAGTTCTGCCTATGAATTTGAGGGTGCTATATTTCTCCAGCCCCATCCTTCAGCTTTTTTACCAAAACAAAGGCGGTAAGCACCCTTTTTTATTGTTTCTACTGCTGATTGTCGCTTTACAGTTGCAGATAGGTTTTGGGTTCCGTCAATTTCATTGTTTGCATAATTTCTAATGCGTTTTTTCTCTCTAAATGTTGTCCTCTTTTTCGCTATTGCTGTAATATTTGATCAGCCTTTTCTGGAGGATGACATTGAAATTCTGTATGAACATCTCTGTTTGGCTTCGTTTAAAAAGGAGGATACTTTAAACAGGGATCCGTTATTAATCCACCAAAAATGTGCGGTTTTAATAGGATTGGAATTCAAAATAGATTCAATTGAGTCAATACATGTTAGAATCACCTTTGGTAGCGATGAAAGCTGTGAGTCTGTCTGGGCAAGTCTCTAAGAGCTTTGCACACCTAGATTGTGCAAAATTTGCACATTTTTCTTTTGAAAATTCTTCAAGCTCGGTCAAGTTGGTTGTTGATCATTGTTAGACAGTCATTTTCCAGCCTTGCCATAGATTTTCAAGCCAATTTAAGTCAAAAGTCTAAACTACACCAATCAGGAACATTCAATGCCATCTTGGTCAGCAACTCCAGTGTATATTTGACCTTGTGTTTTAGGTTATTGTCCTGCTGAAAGGTGAATTTGTCTCCCAGTATCTGTTGGAAAGCAGACTGAACCCAGTTTTCCTCTAGGATTTTGCCTGTGCTTAGCTCTATTCTGTTTCTTTTTATCCTAAAAAAACTCCCTAGTCCTTGCCGATGACAAGCATACTCAACATAACGCTTTGTATTCAGGACATGAAGTTCATTTCATTGCCACATTTTTTGCAGTTTTACTTTAGTGCCTTGTTGCAAACAGGATGCATGCTTTGAAATAGTTTTACTATGTACAGGCGTCCTTCTTTTCACTCTGTCATTTTGGTTAATATTGTGGAGTAACTACACTGTTGTTGATCCACCCCCAGTTTTCTCCTAACACAGTCATTAAACTCTGTAACTGTTTTGGCCTTCCTCTCCGTTAACTGAGTTCAGAAGGACACCTGTATCTTTGTAGTGACTGGGTGTATTGATAGACCATCCAAAGTGTAATTAATAACTTCACCATGCTCAAAGGGATATTCAATGTCTGCTTTTTTTGTTTGTTTTTTTGCCCTTCTTTGTGAGCCATTGGAAAACCTCCCTGGTTTTTGTGGTTAAATCTGTGATTGAAATTCACTGCTCGACTAAGGTGCCTAACAGATAATTGTATGTGTGAGGTACAGAAATTAGGAAGTTATTCAAAAATCATGTTAAACACTATTAATGCACACAGAAAGACAAGACTCCATGCAACGTATTATGTGACTTGTTAAGCCAATATTTACTCCTGAACTTATGTAGACTTGCCATAACAAACGGGTTGAATACTTATTGACTCAAGACATTTCAGCTGTTCATTTTTTGTCTTGTGTGTACGCCAAGCATAACATTCCCAAGTTGATTTAAAACCTATGTTTAATCCTATATCATGGTTGGTGTCTTGATGGATTTGTCCAAAATCATGTGACATAAAACATAACTTTTCTGTCCTTGCATTTATGACAGTGTAAGTTGTCATTATATCATATATTAATCAATCATCAGTTAAATTAGACATTGAACTTGAACCCTGTAAGAATCCTGGATCTAGCTTTTTGTATAGAGAACATTTTGTGTCCTCTTATGTTAGGGGGTGAAAACTGTTTTCATGGGCACACAAATCCAAAATAACAACAGTGATTCCAAAATCGAATGCTTCTAACCGAAAGAGTCACCTTACCTTGATACCTAAAATCTAAATCGATACGGTGTCACTGACGTGGTTCTTCAATAATTATGCATAACACCTGGTGGATGAGCATTTTCGTTACGCTGTGATATTTTCACACATCATCATCTGATCTTGGAAGGAATTTTCACAAAGACAGTCGAGTAATGAACAGCTGTTGAGATAGCAACAACAGCCTAAGAGCTGGAAAAAAGGGATTCGCGAGGAATGTCCATCAAATGTTGATGTCTCATTCGTTATGCCAGTGAAGACAGTTGTGCCTGGATCTACATTGGATCTAAAATCCCTAGAGAATTGATGTTGATCATCTGTTGTTGTCTGCTTGATTTACTGCAGGGTCTTGCTTGATTTAACAAAGATAGTATCAAGGTGACGAGTTTATGTTTTCATATGTTTTTGTGCCTCAAATTGGACACAGACTGTGTCCACTACTGTGTGCAATTGGGAAGGATAGAATATTGCACACCACCCAAAGACAGTCCTATTAATTATTCTGGATATAATGACAGCAAATGACATAGCCCAATGGGCTTAGTCACAATATGATCTGGTAATGAAATGACACGACAAATACATTTTGTTTTCAATGTTACACCTGCAATTTGAAACAATACAAGGGGCTTGAAGTAGCCTACTCAAATTTAAAGGTCAGAAGTTGAAGTACTGCAATACCTTGAAAATGTGATATTTCCTCAATTTGGTGCTTGAAAATTATTTGTAATTATTTTAGCATGTGCACATGTGGAACTGCATGAAAGTCCTTTTTATTTTTGTTTCAAAACATTTTGAAATCTTGATCCCAATGTCACACATTGGCCCCATTAATTATAGAAATACCAAAATAAATTTGCTAAATGACCACTTGCTGTCTTTCAAATACATTGTTACAGTTGTTGGTTAGCCAGCTAGCTAGTGATTCTAAGCTATATTAGCATAGACATGACATCAGTAAAAACAACAAGACATGGTATCAATAACAAGACAGAACGAGCTGAAACAAGCCAGCTACGATTCCCCACGTGGCAGATCCTTGTCCTTGTTGCTAGTGATCTGACTGTTCAGAATCCTAACAAAGCACACATTCCGGACACATTGATCCGTGCTCCTAACTTCCGTGACGTTGTCAGCCAACCCGTCTATCTGCAAAAAGGCAAAGAGCCCAGTCTTCAACATAGGATGGGCCTCTCTTAGTAGCCTGCTGGAGAACCAGTTTGGATTAATGGGGCGGTAGGTAGCCTAGTGGTTAGAGCATTGTGCCAGTAGCTGAAAGGTTGCTAGAGAGAATCCCTGAGCTGCCAAGGTAAAAAATCTGTTGTTCTGCCCCTGAACAAGGCAGATTCCTAGGCTGTCATTGTAAATAAGAGTTTGTTCTCAACTGACACAAGGGGCGCTGAACACAAGGGACGCTAACACAAGGGGCGCTGAACACAAGGGGCGCTATCGTAAACCGAAATTGAGCAATGCTAAACAAGTACATGATCAAATCCCATTGAGACTGCTAACTAAATGCTAACGAGTGCATTGCACACATCTTCTGCTGTTACCAAGCAAAACCTTTGGAATAAGCTAACCATGTAGCTAGACAGCGAACTAGCTACTAAATTAGCAAACCGAATGCACAACTGCAGCGCATTTATCCCATTTTTAACAGTTAACTTAATAGTTATTAGATGTCTAGCTGGCAAACACTTAGTTGTGAATTCCATACTGTAACTAGATCACCTGGCTACACAACAGTGAGTGACTCACAAGGCTACAGTCTCTCATCATTGTGTGCTTGTAATCAAACAATGTTACTGGGGACCACCTATAAGCTTCATAATGAAAAATGATGTGAAAGGTGAAATGAAGAAGACAATCTTCTTTATCTCTTAACATATTGCATAAGTTGACTGCAGGTAATTTACTAAAGAAAGTAGCTATCAAAATTCACATTTATAAAAACAAACGTTAAAGAAATTGTTTCAACGGTATTAATGGTATTGAAAAACCATCCCATGGCTATTTCCAAATACCCCGGTATACGGTATATAGTGTATACAGTCCAACGCTATTCCAAACTCATGTTCATTATATAAATATGCCTGTTGAACTTTATCTGGTTTGCCATTTTTTCTCGCATGATTTCAAAAAGGATCATCCTGGAGATGGTAAGGCATTTAATAAATATGTAAACTGCAATATCACTAGAGAATAAATCAGGGTAATTTCCCCATAGATGACAGGTGTTTCCCTCTCCATGGTTTCATGATCCTATTTATTTTTGCTAAGTTTTCTATCAAACTTAATAAGTGCAAGATGGTTCAACTTTTCTGGCATTTGTACTGTACACCAAGCACATTAACTTCACCATCCGTCCATTTAATCGGGAGACCACATGGCAATTTAAAGTTTGGTCGTTGAGAGACCCAATCACTAATTGTCACGCCTTGGTCTTAGTATTGTGTGTTTTAGTTTATTAGTTAGTCAGACCAGGGTGTGACATGGGGTTATTATGTATTGTAGTTTCATATTGGGGTTTGTAGTAGTTGGGATTGTAGTTGATTAGGGGTGTGTGTGTGTGTTAATTAGGTTGGCTGCCTGAGGCGGTTCTCAATCGGAGTCAGGTGCTTCTCGTTGTCGCTGATTGGGAACCGTATTTAGGTAGCCTGATTTCGCTTTGCATTTCGTGGGTGATTGTTCCTGTCTCTGTGTTAGTTTCACCAGTCAGGCTGTATTAGGTTTCGTTCTGTTTGTTGTTTTTTTGTATTTATTAGTTATTCGTGTTAGTTTGTTCGTTTTGTCTTCACTCAATAAACATGAGTAACTTACACGCTGCATTTCGGTCCGACTCTCTTTCAACAACAAAAGAACGCCGTTACACTAATATAGTACACTTATCATAGTTGAATTTGAATCTGGAGAAATTATCCAGGTCCTCAATGAGGCCCTTCAAGTTTGAAGATTGAGGACTCAAGAGAAAACCTTAATCATCGGCATACATTGTTTGCCTCTGAATGTTATCATTAGATCAGATTTTTATACCTAACAGTTCAATGGCCATAACAAATACAGTAAGTATGTTGACAGAGGGAAACCTTGTTTTGCGCCTCTTATCAATTCATTTCTCAGAGAAAGCGTTATGAAAGAATCCAGGCACTTATAAACTGATTCTAAACATACTGTATCGAAGGCTTTCTCAGTTTGCCATTTATATACAAGTAATTAAAGCATGATAGTAATGGATCTTTCAGTAGTTCATAAAGAATTTGATATATCCCCATTGGAATGCCACCGAGGCCAGGGGTTTTCCCCATCTGAAAGGAATCAATTGCCAAGGAACTTGACAAGAGAATGTTTCTTTTAAATATTTTACTTTCTCATTCACAATGTCCTTTGGTGAGATAAGGATTTCTCCATCGTTTGGAACAATTTCTTTTAGGTTATTTTTGGCCATGTTTCTATATTGAAGGTTTTAGCATCCAATTTGCTCAGTTTTATTAGAAAAATAAAACCTAATATTTTCTGAATAAATTCCTCAAACTCCTGTTTTGTGTCTAGATTATTAAATTATTCAGTACTTCTGTACTACATTTATCAACACCATCGATATGTAATGTTAGATTTTTTAGAGTTGACCGATAGCGTTTTGTTTTTGGGATAAACATTTTATTGAATGGCCTCTAAAGGCACATTTAAAGGCATCCCATAAGATAAGTGGGTGCGCTGAACCTGTATTTGTGAGGACAGACACTTGGAGATGAGAAGCAAGTACAGGGAGTGGACATTTAATTAATAAACAGACATGAAACAAGACAGGACAGCGTCAGACATGAAAAACGTAACGACATTAGTGCTGACCGGGGAACAAATTGAGGAACAGACAGATATAGAGGGGGCAAGTCCAGGTGAGTCCAATATTTTGCTGATGCGTATAATGATGGTAACAGGTGTGCATAATGATGGGCCACCTGGCGCTCGAGAGGGGGAGCATGAGCAGGTGTGATAGTACCCCCCCTCTAGGGGCGCCACCCGGCATCCCACCTGGGCGAGCCTGACGGGCCAGCCGAGGAATGGGAACCTGACAAGCCGGCTGAGGCGTGGGAGCCTGACGAACTGGCTGAGGCATGATGTGGGGTGGGAGCCTGCTGAGCCAACCGAGGCAAGGAAACCTCTCAAGTCAGCTAAGGCGTGCAAGCCCGAGAAGAGAGCTGATGCACCCCCGGTTACTTCGGCAGCAGGCCCAGACCAAACGTCACCAACCAAAACAAGCAAACAAAACTCCCTGATGCTTCAAATTGTGGTGTCAGAATTCTGTGAGGACAGACGCTAGGAGAAGAGAAGCAAGTACAGGGAGTGAACATTTAATTAATAAACAGACATGAAACAAGACAGTACAGTGTCTGGACATGACAAACATAACGATATTAGTGCTGACACAAGGAACAAACTGAGGAACAGACAGATATAGAGGGGGAAATCAACAAAGTGAAGGATTCCAGGTGAGTCCGATATTGCGCTGATGTACGTAATGTGACAGGTGTGCGTAATGATGGGCCGCCTGGCGCCCTCGAGCGCCACAGTGGGGGAGTCTGTTATGAATTCCTTAGTTTTTTTAAATAAAGTAATGTCAGTCAATAAACCCTGGTTAAATTTCCAATATCCCCATCCTCGTGAAAAGTCTTTCATAGTTAAATGGGAAGATATAAGTTGATGATCTGATCGCTTTCGATCCTCATTCAATTCTTTTTTCACTTAAAAAAGTATACAAGAAAATAATCAATACGACTACCTTGATTAAGCCTCATCCAAGTATATTCTACGAGATCCTTGTTTTTAAGCCATCTAAATATCAGTAAATTACAAAGTGCTTATAATATTCGCAATCTCTTTGAGCGCCAGAGGGTGACATTTGGTGGTATGATTGCCTTTATGGTCTATTGACGTAATTAAAACTGTGTTGTAGTCCCCTACAATTATAACAGAGTTACTTCTATATTGGAAAGTAATTGAATTATTATAAACATTTTCAAAGAAGTTCAGATCTTCATTATTCAGTCCAAATAGATTAACGAGCCATATCTGTTTATCATCAAGCAGTATATTAAATGCAATCCATCTTCCTTGAGGATCTATTTTAATGGATTACACCTCAAGATCTAGATTGTTTTTTAATAGAATCATAACACCTTTCGAATTCCTTAGCCCATGACAGATTTAGATTTGACCATCCCACTCTTTTCCCCAAGCCACTTTGTCAGAGTATATTGAATGAGTTTCCTGTAAAAAATAAATAATAATGGTTGTCCTCCTTTAACCATGTAAAAACTGCCCTCTTTTTCCTATTTATTATCAGCCAAACCATTGGAATTATAGTTACATTTCCTCAATTCACCAATTACCATGATGGGTTATATTTCAGAAATGTACCACTTTCCTGGACATTATTTTGAGATACTTATCCATACTTACCAGTACCACCAGAACCTTTGTCTGTCCGTTATCCACGTAGCTGTACCATGATACCCTGCTAAACATACTGCAGCTCCAACTGGATCTAAGCAGACCTCCAGTTGTCCTCTAATTTCCCTCAAACTTTCCCCCATCCCAAGTAGGGTTGTCATCCATGTCACTGGCACTCCACCCCCGTACACATGGATCCGAGGGCCGTTGGGACCCCTCCCTTGTAAAGAGCAAAAAGTGCCACTTACAGAACAAAACCAAGTTAGCAGTTATTAGCGTTTCTAACTCCTTTACCTGTTAGGTTCTGAAGTATTGAATATTTGCTAGTTTGACGCCCTACACATCTTCCTTACAGAGATAAACATCAGAATCATAAAACAGGCATATTTAAGGCCCATAAAAACATTACTCAGAAAGAAATCAGCATACCTCCCAGAACCCCGTTTCCACAAGCACCACACATATGAGAAGAGTCGAGATGATTGCATGTGATCCTGAGCACACTGTGACTACTTGACTATATCATCTCTGAACGTGTTTTCAAATTGCAACACCGATAATACTGATAATATATCTAATCTTAAATCAAATTTAAAACCTTGACTCCCTTTAATTTGCTTTGTCAAGACAGTGAATAAGTGCTTGACTGATGCTGTAACACCCCCTGTCTAGGTTACACTTCATTATCGAACCGATGACAGCTTGGATTAACGGCACATGAAAAGCAATCCCCACACCCTGAGAGGACTGGCACCACAAGGGCACACTCCACACATAATAAACATCCCATAATCGGGATCGCTCGCCTGGCAGGCCTGCTGATGCGGCCAAGGTTGTAAATCTGTAAAACTTTACTTCTACAGGTTCATCTGTGCTCCCTAGGCACCTGGCCTACAGCCTGCTGCTGCTGCATGTGTTGGGTCAGACCCTTGTTGGGGCCTTTTCAGTTGCTGTTGTTTCACTGAGCAGGAGATCCCTGAGAGAATAAAACCTTCACTGAGATAACTAGGTCCAGTACTGTATTTCTTATGAATGGAATGTATCCATTTTGACCATTGGGAGCTCCTAGATCCACAAATGTACTTATTTATTTACATAAGGCTTCCTATTTACTACTCAAACATTACTAATGCACCTGTATGTCAATGGACAAACTAGGTTTTCTTGGCTTTGATGATGTACATGAGAGATGACATTACATTTGGGTTATGCCTACCTCACTGACAGAGCATTGGTGACACTGGCTGACTGCTGTGGTTTGGGCATGTGATGACGTTATGGAACAGCACTGTATTAGTTCAAAAACACACCACACTGTATCACCACAATTGGTCTGTCTGGGTCATCCTGACAGTCCATGCCCACCCACGTGCCCACATGCAGGGGGATATCTAACTGGCTAAAGCCCAGGCACCAGGGGACAGGTGGAGGCAGGCAGACATGGCTGGGTGATCTGAGCGGTAAGTGGTAAGGGGCATGCAGTAATTGCAGCCCTCTCTGCGTAGGCTATAATGAATAAAATATGATGTGGGGTATTATTCAGCCAGGAGCTGGGCAGTAGCGTGTCATCGCTGTGCCATGTGAGTAATAACGGGGCCATTACTGCTGCTGCAGGTTGCTCATTACTCTGATTGTCTTGGAAATGAAGAGGTTGTGAATCTATTATATTCCAAATTGTTTGAGGGGAATGCGGGAGCAGCTATTACCGTGCTATACGCGCTGTGGAGCTCGGCTGAACTGAGACACACTGTAAAAAAAACACACTGTACACACTGTACACACTGTACACACTGTACAAACACACACACACACACACACACACACACATGCACCCAGGCAGGCGCACACACACGCACGCGTGCACACATCCTCCTGGGCTTAAGACTAGAATCAAAGTATCTGGTGATGGTTAGCCCCTATTTTGAGCTACCGTAAAAGTAAAACAAATGTTAAAAACTCCTGCTGTTAGGCTCTTTTGTACTTCTGGACTGATGTTCATAAGACAAAAACAGTGGGTTAATTCATGAAGTTTTATACTTCATTCACAACTGCTTCATCAGCATCTGCATAGTTAGGACTTAATCGTTAAGCTGTGAAATGTAAATGAGAATGGATGATGAGAAGCACTGCAGCTAATATTAAAGGTACTAATCCTTTCAATAATTGAACCTTAAGCAGTTTTAAGGTGGGGATATAGAAATATGCTGAGAAATGGCAAGTTAATCCGCTCCTTTTTCCACAGCTATGCCAGTGATTTGTTAAATGTCAAGACAACTGCTAAACAGAGGGGGTTTCACAGGTAAGATACTTTCTATTCATTTTGGTAAATCAATGAGACAGCAATTTTAGGCTTATTACTTTGCATGGCATAGTAATCTGGCCGGGCGGAACTTTGATTTGCCGTTTCACCAAATTTGCAGGGACGTTGTCAATAATTAAAGCAAGGACAGAGAGCCTGCTGGGTAAAGCAGCAGCAGTAGGAAAATCAACAGTCAGCCCTCTCTCTCTGGTTAGCAACTAAGGTGACTTGAGCACCCTGCGCTCACACATTCTCAGCTCTCAGGGATAGTGTGTGAAAATCACACCATGCTCCATTCCAGTTGAACAGAGAGCAATCTGACCCTGTTCTGAGAGTGATAATGTAATGATGTTGGGTCTCTTCATGTTCATGAAATATATGATTCTTGGCTGTTTTTGGTGCATAAAAGGCTTCGGTTGGGTTTCTTTCGATTCATTATTAAGGAAGCAGAGTTGTGTTATTGTTGAGGCTCCGGGCCATATGTTTGGTACCTTTAATCTTCTCCGATCAGATGAGCAGCCCTAGTAATGATGACGAAGTGGAGCAGAAGGTGCATTCTGTGTCTAATAGAGAGGAGCCTGACTCCTGCAGAATGTGATCAGATGACAGAGGACAACAGAGGGGAGACATGAAGCCTGCCTACAGTGTTTCAATACTGTGGAAAATTATTCTGTGCATGGTTTTCATCCAGAGGGAGACTACTGTTATAATGTTCCTAGGCCGTTAAATAGTCATTCAAGACATTGTAGCGTACCCACAAGATTTTTACATATACAGTGGCTTCGTAAAGTAAAGACTTTTTCCATATTTTGTTAGGTTACAAGCTCATTCCAAATTATTCTTTCCCCCTCATCAATCTACACACAATACCCCATAATGACAAAGAAAAAACAGGTTTTTAGACATTTTTGCTAATTTATATATTTTAAAAAAAATAATAATAAACACTCTGTGACAAGTATTCAGACTTGAAATTGAGCTCAGGTGGATCCTGTTTCCATTGATCATCCTTGAGATGTTTTTACAACTTGATTGGAGTCCACTTGTGGTAAATTCAATTGATTGGACATCATTTAGAAAGACACACACCTGTCCATATAAGGTCCCACAGTTGACAGTGCATGTCAGAGCAAAAACCAAGCCATGAGGTAGAAGGAATTGTCCATAGAGCTCCGAGACAGGATTGTGTCAAGGCACAGATCTGGGGAAAGGTACAAATAAATGCAGCATTGAAGGTCCCCAAGAACACAGAGGCCTCCATCATTCTTAAATGGAATAACCTTCCTAGAACTGGCCGCCCGGCCAAATTGAGCAATTGGGGGAGAAGAGCCTTGGTCAGGGAGGTGACCAAGAACTCAATGGTCACTCTGGCAGAGCTCCAGAGTTCCTCTGTGGAGATGGGAGACCCTTCCAGAAGGACAACCGTCTCTGCCGCACTCCACAAATCAGGCCTTTTTCATGGAAGACTGGCCAGAAGGAAGCCACTCCTCAGTAAAAGCCAAATGACAGCCAGCTTGTGGTTTGCCAAAAGGCACCTAAAGGACTCTGACCATGAGAAACAAGATTCTCTGGTATGATGAAACCAAGATGAAACTCTTTGGCCTGACTGCCAGGCGTCACGTCTGGAGGAAACCTGGCACCATCCCTACAGTGAATCATGGTGGTGGCAGCATCAGGCTGTGTGGATGTTTTTTAGCAGCAGGGACTGGGAGACTACTCACTATCGAGGGAAAGACGAACGGAGCAAAATACAGGAAGATCCTTGATGAAAACCTGCTCCAGAGTGCTCAGGACCTCAGACTGGAGTGAAGGTTCACCATTCCAACAGGACAACAACCCTAAGCACACAGCCAAGAAAAAGCAGGAGTGGCTTTTAAGGACAAGTCTCTGAATGTCCATGAGTGGCCCAGCCAGAGCCCGGACTTGCACCCGATCAAACATCTCTGGAGAGACTGAGTGAAGGGTCTGAATACTTACAGTATCAATCAAAAGTTTGGACACAAAATCTCATTCAAGGGTTTTTCTTTATGTTTTACTATTTTCTACATTGCAGAATAATAGTGAAGAACTATGAAATGACACATATTGAATCATGTAGTAACCAAAAAAGTGTTAAACAAATCAAAATATATTTTAGATTTTAGATTCTTCAAAGTAGCCACCATTTGCCTTGATGACGGCTCTGCACACTCTTGATAGTCCAAACTTTTGACTGGTACTCTATGTAAATGTGATATTTCATACGTGTTTCGGAGGACGCATGGCTCTCGACCTTTGCCTCTCCCGAGTCCGTACGGGACAATTGAGACATGGATTGTGTGTGTGCCATTCAGATGTTGAATGGACAAGACAAAACTTTTACGTTCCTTTGAACGGGGTATGGTAGTAGGTGCCAGGCACACCGGTTTATATCAAGAACTGCAAATCTCGTGTGTATCAAGAATGGTCCACCACCCAAAGGACATTCAGCCAACTTGACACAACTGTGGTAATCATTGGAGTCAACATGGGCCAGCATCCCTGTGGAATGCTTTCGACACCTTGTAGAGTCCATGCCCCAAAGAATTGAGGCTGTTCTGAGGGCCAAAGGAAGGTGTTGGTTTTCCTAATGTTTGGTATTCTCACTGTATATATATTTATATTCCAGACTCTGACATTGCTCATTCTGTTTTTGCTCGTCCATTTATTTGTATCATGTTTGATTTATTTTACTTTTGGATTATGTGTGTATTGTTATTGTATTGCTTGGTATTGATGCACTGTTGGAGCTAGAAACATACGCATTTCGCTGCACCTGCGATAAAATCTGCAAATCTGTCTACGTGAACAATAAACTTTGAATGATTTGAGATGAATCAAGAACCATTATCTCGTTGCGTGACAGAAGCTGATGTTGCTCTAGATGTCTCCCAGTTCTGGTAAATCATGCATCTACCCACTCTCATATTAACATGCTGCTCTCCAAACAGCAGCAACGTAAGAGGACAGCTCGGAGAGGCATCTCTCTCCCCAAAGCCCTGCAGAAATGAGCATTGAGACTTCCCTCGCTGCTCTCCTCTTCTCCTCTGACTGGCAGCACACTCCAGTGGAGCCCCACTGCAGGACGACACGCTGATCCACTCTGACATGCCTGACCTTTCCCGGGCTGCACGGCTGGGCTGGCTTGCCGTGCCCGCCTGAAAAGGCCATGCCAGTCAGGCCAGGCAGTCAGGCCCCGCCGCCCCATGCTCACCACCCCGCCTCACCTCAGCCCCTGCACTAGCTGCCATCTCAGGCCTGGCTGCCATGGACACTCACCCTGGACAGACAGCCACTCAGTCTGAGGGGCCCTCAACTGCAAAACAAGGCCATGCCATCAGAATCTGGTTGTGAAATATGAACCCTGTGCTTCTCTACAACACCCTCAGCAGGTTGGGCCACTTTTAAGCACTCATCTAGCTTCTGCGGAAAATACATGTAACCTATACAGAAGGTCTGTATAAGTGTTTTAAAGAAGCTAATAAGTATGCATCCAAATCTATGGCATTCCCATTAATGGTGTCACATTATAGATATCTCATTAACTTATATATCAATCATTAAAAGCTCCATTCAGAGCTAAAACGATTAACACTAGCAGTCAACACACGTGAGAGGCCTTTCACTTAATTTAAGATTAAGCAAGACAATGAGGAGAAAGGAAATTGCGCATAAATGAGGAAGAACATTTCTCCATAATTTTCTGTTTTAAACATGTGGTGTTTGGAGTTTTTCATTTTCATAATGTTGTCACTTAACTGTCTGAGGTGACATATTTGTTCTCAGAGTCTCAATAGAGGCAGTGGTAATATGCTCTTGAAATAGCTGTTGGGGGCCCATTTAGGAGACAGGGAGGGGAGGACTCAGAGTGCAGAATTGATGCTGCAGCTATGAAACGAGGAGCTGTCGCATCCAGTGAGCGCTTTCCAGAGCAAAGGAAACACTTGGCACTGCAGAAATAAATCATGTGCTCATGCCCTTGCAGTTTAGTGCACCATTGTATTTTTCTTCTTCAAAGCAGGGAGGTAATTTCTCTGCTACAAACACTGCAGTTTCAGCATCAAGGGTGTGCTTCGCATAACACATTTTTCTCTCATTTGCGCCCTTCTCTGACATTAAAAGATCAAGGAGCTACTTGGGTACAATCGACTGTAGGCTAAAGAGAGAATTAAACTCATGGTAAATGAATGAATGAATTCAATGGACTGACTGGTCAGAACAGCCAAATAACAGGCTTCTTCATGTAATAATTGACTGTGAATCTCATAAGTATAACTACCTTTTGGTAGGCAGTAACAAACAGATGGCGTTTTATTTACTTAGACAATCATATATGTGCAAATGTGGATTTTTAATTATCTCCTAAGGCTATATATTTTACATCACTCAGTGAAACTTGTGGATGGTGCTTGACAGTTTTCCACAGCTCAACCTCTCCCATTTAAACTCAATTAGGCCTACCAATATGAGTAAATCAAAACCCCAAAGTTGCAACATCACATTTTATATACAGTGCATTCGGAAAGTATTCAGACCACTTGACATTTTCCACATTTTGTTATGTTACAGCCTAATTCTGAAATGAATTAAATAGATTTTTTCCCTCATGAATCTACACACAATAACCCATAAGGACAAAGAAAAGCATTTATAAATAAAAAAAACACTGAAATAGTACATCTACATAAGTATTCGGACCCTTTACTCAGTACTTTGTTGAAGCACCTTTGGTAGTTATTACAGCCTTGAGTCTTCTTGGGTACGACGCTACAAGCTTAGCACACCTGTATTTAGGGAATTTCTCCCATTCTTCTCTGCAGATCCTCTCAAGCTCTGTCAGGTTGGATGGGGAGCGTCACGGCACAGCTGTGAGATGTTCGATTGGGTTCAAGTCTGGCTGGGCCACTCAAGGACATTCAGAGACTTGTCCCGAAGCCACTCATGCATTGTGGGGGCGGCAGTGTAGCCTAGTGGTTAGAGCATTGGACTAGTAACCGAAAGGTTGCAAGTTCAAATCCCCGAGCTGACACGGTACAAAATCTGTCGTTCTGCACCTGAACAGGCAGTTAACCCACTGTTCCTAGGCCGTCCTTGAAAATAAGAATTTGTTCTTAACTGACTTGCCTAGTAAAATAAAAGTAAAAATAAAAATTGTCTTGGTTGAGTGCTTGTGGTCTTTGTCCTGTTGGAAGGTGAACCTTCACTCTAGTCTGAGAGCTCTGGAGCAGGTTTTCATTGAGGATCTCTCTGTACTTTGCTCCGTTTATCTTTCCCTCAATCCTAACTAGTCTCCCAGTCCCTGCCATTGAAAAACATCCCCACAGCATGATGCTGCCACCACCATGCTTCACCATAGGGATAGTATCAGGTTTCCTCAAGACGTGACACTTGGCAGTCAGGCCAAAGAGTTCAATCTTGGTTTCATCAGACCAGAGAATCTTGTTTCTCATGGTCTGAGAGTCTTTAGGTGCCTTTTGGGAAATTACAAGTGGGCCGTCATGCGCCTTTTACTGAGGAGTGGCTTCCATCTGCCCACTCTACCATAAAGGCCTGATGGGTGGAGTGCTGCAGAGACGGTTGTCCTTCTGGAAGGTTCTCCCATCTCCACACAGGAACTCTGGAGCTCTGTCAGAGTGACCATTGGGTTCTTGGTCACCTCCCAGACCAAGGCCCTTCTCCCCCGATTGCTCAGTTTGGCTGGGCGGCCAGCTCTAGCAAGAGTCTTGGTGGTTCCAAACTTCTTCCATTTAAGAATGATGGAGGCCACTGTGTTCTTGGGGACCTTCAATGCTGCAGACATTTTTGGGATGTCTTGGACCGCAGAGTGAAGGAAAAGCAGCCAACAAGTGCTCAGCATATGTGGGAGCTCCTTCAAGACTGTTGTAAAAGCATTCCTCATGAAGCTGGTTAAGAGAATGTCAAGAGTGTGCAAAAGCTGTCATCAACGCAAAGGGTGGCTACTTTGAAGAATCTCAAATCTCAAATCTATTTTGATTTGTTTAACACTTTCTTGGTTACTACATGATTCCATATGTGTTATTTCATAGTTTTGATGTCTTCACTACTATTCTACAATGTGGAAAATAGTTTAAAAAAATACTTGAATGAGTAGGTGTGTCCACACTTTTGTATATGTATATATTCCATGTACAGTTCATACAAAAGTTTCAAGTATATATATATATATATATATATATACATACACTCCCGTTAAAAAGTTTGGAGTCACTTAGAAATTTCCTTGTTTTTGAAAGATGAGCACATTTATGTCCATTACAATAACATCAAATTGATCAGAAATACAGTGTAGACATTGTTAATGTTGTAAATGACTATTGTAGATGGAAACGGACAGTTTTTTAATGGAATATCTACATAGGTGTACAGAGGGCCATTATCATCAACCATTACTCCTGTGTTCCAATGGCACTTTGTAGTAGCTAATCCAAGTTTATCATTTTAAAAGGCTAATTGATCATTAGAAAACCCTTTTGCAATTGTTAGCACATGTGAAAACTGTTGTCCTGATTAAAGAGGAAATAAAACTGGCCGAGTATCTGGAGCATCAGCATTTGTGGGTTCGATTACAAGCTCAAAATGGCCAGAAACAAAAGACTTTCTTCTGAAACTTGTCAGTCTATTCTTGTTCTGAGAAACGAAGGCTATTCCATGCGAGAAATTTCCAAGAAACTGAAGATCTCGTACAAAGCTGTGTACTACTCCCTGCACAGAACAGTGCAAATTAGCTCTAACCAGAATAGAAAGAGGAGTTGGAATCCCTGGTGCACAACTGAGCAAGAGTACAAGTACATTAGAGTGTGTAGTTTGAGAAACCGACGCCTCACAAGTCCTCAACTGGCAGCTTCATTAAATAGTACCCGCAAAACACCAGTCTCAACATCAACAGTGAAGAGGCGACTCCAGGATGTTGGCCTTCTAGGCAGAGTTGCAAAGCCATATCTCAGACTGGCCAATAAAAATAAAATATTAAGATGGGCAAAAGAACACAGACACTGGACAGAGGAAGATTGGGAAAAAAAGTGTTATGGGCAGACGAATCTAAGTTTGAGGTGTTCGGATCACAAAGAACATTCGAAAAGAAACTGGAGGAGTGCTTGATGCCATCTGTCAAGCATGGTGGAGGCAATGTGATGGTCTGGGGGTGCTTTGGTGGTGGTAAAGTGGGAGATTTGTAGAGGGTAAAAGGGATCTTGAAGAAGGAAGGCTATCACTTAATTTTGCAACGCCATGCTATACCCTGTGGACGGCGCTTAATTGGAGTCAATTTCCTCCTACAAAAGGACAATGACCCAAAGCACAGGTCCAAACTATGCAATATATATTTAGGGAAGAAGCAGTATTCTGTCTACAATGAAGTGGTCAGCACAGTCACTGGATCTCAACCCTATTGATCCGTTGTGGGAGCAGCTTGACCGTCTGGTACGTAAGAAGTGCCCATCAAGCCAATCCAACTTGTGGGAGGTGCTTCAGGAAGCATGAGGTGAAATCTCTTCAGATTCCGTCAACAAATTGACAACTAGAATGCCTAAGGTCTGCAAGACTGTAATTGCTGCAAATGGAGGATTCTTTGACGAAAGCAAAATTTGAAGGACACAATTATTATTTAAATTGAAAATCATTGTTTATAACCTTGTCAATGTCTTCACTATATTTCCTATTCATTTTGCAACAAATTTCATGTAAACTCAGCAAAAAAAGAAACATCCCTTTTTTCAGGACCCTGTCTTTCAAAGATAATTCATAAAAATCCAAGTAACTTCACAGATATTCATTGTAGGGTTTAAACACTGTTTCCCATGCTTGTTCAATGAATCATAAACAATTAATGGACATGCACCTGTGGAACGGCCGTTAAGACACTAACAGCTTACAGTCGGTAGGCAATTAAGGTCACAGTTTTGAAACACTAAAGAGGCCTTTCTACTGACTCTGAAAAACACCAAAAGAAAGATGCCAGGGTCCCTGCTCATCTTCGTGAACGGGCCTTAGGTATGCTGCAAGGAGGCATGAGGACTGTGAGATACCTAAGACAGCGCTACAGGCAAACAGGATGGACAGCTGATCGTCCTCGCAGTGGCAGACCACGTGTAACAACACCTGCACAGGATCGGTACATCCGAATACAGTGAGAGGACCTTTATTTTAGAGGTCGTCCGATTAATCGGAATTTCCGATTAATTAGGGCCGATTTCAAGTTTTCATAACAGTCGTAAATCAATATTTTGGACACCAATTTGGCCGATTTTTTTTTTACACATTTATGTATCCTTTATTTAACTAGGCAAGTCAGTTAAGAACACATTCTTGTTTTCAATGACGGCCTATGAACGGTGGGTCAACTGCCTTGTTCAGGGGCAGAATGACAGATTTTTACCTTGTCAGCTCGGGGATTCAATCTTGCAACCTTTCAGCTAACCACCTGATTACATTGCACTCCACGAGGAGACTGCCTGTTACGTGAATGCAGTAAGAAGCCAAGGTAAGTTGCTAGCAAGCATTAAACTTGTCTTATAAAAAACAATCAATCAATCATAATCACCAGTTAACTACACATGGTTGATGATATTACTAGTTTATCTAGCGTGTCCTGCGTTGCATATAATCGATGCGGTGCGTATTCGCAAAAAGGACTGACTTGCTCCAATGTGTACCTAACCATAAACATCAATGCCTTTCTTAAAATCAATACACAAGAATATATTTTTAAACCTGCATATTTAGTTAATATTGCCTGCTAACCTGGCTCGTTGCAAACTCTATGAATACTATTTCTTCCTAACAAAGACAGCCAACTTCGCCAAACGGGGGATGATTTAACAAAAGCGCATTTGCAAAAAAAGCACAATCTTTGCACGACTGTACCTAACCATAAACATCAATACCTTTATTAAAATCAATACACAGAAGTATATATTTTTAAACCTGCAAATTTTGCTAAAAGAAATTCAGGTTAGCAGGCAATATTAACCAGGTGAAATTGTGTCACTTCTCTTGCGTTCATTGCATGCAGAGTCAGTGTATATGCAACAGTTTGGGCCGCCTAATTTGCCATAATTCTAAGTAATTATGACATAACATTGAAGGTTGTGCAATGTCACAGGAATATTTAGACTTATGGATGCCACCCATTAGATAAAATACGTAACGGTTCTGTATTTCACTGAAAGAATAAGCGTCTTGTTTTCGAGATGATAGTTTCAGGATTCGACCATATTAATGACCTAAGGCTTGTATTTCTGTGTGTTATTATGTTATAATTAAGTCTATGATTTGATATTTGATAGAGCAGTCTGACTGAGCGATGGTAGGCACCAGCAGGCTCGTAAGCATTCATTCAAACAGCACCTTCGTACGTTTTGCCAGCAGCTCGTTGCTGTGCTTCAAGCATTGCGCTGTTTATGACTTCAAGTCTATCAACTCCCGAGATTAGGCTGGTGTAACCGATGTGAAATGGCTAACTAGTTAGCAGGGTGCACGCTAATAGCGTTTCAAATGTCACTCCCTCTGAGACTTGGAGTGGTTGTTCCCCTTGCTCTGCAAGGGCCGCGGTTTTTGTGGAGCAATGGGTAACGCTGCTTCGAGGGTGGCTGTTGTCAATGTGTTCCTGGTTCGAGCCCAGGTAGGGGAGAGGAGAGGGACGGAAGCTATACTGTTACACTGGCAATACTAAAGTGCCTATAAGAACATCCAATAGTCAAAGGTATATGAAATATAAATCGTATAGAGAGAAATTATCCTATAATAACTACAACCTAAAACTTCTTACCTGGGAATATTGAAGACTCATGTTAAAAGGAACCACCAGCTTTCATATGTTCTCATGCTCTAGCTTTTTTACATGGCCCATATTGCACTTTTACTTTCTTCTCCAACACTTTGTTTTGGCATTATTTAAACCAAATTGAACATGTTTCATTTTATGTGAGGCTTAATTGATTTTATTTCTGTATTATATTAAGTTAAAATAAGTGTTCATTCATTATTGTTGTAATTGTCATTATTACAAATAAAAATGTTTTTAAATCTGCCGATTAATCGGTATCGGCTTTTTTTGGTCCTCCAATTTTTGGTCCTTGAAAAATCATAATCGGTCGACCTCTAGTTTCTTTTTTTGCCGAGTTGATGTTTTCATGGAAAACAAGGACATTTCTAAGTGACCCCAAACCTTTGAACGGTAGTGTACATGGTAACTGGTATAAAACTGTTTGGGAGTTACTGTGTATTTAGAATGTGAAAGAAACTCAAATGAGATGGAATTTGTGCAATATATTGTAAATTACGTCAATCTAAAACTAGGTGGACCTATACCAGCATTAACCGTGCGGCATTTTGTAGGGGTCACTATAAACATCACAGCTGTGAAGAAATGTTCACATATTATGTACAACATGAACACACAAGAACACGAGCCCCTTCAAACACATAGACAGATCATCAGTAGATCTCCAGACTTCAAAGGCCAGAGAGTGAAGGGAAGGTGTGTGTGTGTGTGTGTGTGTGTGTGTGTGTGTGTGTGTGTGTGTGTGTGTGTGTGTGTGTGTGTGTGTGTGTGTGTGTGTGTGTGTGTGTGTGTGTGTGTGTGTGTGTGTCTTTGGCATGATGCTGCCCACTGGCCGACTCTTTAAACATCTGAGTGGACATAGATAGATGCCCTCATCCATAGGGATGTAAAGCCAGTTAGAAATATATAATCACTACAGCTTTACCCCTTCCTATGATCCTAGAGTCCCTGGGTTTTGGTTGATTAAACTCTGCCTTGTCAATTTGGGATTAAAGCTTGAGGAATCTTTAATGCAGAAATAATGATTCTTTGACACTAATTATCTGTATTTATACTATACATACAGATACTGAGTATTTATTATACATTATATCTGCTGTCGTTGGAATAACCGATCACATACATCATTGACTCGGGGCAGTTCAGACAAGTTCAGACAGTCAGTGGGCTAAGGTTATGAAGTAAACGCAATCATGTCAAATGATTTGATGAAGAAGGCTGCAGATGCACGTTTCAATAATACACCGACAGAGGATCTTAGGGCTCATAATACATATCATGAAATGGAGAAAAGTCTTTGCCCTTCACCTTCAGTCAATTTCTCCCTGTAATATTTATAAATGGTAAGAACTGTACTTCTAAATGCATTGTCACCTGTGGGACCTTATATAGACAGGTGTGTACCTTTCCAAATCATGTCCAATCAATTGAATTTACCACAGGTGGACTCCAATCAAGTTGTAGAAACATCTCAAGGACGATCAATGGAAACAGGATGCACCTGAGTTCAATTTCGAGTCTCATATCGAAGGGTCTGATTACTTATGTAAATAAGATATTTCTGTTTTTTATTTGTAATAGATTTGCAAAAATGTCTAAAAGCCTCTTTCTGCTTTGTCATTGTTATTTGTTATTGGGTAATGTGTCTAGATTGATGAGGGGAACAATTATGTAATAGATTTTAAAATAAGGCTGTAACGTAACAAAATGTGGAAAAAGTCAAGAGTTCTGAAAAATTTCCGAATGAACTGTACATGGAAAATTCAATGGATTTGAAAGATGTTATCAAAGGAAACTGATGTTTTGAGGGTGAAATTTCAACCACAGGAATATGTCATCACGGTCACCAAATTTCAACATAGACAAACCTTGTATAAAATACTGTATGTTGAATTTGTATCTTTTAAAACAACATCAGATCTTCAACTTCATTTCCACTATCAGAAAATATAACAAAAGGCTGGGCAGGACGTCCTACTGGAGAATTGATCTATCTACAGCTAACCTTTGGTCTCCTATCCAGGGTTTTAACCAAGCCCAGCCCTGCTTGAGTATGATATTTGTCACTGACTATTACTAATGTGCTATCGTGAGAATGATTGTTGAGAGAGATCTCCACTTAACAACTAAATAGATTCACTATTGCTATCGAAGTCATTCCAAAGGGCAGGTTTAACAGAGCAAACCAAACATCTAAGTTAAAGAATAGGACTAAAGTGCATTTAAAGTTGGTTTCCATTTGATTCAGTCATATTCTTTAACTTATATTTTTGGTTGAGATGGAATTATATGTAATATGTAGAAAAACTGGAATTAAAGCCAGACTAAGTCAGGGGAACAGATGGAACTATACATCTCCTTTAAATGTTGATATTTGGTTGCGTTGTCAACCAAACACAAGTCAATATTACTTTTGTAATACATAAATAGCCTATTAACTTGTCGACAAGTTCACAAATGGTATGTTGGATTCAAGTCTCTAACTCAACCAAAAATAAAGGTTAAAAAATGGGATTAAGTCAGTGGCTCAGATGGAACTATTCTAAGCAGTACACATATCTTCTTTAAATGTTGATATTTTGTTGTGTTGTCAACCAAACACAATTTCATATTACTTTTGTAACACAGCAAATAGCCCAGTAAATATCCTACTACAGGTGTCGGATCTTAATTTGATCCCCTGTTGCAGGAGAATTTGTAGTGTAATTTGAGGCTTAAAAAGGCTTCTGAAGTTTCCCATTTCCCCTTTGACATTTCAGACTTGATTTTCCCTTATGGAAAATGTATTAACCGCGACAAAGATGTCCATTAATTATAATCCACACATCATAACTCATGTTTCCTGTTGCCTCATTCATTTCCTGCTGTAGCAAACTGGCTCAAATGAAGATCCTATATCGCTAATGTAACAATATACTGTAAAATGGGTAACACATCCATGGCCATATGTTGAGGTTACTGTAACTATAAATGTATTCTAATATAATCATATAAAGCGTGCATGTTCAAGATAGCGTGAATAGGTTGTCGCAGGTCTGTGGAGGTCTTCACAATTGCTGTAATAATCTGTGCAGAATCTCGAACTGCATTGATCACTTGCACTATGTACTTATTATGCAATATCAACTGCAATCCAAGCAATTTGGTTGTGCTATTAGATAAAGCACAGTGATAACACTAATTTGTTGTATAAATAACCAAAATATCTGACATGGAATTCCCATTTGAACTTTGCTGTGCTTTTAATTGAGTGAAAGCACAGTGACAGACATTTGGGTTACAACTAAACCAAAAACACACGTTGTTATTCAATTGGAATTTGGTTGTGCTTTAGATGGTTGAAAACATAGTGATAACACATTGGAAATTAAACAAACTTTTTGAGTGGGTGAATATAGGTTGTAATCAATGTCTCAACCAAACATTACCCAATTATCCATTTGAAATTACTTGGTACGCCCAGTGGGCCTCAATTGTATGCAAATCTGTGAATACATGAAAATGGATCACTTTAAATGTCACTTTCCTAATCTCTGAAGGTCATGGTTTGATTGCAGAGATTATGTAGCGTTTGGTCTAGCCTACATTTATTTGCAGTGGGCTTTAATACCAGGAAATAAAAGTAAGGGCAACAGCAACAGGAGCTTTTACAGAGGTGGGGACATAATGAGGATATGCTTGAGACAGACCTATTTTCTCATAATAGAGGATGCAGACAAAAAGGCAGAGGGGCGTGAAGCCTGCGTAACAGGGTGCTTCTAGGTAGACAGTAGGCAGGGAGAGAACAATGGATATATATAAGGTAGAGAGATGGAGAGTGGGAGAGTGGTAGCTGCTGTGACTGTATTCCTGCATCATTCCAGTATCATTGAAAGGTAATTCAAGGACAAAAAAAGACTCTGAAAAGTGACCAGAGAAAAATCATGTTTAAGAAAATGAACAGCGTGGACACATTACAATTCATGCTACAGATAGTGAGCTGGGGATATATAATTATTAAAGGAGACTATAATGGATTAGAGATGACATGGTTGACATGAGGAGTGTAGAGAGCCTTTGCACAAAAGCAGATACCATGCCATTCAGATAGTCCACTTGAATAGCCCACCTGTAATCCTCGAAAAAATCTGAGTGTTTCTCATCGGTGTATACATTCCAGACTGGCCACCTCATACAATATATTTGAACACTGTCCTTGGCTAAACTGTAGAAAAGACCTAAGAGTAGGGGTGCAACTTTGGTTTTAGAAGTAGGGGGGACATAAATATATATATTTTTTTCTTCCCCCCAGTCAGATAAACACTAAAAAAGAGCCTACCAGACCGCTCGGAGACGTCCGCCTCGTCCTAAAGCACACCGTTGCCTCGTTTAATATCACATTCCAATCATAAAACTGTGGGTGACAAAAATGCAATTTCAGAATGTGGGAGGGGGGGCATGCCCCGCCCCTGTCCACAGTGAAAAGTCGCCCCTGCCTAAGAGTAAACTGTCGTTTTTGTGTTTGCTACAGCTGTGGTGGATAATGGTGGTGAAGATGTTTGTGAGAAAACAGGGCTGTGTTCTGTCCTCCAGGGAGACTGTGAACCTTGTGGCCAACATAGACATACATCCCTTATGTTCTACATCAATTTCCATGCTATCCTTTTCATAGCAGTGCAGGAGAGTGATGCTTCTTCACACTTGAGATGGATGAACTTCATCTGACTTTTCCCACCCTTCTTTACCTTGCACCCTGTGATGTTTTCAAGGGAACGTCATGCGCAGATCAAACAGAAAGCACTTACTTAGCAGTTCTGAGAATATAGCATGCATCGTCAATTCCTAGCAGTGGCACCATTTTATGGTTCAATTAATTTTAGTTGCAGGAATGCCCATGTTATCGGTAACACCCAATTGGTTTACAAAATCCACTCTGTCTGACCTTATTTTAACACTATAACCAAAGATTTTATGTGATTTCAGGCTTCTACCACATCCATTCACTGTCTTCTACACTATCTCTCTGTGCTGAGATAGATTTCCACCAGCTGCACTTGGAATCTCTAATTTTACTGTTCCACAGTCTGTCTATCTCTGAGACCTGTAAGTTATCACCAACAACGCCCTGTTTCCTCAGGTAACTTCAAAAGAATGTTTGTATTACAGTTAACTACAAAAATATTTTTGTTGTATTACAGTTCAGTCTCAGAGTTCAATGCACACTGAACTGTAGGCCGTGCTGTATTTCCAGTTACAGAAGCACATTTTCATGAAGGTAATGCTATGGAAAGTGTGAATATGAATGTAAAGGTATCTCCCCCCCCCCCCCCCCCCCACACACAGAGAGAGAGAGAGAGAGAGAGAGAGAGAGAGAGAGAGAGAGAGAGAGAGAGACAGATAGAGAGGGAATAGAATGTTATACAGTACCTTTTGTTCTTTTGAGCTTCCTTCTTGTCCATGATGACAGGTACACAATTGGTGAGCTCTGTCCAGTCGGCATGCAAACCACAGCTCCAGCCCGTAGAGAATCGAGAGAACAGCCAGGACTCCTCTTTCCCTGGTCGGTGGCATGTACATTTCTTCTGCCCTGGCTTGCAGTCGCATGGTTGCTCCAAACGAATATTCCTAACTAAGTGCCTTCCAAACGTGGTTCCCCCGGTTTTTTGAATGTGTAAAAACACTATCACATCGTATCCTTTGATGTTGAAATCCACGTGCCGCTGAAGGTCTCGTTCAGTAAAGTTGAATTTTGACGGCAATTTCGGAGGGCTGTCATCCTCCAGTTCTGTGTAAAAGTCTTCGTTTGTCCGATATTGGGTAGAAAGTATACTGACCCCTCTCAAATTTTCCCCAGTTTTAAAGTGGCAAGAATTGCTGCCAGCTGGACATATATATTGATAGCCTATCATTACAAAAAGAACAGCTAAAATAGGAACTAAGATCAATTTATTGGATTTATCATCCATGTTAACAAGAATATGTTTTCATGCCATTAGTGTGAATTATTACACATGATCCTTTCAGTAGCTGCTGCTTGGTTCATCACAATAATGTCTATGGATCTTCAAAGTGCCACATGTTGATCTGGACAAGATTTAGTTATTGTTCTTGCTATCAAAAGGCATATTTTGGTCTAAGCAGGTAGCCTACCTTTATGTTTCAAGGATACTGCAGTCATATCACACCAGAGCAGATCATTTCAAACGAGGCAGGCTTGCCGAAACATGACATATTCCGGTTACTTCTCGTCATGGTTGTCCAACTTCACAAACGGTATTTTCAGTGCTGCACACTGACGTCCCCCGTGCTAGAATTTCAAGTGAAACCGAACCTGTCAACATGTTTCATTCTGATCCCGCAAAATTACAACTTTACATCTCGGGAAACAGTTGTCTGATTCACTTCAGCACCACAAACGTGCTTGTAGGGAAGTGGAGAAATGTCGGCGTTCATATATCCTTATGTCCAAGGCGTGCGCATGAAGGGGCAAGCGAGTGCTGCTCCGACTACAGTGGGATGGGTCCAGAAGCATCCTCATACATCGCGCGGTTCAGTTTTGTTCAAATATTGCAGGCTAGCTTAGGCTATTACTTGAAGATACTGCTGCATTCAAGACCCGGTGATCACGTTACGCCCTCTTCGTGGTAATATCCTCTCTATCGATTTTTGTGGACATAACCAAGGCTACTGTAACTTGGCTATAGGCTAGCATAGGATAAAAGGTTCATAATATTTCTTGTCTCGTAGAACAGATAGCCTACATTCAGCTCTTGCGTATCAGTCAGCACACACAAGTGACTAGACAATTCGATGTTTTTAAAAGTAAGCTATGGGAAATTGAGAACGGAATGTGAGTTTAGTGCCGTGCAATTAATTAACCAATGATGGCTAATCTTACACCAAGAAAATGCAACCAATAGCACTTTGAAGATTGCAACGAAAGCCAATGGCGACAGAATAATAGAATACAAACGACATTACAATATTGCCAGCCAATCAAATGGGGAAACAATGTATCCAGTCCAATCCAAATACTGTACTAACTTCAGGCAGCCTATTTCATGCATTGACATGGTTTCATGAGAACCAAAAGCATTTAAACCAATTAGCACGATATTTATAGATAATTAGATTAATTTAAAAAATAAATACATGTAAAAGTTAAAAACCAATCGCTAGTGACTGAAACATCATCACTTACGACTTCAACACCATGGACAGATGCCAGGTATCAAATAGCAACACAAGAGGTAGTTTGTTGTAAATTGTTGACACATGGTATCTGTCCATGGTGCTGAAATTGGACGCGAGAACAAATCATTACCACGAAGAAGAACACTAATGTAAAGGTATTCTATTTTAAAAGAGCCTTGTGCCAATACTATGTCATCTAAAAAGCTTTAAAAGAGGAGCTAAGAAATACATTTTTAGAAAAGTACTTGATTTATTTTTTGAAGGCAGACTTCCAGAGTAAATTGCACATGGCTGGTGAAAACAATGGGCGCATTTGAGTAGTAAGGCTACACCGACCAACTGTAGACAAAAGTCTAGGTGTGATGTCAGGGGCGGTCAGGGACGGATTACTTAATGCAAGCCACGTGCCCCGGTGCCGGACCTCCAGGGGCCCCCTACCCCCAAAAATGATAATATATACATATACAGTATATATAAAAAACCTACTAATTTCTTTATTTTGGCTATTTTCTACATTGTAGAATAATAGTGAAAACATCAAAACTGTGAAATAACAGATATGGAATCATGTAGTAACCAAAAAAGTGTTGAACAAATCAATTTATAGTTTATTTTTGAGATGCTTCCAAGTAGCCACCCTTTGCCTTGATGACAGCTTTGCATACTCTTGGCATTCTCTCAACCAGCTTCATGAGGTAGCCACCTGGAATGCATTTCAATATAGAGGTATGCCTTGTTAAAAGTTAATTTGTGGAATTTCTTTCCTTCTTAATGCATTTGAACCAAACAGTTGTGTTTTGATAAGGTCGGGGTGGTATACAGAAGATATCCTATTTGGTAAAAGACCAAGTCCATATTATGGTAAGAACAGATCAAATAAGAAAAGAGAAACGACAGTCCATCTTTACTTTAAGACATGAAGGTCAGTCAATCTGGACAATGTCAAGAACTTTGAAAGTTTCTTCAAGTGCAGTCACAAAAATCATCAAGCGTTATGATGAAACTGGCTCTCATGAGGACCGCGACAGGAAAGGAAGACCCAGAGTTACCTCTGCTGCAGAGGATAAGTTCATTAGAGTTACCTGCCTCAGAAATTGCAGCCCAAATAAATGCTTCACAGGGTTCAAGTAACAGACACATTTCAACATCAACTGTTCAGAGGAGACTGTGTGAATTAGGCATTCATGGTTGAATTGCTGCACAGAAACCACTACTAAAGGATAGAAGAAGAAGAAAAAGAAGAAGAGACTTGTTTGGGGCAAGAAACACGAGCAATGGACATTAGACCGGTGGAAATCTGTCCTTTGGTCTGATGAGTCCAAATTTGAGATTTTGGGTTCCAACCACTGTGTCTTTGTGAGACGAAGAGAAGGTGAACGGATGATCTCCGCATATGTGGTTCACCCCGTGAAGCATGGAGGAGGATGTGTGATTGTGTAGGGGTGCTTTGCTGGTGACACTGTGAATTATTTAGAATTCAAGGCACACACAGCATTTTTTTTAAATGGTTGCAGGAGTGGGGGCTGGGGGGGGACAAATATTGTAAGAGTACTTCATAAGCAATGGCAGAATGCGTAGAATCGTAGGAAATTGGCTATAGAATTGCAACATTTTCTCTCATTTTCCCTCATGGCAAAATGTGTAAAATAGCAAGAAATGTGCTTTAAAACTGCAAAATGTGGAGAATAGCATGAGATGAGCTATAAAACAGCATTTGTTTATTCTCTGCCCTATGGCAAAATGTGTAGAATTGTTGTAAATTAACTTGAAACTGCAAATATTCTCTCAACACTTTTGACAAAATGTGTAGCATAGCATTATAAAATGGCACATATCTCTCTCTGCCCCATTTTTTGGGGGTGTGGGGCACCCTGGAGGTAGGTGCCTAGGGGCCCCAAATGCAGCAGTCCAGCCCTGGGGTAGGTGCATTTAAGAAAGCCAAAAGTTAGACACTAACATGCCGACCACACCGCTCGTGTTACGTGGCAAGCGTTGCAAAATAATTGTACGCATACATGTTATTCAATCATTGCATCCACACTGCTCATGCGCGTCAACGAGTGTTTGTGTAGCCAGGCGCTAAAATAGTTCTATTTATGACGCTTGACGCGCTGCAAGTCCCGCCTCTCCCATCTCCTCATTGATTTCTAGGAGCATATACCCACATGGGTGATTGAATGATGTACTGAGGTCCACACTCCAGTCGGTGGTGGTAATGCACCTTAAAGTTGGTTGCCAACCACCATTTGAAGTCCAAAGACGAGGAAGAAGCCTGAAGGAGGAGAGATTACTGTGAAACTAACTAGGTTTACCCTTTTATCTGTGGATTAATTGTCTGAGTAAAGGACCTTGTGCATTTTAGGTAAAATAACAACTCAATGTTTATATCCCAGCACAAATTAGTTAGCAACAGCAAGCTAGCTAGCTAAATTGCCATAAATGTTTAACCTGTTCCAAATTAATATAGTAGGGTCAGAGTTCATTTTCATGTTTCAACATGCGTGTCCTGATCAAGTCTGGCGTGGATGGACAAAATCAACTTGCGCGCTGTGGCATTCGCACATGCCAGCTGTAGTCAGCATGTAATGTGGTTTTCCAACAGCAAGACTCAGATTGACATGACAGTGTTGCCATTGTTTATAAAAGTTTTTCTTTAAAATGTCGAACTTAACATGTCTCCAAACCCAATATCACACACTCACCATCTGAAATCATATGCATGTGATAAATAATCAGAGTGAGAGAGAGCCTCATTTGTAGACTATTAATCAAGGCAGACAAATTAAAAACACCCTAATGATTGGTTGACAATAGAGCCTCCCACCCTCAATGCAGCCGATGGCTGCACGATGAAGTTGGTAAAGAGCAACTGCAGAACTGCAGTCAAATCTTCATGACCTATGATTTCAGAATTTTTGTACCGTTCATGCAGTCGACGTGTAGGCCCAAGTTGGTCAATTGTTATCCCCATAATGCAACACACTTTGACAGGCGGTGACCAATGATGGTCATTAGTCTACAGTTTAAAAATGTAAATTAATACTTTAAATAAATACATTTTAAAAAGAGTAATTGAGTCCATAGTGAAGGACTCTCCAGCGGGTTTAACACAGGCAGTGCAATTCTGATCCCCCCCCCCCCACTAATTGCTCTTTTGACCAATCAGATCAGCTCTGAAAAAGAACAGATGTGAAAATATCCAATATGATTGGTCAAAAGACCAAGTAGTGGAAAAAATATCAGAATCGGGCTGCCTGTTGAAACACAGCCACTTCACAAGCCTAAACAGCAGCTGCAAATCAAATCAAATTTTATTTTTAACTTTAGTTTATATTTAGTAAATATTTTTCTTAAATCTCATTTTTCTTAAAAACGGCATTGTTGGTTAATTGTTGGCATTGTTGGCATTTCACGGTACGGTCTACACCTATAGTATTCGGCGGATGTTACAAATACAATATTATTCAATTTTTGATCCAAATCTGTCTACTTCTATCTGTCTACATCTGTTTCTTTTGTGGCAGGAATCACATTAGTGGGCTTAATACTTTAGGGGAACAAACAACCAGATGCAATTCAGGTAGAATAGTAGAAATCATTTTAAATACTTCACACAAACTTATTAGAAATCCCACTATGCCCTCCGACGAACCATCAAACAGGAAAAGCGTCAATACAGGACTAAGGTTGAATCGTACTACACCGGCTCCGACGCTCGTCGGATGTGGCAGCGCTTGCAAACTATTACAGACTACAAAGGGAAGCAAAGCCGAGAGCTGCCCAATGACACAAGCCTACCAAACGAGCTAAATAACTTCTATGCTTGCTTCGAGGCAAGTAACACTGAAACATGCATGAGAGCATCAGCTGTTCCAGATGACTGTGTGATCACGCTCTCCGCAGCCGATATTAGTAAGACCTTTAAATAGGTCAACATTCACCAGGCCGCAGGGCCAGATGGATTACCAGGACGTGTACTCCGAGCATGCGTGACCAACTGGCAAGTGTCTTCACTGACATTTTCAACCTCTCCCTGTCTGAGTCTGTAATACCAACATATTTCAAGCAGACCACCATAGTCCCTGTGCCAAAGAACAAAGGTAACCTGCCTACCGCCCCGTAGCACTCACGTCTGTAGCCATGAAATGCTTTGAAAGGCTGGTCATGGCTCACATCAACACCATTATCCCAGAAACCCTAGACCCACTTCAATTTGCATACTGCCCCAACAGAGCCACAGATGATGCAATCTTTATTGCACTCCATACTGCCCTTTCACACATGGACAATAGGAACACCTATGTGAGAATGATATTCATTGACTACAGCTCAGCGTTCAACACCATATTGCCCTCAAAGCTCATCACTAAGCTAAGGACCCTGGGACTAAAAACCCCCCAGCCTATAGGGAGGAGGTCAGAGACCTGACTGTGTGGTGCAAGGACAACAACCTCTCCCTGATCAAGACAAAGGAGATGATTGTGGACTACAGGAAAAGGAGGACCGAGCATGCCCTCATTCTCATCGATGGGGCTGTAGTGGAGCAGGTTGAGAGCTTCAAGTTCCTTGGCGTCCACATCACCAACAAACTAACATGGTATAAGCACACCAAGATGGTCGTGAAGAGGGCATGACAAAACCTATTCCCCCTCAGGAGACTGAAAAGATTTGGCATGGGTCCTCAGATTCTCAAAAGGTTTTACAGCTGCACCATCTAGAGCATCCTGACGGGTTGCATCACTGCCTGGTATGGCAACTGCTTGGCCTCCGACCACAAGGCACTACAGAGGGTAATGCGTACGGCCCAGTACATCACCGGGGCCAAGCTTCCATTCATCCATTACCTCTATACCAGGCGGTGTCAAAGACTCCAGGCACCCTAGTCATAGACTGTTCTCTCCGCTACCGCATGGCAAGCGTACCGGAGTGCCAAGTCTAGGTCCAAGAGGCTTATAAAAAGCTTCTACTCCCAAGCGATAAGACTCCTGAACATCTAATCAAATGGCTACCCAGATTATTTGCATTACCCCCCTCCCCGTCTACACTGCTGCTACTCTCTGTTATCTATGCATAGTCACTTGAATAACTCTACCTACATGTACATATTACCTCAATTACCTCGACACTGGTGCCCCTTCATATTGACGCTGTATCGGTACCTCCTGTATATAGCCCCGCTATTGTTATTTACTGCAGCTCTTTAATTATTTGTTATTCTTATCTCTTACTTTTTTTTAGGTATATTCTTAGAACTGTATTGCTTGTAAGTAAGCATTTCACTGTACCTGTTGATTTGATTTGACACAACGAGTCTCGAAATTAACACATAGGCCTACATAGCCAATATGTAGGGCATGCTTTATTAATACAAAATCCGATTGTGATTTCCCATTATTTCACAGTTGGTTATATATAAGGTGCAGCAATGTTTTGCAGCATGCTGCCTTTTCGGTTCCATATCCGGTATACTTCAGACATCTCTACCCCGTTTAAATGATATGTAACATGATTAAGGTAAGCGTTATGGATAGGATAGGGGGGTAGGGATGCTGCTCCGCAAACCCCTTGAATAAAAAAAAAGAATCTAACATGTAGGTGGCCATGACATTGCATGTCCCAAAATGTTGTCACCAAAAACTAGTTATTTTATTAGCTACGCCCGAGTACACTTCTCAGAAAGGTGTACATTATGTAATACAAAATCCAAGACATATTATACAATGTTTATTTTCCTTTGGCTGTTAAAAAGAATACAAACAAATATATTTTACAATAAAAGAAGCAGCGAAGGACCTATCAATGGCAGCGGCCAGCATTACCGGGGTAAGGAAGATGAATACATTGTAACCACTAAAAATGTCTGTAGAATGTTCGAAGCTTCATTTGGGAGCTTTATGGGCTACAAAGTCACAATCTTGTCATAGCCCGTTTTTCCTTGACATTGTTGTAGCGCTGCTTGCATCCATTTTCATTCCTATAAGCAGCTTTCCTATAGTGTGTGTTAAATGAAACGTGAGGCTATCATTTGTTATCCTGGCTAACTGAACGATTTCCCGCCCCTGTTATTTTATGTCACGTTCTTTCATCTCATCATCTTCTTCAATGGGCTGCATAAGCTATCCCTTCACCCAATATGTTGGCTGCTATTACATCTGTAAACAATTGCTTGCTACAGCTACGTGGCACTTTGAGACGACAAAACGTTACAGGGTCATGTTACATTTCACTCTCTTTTCTATAAATCTAATCTATTGCCGAACATGTCAATCTTCTCCATCGTGTCTTGTGTAGAGGATGAGTAAAAACATCTTGTTGTTGTCGTCGCTGCTTCTGCTGAACGTCCAGTATGTCCAGTCCGCATCGAAAGGCGTCTCTGCCAGTCTGAAAGCCAAGTGGAGCATGACGCCTTTCCTCCTGGAGACCAGGTATATTTTACGGAATAAATTAGCTGGAAAACAAAAACTCGATGTCTCCAGGATAGCATAGTCCTACCAGTCATGTCTCTCCTGAATACCACATATGCAGGGCTATCCATTTTGTAAGCGTTAGGCTAGGCTACATGCATGTAGATTATGCGTGTGTACTAATTACAATAGAAATAGGGACTGCTCCTTATTCCACCAAAACGGCTAAGCTGTATAACAATGTAATTACTAAAGTACAATGTGTAGTAATGACAGTGTTACTGCAAGACAGGTGTAAGAGCAACTAAATGTAACATGTTGCAGTTCCTCAATCATAATGAACTTACATGTTCCTGTGTTCATGCCTTTTTATTTGCTGATCTTTTGTTTAGTGAGTTTATTGCAGAGGATGGAAATGAGAAATTCTGGGACTTTGTTGACACTGTGAAGGAGTTAACTGTTTACAAAAATGGAGGTATGTGGATACTATGATGTGACAAGCAAACACTACAGTTTTATTACCACAAAATATGTGTTCTGTCAGATACAATGCTTCTCACACAATCTGTTACATTGCCTCTTTCCTGCACTTCCAGACAGTGCCTGATTGATCTGTAAATGTGGATTGAATTTGATAAATAATAAAGATCAATGGTCCATGAGAAAACCTCATAAATCTGTCTACTAACTCATTTATGTGGATTTTGATTGTGAGAGTCAAGATTCTTTGCGCATTCATTTGACTCAGATTTCCTTTACAGAGTCTGTGCGCTCCTATTACAACTTGGTAATCAAGAAGGCTGGACAGTTTTTGACCGTGCTCCAGGTCAATCTCCTCAAATTTGCTCTCTCCTTGAGGTCCTACTCACCAGCTGTTCATGCATCCCAACAGGTAGGCCCTGAAACACTTTTACAACTCACCTCACTGTGATGATCAATTTGAAGAAAGGCAGGTTTTTTAGCAGGTTTTTGTAGATGTTGTTTCAAAGCCTAACACAACAAAATGGACAGGGCTTTCTAAGGTAATGAATTCACCAATTTGTAAGTCGCTCTGGATAAGAGCGTCTGCTAAATGACTTAAATGTAAATGATGTAAATGTAATGATTTAACTCTAAACACCCATACGCAAACTAGAGCTTATGCATAGGTTTATTTATTAATTACAATTATGATTGTGCAATTATACAATACATAGACTATGCATTTTGCGCATAGCTGAAAAACGAAAACAAAACTGATTTAAGGTATCTTTGGTACATAATTGGTCGAGAGTGTGGACTGTATTATTATGCATACTGGATGGTCTGTTATGCTACCCTCCAAAATGTATATCAATTAGTCTGCAAGAGAACTTATAGCCATAGGCAATGCTGTTGGTTCATTGATTGTGGAGGGTGGCATAGCCTACAATTAGTGAATTTGATTTTGAATAGCCTAGTAAGGGGGAATTCTTTATATTTTCATAATTAATTGGGTAACACATTACCTTTAGCTATACAGAATATCTCACCACCATGCGTTTCCATCTCCTCCTCTCTCCTTTATTCCTTTCTTGAGCTTGCAGACTAAGCACTGGGTAGCTCCAGGAACAAGGTTGGAGAGTTAATGGCATACAGCATTTGGGTGGAATATCACCTGTCGGGCAGCGAGAGCACGCACCTCAAACAGTAGTTGATAAGTGGATTGAAATAAGTGTTGTTATATTTATTTCTAAGCTACTCATAATAAGCACATGCTCCGCTATAAAACCGAAGTAGCCCACAAAACGGACCGTCTGGAAAGCGCACAGCCTCCATTTGCTATTTGAGTCCATACAGATGACATGTCTCCCCCCCCCCCCTGTTCCTGTCGATTTGATAATGAGCCATTTTAAATCGAAAGGCAAGATTAATAGTCTGATGGGTGACAATATGGTCACTTGATGAAGGAACAGCTGTGCAGCCTGAGGCAAGGAACAGAACGCAAGCTCTTTTTTTTCTACTTTCTCAAATAATCAATAGTCTATAGTCGCACCATGCAGCCCATATATGTTAGAATGTCTTAGAAATGAAAAGGTTTGTATCATTCACAACTAAAGTTACCAAATAACTATTAAGTCTATTCTAAAATGGATTTAAAAAAAAGTCCCCTCATCAATCTACACACAATACCCCATAATGACAAAGCAAAAACAGTTTTTATGAATTGTTGCTAATTTATGGAAAGAAAAAAAAAACGTAAATATGACATTTACATAAGTATTCAGACTCAGTACTTTGTTGAAGCATCTTTGGAAGGGATTACAGCCTCCAGTCTTCTTGGGTATGACGATAAAAGCTTGGCACACATGTATTTGGGGAGATTCTCCATTCTTCTCTGCATTCTTCCTCTCAAGCTCTGTCAGGTTGGATGGGGAGCGTCGCTGCACAGCTATTTTCAGGTCTCCCGAGATGTCCGGGTTCTGGCTGGGCCACTCATGGACATTCAGAGACTTGTCACAAAACTACTTCTACGTTGTCTTGGATGTGTTCTTAGGGTCGTTGTCCTGTTGGAAGGTGAACCTTCATCCCAGTCTGGGGTACTGAGTGCTCTGGAGCAGGTTTTCATCAAAGATCTTTCTGTACTTTAATCTTTCCATCGATCCTGACTAATCTCCCAGTCTCTGCTGCTGAAAAACATCCCCACAGCATGATGCTGCCACCATGCTTCACCGTAGGGATGGTGCCAGGTTTCCTCTAGATGTAACACTTGGCATTCAGGCCAAAAAGTTTAATCTTGGTTTATTCAGACCAGATAATCTTGTTTCTCATGGTCTGAGAGTCCTTTAGGTGCCTTTTGGCAAACTCCAAGTGTGCTGTCATGTGCCTTTTTCTGAGGAGTGGCTTCTGTCTGGAAATTCTACCATAAAGGGCTGATTTGATGGAGTGCTCCAGAGATGGTTGTCCTTCTGGAAGGTTTTCCCATTTTCCCAGATGAACTCTGGAGCTCTGTCAGAGTGACCATCGGGTTTTTGGTCACCTCTCTGACCAAGGCCCTTCTCCCCCAATTTCTCATTTTGGCCATGAGGCCAGCTCTAGGAGTATTGGTGGTTCCAAACTTCCATTTAAGAATGATTGAGGCCACTGTGTTCTTGGGGACCTGCTTCAACACAATTCTGTCTCGGTCCTCTATGGACAATTCCTTCAGTTTTTGCCCTGACATGCACCGTCAACTGTTGGACCTTATATAGACAGGTGTGTGCCTTTCCAACTCATATCCAATCAATTGAATTTACAACAGGTGGACTCCAATCAAGTTGTACAAATATCTCAAGGATGACCAATTGAAACAGGATGCACCTTAGCTAAATTTTGAGTCTCATAGCAAGGGGTCTAAATACATACAGTGGCAAGAAAAAGTATGTTAACCCTTTGGAATCACCTGGATTTCTGCATAAATATGTAATCAAAGTCACAACAGTAGATAAACACAGTGTGCTTAAACTAATAACACACAAACAATTATACGTTTTCATGTCTTTATTGAACACACCATGTAAACATTCACAGTACAGGGTGGAAAAAGTATGTGAGCCCTTGGATTTAATAATGGGTTGACCCTCCTTTGGCAGCAATAACCTCAACCAAATGTTTTCTGTAGTTGCGGATCAGACCTGCACAAGGGAAAGGAGGAATTTTTTAACATACCTCTTTACAAAACTGTTTCATTTCAGCTATATTCTTGGGGTGTCTGGTGTGAACCGCTCGAGGTCATGTCACAGCATCTCAATCGGGTTGAGGTCAGGTCATTGTCCTGTTGCATCACCCAACTTTTGATGAGCTTCAATTGGCGGACATATAGCCTTACATTATCCTGCAAAATGTCTTGATAAAAGTGTGAATTCATTTTTCCGTTGATGATAGCAAGCTGTCCAGTCCCTGTGGCAGGAAAGCAGCCCCAAATCATGATGCTCCCTCCACCATATTTTACGGTTGGATGAGGTTTTGATGTTGATATTTTTCTCCACACATAGTGTGTGTTTCTTCCAAACAACTCTACTTTAGTTTCATCTGTCCACAGAATATTTTGCCAGGAGCGCTGTGGAACATCCAGGTGCTCTTTGCGAACTTCAGATGTGCAGCAATGTTTTTTTTGGACAGCAGTGGCTTCTCGTGGTGTCATCCCATGAACACCATTCTTGTTTGGTGTTTTGCGTATCGTAGACTCGTCAACAGAAATGATAGCATGTCCCAGAGATTTCTGTAAGTCTTTAGCTGACACTCTAGGATTCTTCTTAACCTCATTGAGAATTCTGCGCTGTGCTCTTGTCAACTTTGCAGGACGTACACTCTTAGGGAGAGTAACAACAGTGCTGAACTTTCTCCATTTATAGATGAAGATCAAGGCTTTTAGAGATACTTTTGTAACCCTTTCCAACTTTATGCAAGTCAACAATTCTTAATCTTGGGTCTTCTGAGATCTGTTTTGGTCGAGGCATGGTTCACATCAGGCAATGCTTCTTGTGAATAGCAAACCAGCATTTTGTGAGTTTTTTTTTCAAGGGCAGGGCAGCTCTAACCCGACATATCCAATCTCATCTCATTGATTGGACTCCAGGTTAGCTGACTCCTGACTCCAATGAGCTTTTATTGAAGTCATTAGCCTAGGGGTTCACATACTTTTTCCAACCTACACTGTGAATGTTTAAATTATGTATTCAATATAGACAAGAAAATATATACAATACATTTGTGTGTTATTAGTTTAAGCACACTGTGTTTGTCTATTGTTGTGACTTAGATGAAGATCAGATCAAATTTAATGACCAATTTATACAGAAATCCAGGTAATTCCAAAGGGTTCACACTCTTTCCATCGTATGTAAATAAGTTTTATTTTTATTTTTTACATTTCTAAAAACCTGTTTTCGATTTGTCATTATGGAGTATTGTGTGTAGATTGAGGGGATAAAAATATATAATAATTTAGAATAAGGCCGTAATGTAACAAAATGTGTAAGGGAAGTGGTCTGAATACCTTCTGAATGTCGGACCTGTTTTCAAATGATCACTTTTACGTCTTAACATAGCCACTTCACTTGCTCCATAATGGAACAAAAATATCCTTTCTATTTTATTCAGCTAAGTTCAATTCTATTATTTTTTACTTCTAAACCATATAAAATAGAATAATGGCAAGGGACTTATAAGCATATCTTGTCAGCTAAATCAACAAGCCTACAGCCTATGTCATGGAGCATAGCCATATAACTAAACATACAGTAGCCAACTCATACTCTGTTCTGAAATACATTTCCTTCATATCATAATGTTTCTTTAGACCTTACTGAAATAAATAATGCATTTATTGTAATGGTGTATATTAAATCGATTTATTATGCTTTTTAAAATGTAGATGTTCCAATGGCGCCCATCAGCGGCTTGTATGTGTGGGGGCCTGGAGATGCTAAATGTGTTTATGTTAATTAACGGTCAATTACCGTGAGACCGGCAGTCTTCTGCATGACTACCGGCTGACAAAATATCATTACCGCCACAGCCCTAATGCTGTAGCCTAATTGTGTCGCTCCTCTGCTCTCAATAGATAGGCAGTGATGAGTCTCCACCTGAGGCATGCCTTGCCTTTGTTTCGGTCCATGGCCAACATGGCTGCAGCACAAAGGATTTGAAGAAGCTCCTGAAGGCAGCTGCAGGCAGGTAGCTACACACCACTTCGTTCTAATCTCCTCAGAGGATCTACCTCACTCTAGTGCGAGAGTGAACTCACAACGTAAATTATAATAAATGAAATGAAAATGTTATTTTATAATTAACAGTTAATAAATGATGTTATTCAAGTTTTATTAGTACAAATTATAGATTTGTATGTAAATGGTGGAATCTAACTTCTCTTTTTACATGTTTGCAGGCCAAAACCTTATCTATACAAGAATGAGCACAGATACCCTGGACTCAATAAGACAGATGTCCCAGTTGTGATCCTTTATGCTGAGATCGGCACCAAAAAGTTTGGCTCCTTCCACAAGGTGCTGGCTGAGAAGGCTGCGGAGGGCAAGCTCATCTATGTGCTGCGTCACTTTGTAGCCGTGAGTAGTGAGGCTTTTTGGATTTCCTTAACAGCTTTGAACGGTATTTAAAGAGTGATGTGCTTTAGCCAGGGATTGAAGTGGGATTTTATAGGGGGTGCAACAGCCCTCCTCAAAACCGGGTGCTTTACTACACTTATTTTGAACAGTAATTCATTAAATTACCACTGTATGGTGTTTTTGATCCTCAGTTGCTATAACTCATAATGGTTGGCTGTGCTCTTGTACATGTGAAAATCTGTTTTGGTTTTTGTCCAATATTGGACTGATGCAAGATTGCGTGTTGTTGGAAGCTTGGAAGTGTTCATGCTAATGTAGAACAGGCTTGTGCTTTACTGTGCATTGTGGTTACTGGTCCCGACTTTGAGCTCTGTGGGAAGATGGAATGGAGGGGTGACAGGAAGGCCATTGCAGCTTTAAGAACAACATCCACAAAGGGCGAGGTCATCAGGGCTGTACAACAAATGGATTGCATTAGCTGCCAGTGTTCAGCAGGAGAATACAGATAACCAGAGGAAGTTTAGCTGGGGCCTGAGTAACGGATGGCCTGACACTGTGAGAAGCAGCACTAATGTGTTCTTTTCAGAGATGTACCACAGAGTTCACGAGCTACCGTGTAGGTGTAAAAGACTAAGACATTCAGAGCGCCTCGTGTCTCTAAGATGTGAATCAAATCTGAAGAATCACGGGGTCGTGGAGTTGAAGCTAACATGCCAGGCCCTTTGGCATGCACTACTGATTGGTCCGATCATGAAGAAAAAAAACATGATTTCTTATAGGCCTTGAAGTGTTAAATAAGTGTTTTGCTTCTCCCTTATTCGGTGTCAGTATGACAAACACACATCAGTACCGTTGGTTCTTAGATTGAATTAAAACAGATGCTTTTATGATTATATTTCCATTGCTGATTTCCACTACAGGAGCCAAGGCCCCAAAAGATGCTGTTGTCTGGATATGGTGTTGAATTGGCCATAAAAAGCACTGAGTACAAAGCTGTGGATGACACACAAGTAAAAGGTATGTTTGTGCACGCCTATTCTGTATTAAAATATATATTTAACTGATGCCAATTGAAGAATATTAATGTCAACTCTGCTGCTTTTCCACAGATAAAGGAACAGTGAACACTGATGTGGATGACATTGATGAAGTCCAAGGCTTTCTCTTTGGGAAATTGAAGTGAGTTAATGAATTTGTGTGTCAATGTATTTGTATAATAATATTAGCACCTTAGTTTCACCTTCTGTCTTGTTCCATCCCAGAAACTCCCACCCAGACCTGCAGGAGCAGCTAGGGGAGCTCCGGAAGCATCTGTTAGAGAGCACCAATGACATGGCTCCTCTCAAAGTGTGGGAGCTTCAAGGTACTGAGCATCCATTAGTTATGCTAGACGTTTTTCCTGACCACATGACCTGACTAGGAAAAACTCAAGGCCCAAGCTAATAGATACCTTGAGTGTACCAACTCAATATTAGAGTGTGTGACTCAATATTAGGATGATGCTCTTAATATTTTGTCAGAAGGGGACCATTGCGCTCTCCCTGAAGCTTGGCTGGTGCGTAAAACCCTCGAATTCAGACAAACAAAAGATGTAATGGGTCCACACTCGAAAAGATGTCACATAAAGCTTACATCATTTGTATTTTTTCTTTTAATTATTATTTTCTCTCCGTCATGGATCGCATACGTAGCCATTTAGGCTTTGTAGCCTTCAGTGTTTTAGGTACAATTTTATTTGAATTCAAAACAGCATTTGTAGGGAAGCACTGATGAGCAGCAGGTGCTTCTAATTAGGGTTGCCACTCATCTGCCAATCAGGGATGTAGCTTTTCTGGTCTACCTGTATTCAAGTTAGTCACGAAGAAATACAGAATTATCGGGTATGGGAGCGGGCACAAAGGTCAATTGAGGGCATCAGGCGTGAACCGTTCATTAATCAATTGCCTCAGGTGGCTGCTCACTTGGGTACATTATATCAATTCATGAGATAGCTTACCACAAAGGACATCAGGCTCAAATGTATATGTGGGGCTAACTCATAAAGGACATGTAAAATCTGATATGGACAGTGTTGTTGTATATCTTTTGACCAATAGGAAGGAGATGAAATCGAGTTATTCATTTATACCGTGTACCATTAAAACTCGTTTTTCAACCACTCCACAAATTTCTTGTTAACAAACAATAGTTTTGCAAGTCCGTTTGGACATCTACTTTGTGCATGACACAAGTAATTTTTCCAACAATTGTTTACAGACAGATTATTTCACTTATAATTAATTCACTGTATCACAATTCCAGTGGGTCAGAAGTTTACATACACTAAGTATACCTGTGTTTATTGACAATAGACTTGATGCCATCAGAGCTGTCACTGAAAGTAAGTATATAGTTGACAGAAAACTATTTCTTCTATTTCTTAAGTAAGTTTTATGCGACATCTTTTTGATTACGGACCCATTATACATTGTTTGTCTACACCTCAGTATATACCACTCAATCTGAGCAGGAAAAGGTCTGAGCCCTTGTTGAGGAAAACCCCCTGGCCATACCCATTAGTTGTGTGCTAGCCTGTGTGGCACTTAGTGACTGTGAGGATCACCATGGTGACAGTTTGATGAATGGAATGGAAATGATATCACTTTACTCTTGAGCTTAGTAAAGCAATCAGTTTATGTTCAGCAGAGACTGTCAAGCACAGGTTCAATGTACCGGGCTTGGCAACGTGTTGCTCTAACCGTGTGCCATTACTTTGATTGTGTGAAGTGGAGTGGAAATAGGCAGGACGAAGCAAGCTTTCAATAACCCTTACGCCAAATCAGTTCAACACAGAATGGTATGATGTCCTATAAAAGGGAAAATGGTCTACTATTTGAAATATTTAGAAGTTGAGCTAATGATATATGTACCGACTTCACAGAGTGCCTCAGTCTGAATCAAATATTTGAATGAAATAAATTTTTGATTCAATCTATGTATTACAAATGAACATTTATTTGTATTTGTATGCATGGCCATTTTTCACCAAGTACTGTAGGCATCCCAAGGTGATCTACTTTTCCAAGAGAAAGTTATCAACTGGTTCAACTTCAAATGATTTCAACTTCTGATGAAAACATCTGCAGATCTAAGCTTCCAGGCAGCGGCCAGGATCATGTCTGTACCAACGTTTGATGCTCTGAAGCTTATGAGAGACCTCAGTCAGAACTTCCCCAGCAAAGCCAGGTGAAGCTATACACCTCACACTTGTTCTATTTAAAAACCTTGCACAGTCTGTAGGAATAAATAAGCCTATTTGACATGAAATAAGAAGAGGTTCTCCCGGCTTGTAGACTTGAATCCGATCCTGGAGTGCAACTTGTTTTAGACGGCTGTTATGAACAACAAACCAGGAGTGCCGAGTCAGCGGTCTGGCGCGTGATTACAGAGAGTCGGCTGGAGATATATATACCATCTGAGGGCCCACAGATTTGGGAGATTAAACGGGGGTTTTACTGCTCGATGGGGAGAAAAAAGCTGATGGTGACTACATGTTTTACTGTTCCCACAGATCACTGACAAGGGTGTCTGTGAACCAAGAAATGAGAAGAGAAATTGAGGAGAACCAGAAGGTGGGATATCAAAAGCAGCAGTTTGTCCCTAAGACCGTGCACTTGTTTGTCTAATGTGAGGTCTCGACGTATCATCTGTTTACGGCTATTAATCTAAATGCTCTTACATTCTTTCCACTGGTATCTTAGAGCTTACAGCCCGTAGAATCTATTTTCTACATTGTAATATCAGGCATACACTATAGAGAGGATGAGGGTTTGGTTGGCATCAGACTAACCGCAGGGAATCCTCTCTGTTCCAGCGGCTGAGTGAGACCATGGGGATCCATCCGGGAGACGGAGGCCTGTTCATCAACGGCCTTCACATTGATCTGGACGTCCACAACCCCTTCAGGTACAGTAGGGGCTCAACTCAGCAGGGAGGATCAACTGTCAGCTTTCCTGCTCTCTGCTCTCTCTCCCCCCTGGTCTCCCCAGCCTCAGCACTGGCTGCCCACAGCTCAGTGCTCCAGGATTAAAACTAGCCTAGTACACCGCCGACAGACAGCTCCCCTGCTCGGGGGAAATGAATGCTGACCTGCGTTTCTCTGATTCTCTGTCTTTGGTAGCATCTTGGACACTATCAGAGGAGAAGCCAAGATCCTGGAGGGCCTCCATAACCTGGGCATTAAGGAAGAGAACCTAGGCAAGCTACTGAGATTACCCATGAACCCAGTGGAAGAAAACTATGCCTTAGACATCCGCCATCCAGCTATAACGGTGAGAGTCAGGGTGTTCATATTATTTGTTTGCAATTTTTATTTTTTTACCTTTATTTTACTAGGCAAGTCAGTTAAGAACAAATTCTTATTTTCAAAGACGGCCTAGGAACAGTGGGTTAACTGCCTGTTCAGGGGCAGAACGACAGATTTGTACCTTGAACAGTGAGTTAACTGCCTGTTCAGGGGCAGAACAACAGATTTGTACCTTGTCAGCTCGGGGATTTGAACTTGCAACCTTTCGGTTACTAGTCCAACACGCTAACCACTAGGCTACCCTGCCGCCACAATATGTGATCTATAAGCTTTATACGCTGTTTATTCGTTTGTGGGGTTTGAAAGGTGTGATGTTTGAAAGGTGTGAGAAGACAACATATTTTGTGAGAATCAAAATATAGGGTACAAAACCAAGGTCCTTGCTATCTTGGAACCTTGGGACGTCCCAACTCTGACTTTACCCCATTGAAGTTGACATTTACAATGGTTAAGTTAAGGATTAAGGTTTATGGTTCCAGGGTATGGTTAGGATTTAGGGTAGGGACGTCCCAAAGAACCCAGAAAGCACTAACCACAAAATCAAAAGTAGCTCTTAAAGGGCCAGTAGCCTACATTGGGTGTACAATTTTAAATTACAGCATTATTTAATCTACGGTATTCTTCTGCTATTTATTCTGTTACCAATAATATTTACATGTTAATATTATCTTCAAATGATAATTATTACTGTATGTCTCATTTTTAAACTAAATCTATTAGCGTCCAAAATGTAATTAGGTACTGTATATCTAACTGTTCGATAACACGTTCTGATGGAATGGCTTGTCCTGTACTTTGTAAAAGCCCAGAGTGCATTGAGTGAATGTTGGACAAAGATCTAGGTTCCTTCCTGAACATAACAATGTGAGGGCAAAGTGTACTCGGACCACAAAATAGGTGAAGTGAACTGGCAAAAGCATCCTCATTCAAAGGCAAGGGCAGTGTGTATACAAAGAGAACCGAGTTCTTTAGCTTCTTTTTTTTTACCCCAGAGTTCACTTTAAAGAGGACTGAGATCGATTATTTTAAAGAGGACGATATGTTAAAACACCCTGAGAGATGAACCCATGCCAAGAACCATCGTCCTGCGGAAGGGATTGCTTTTTTCTTTCTTTCTCCTGGCCCAGATCAGCATTGCAGGTGCTTTGTCTTGAGTGCTGGCATCGGGGTGTGGATTAGAGGATCAGTCATCAGACTATTGCACTAGTCCCAGTCTGCCAAAAACCTCAATTATACACTTGGCAGCCAGCCAAGGAAAGCTACTGTATCAAATAAAAAGAATTACTTGCAAACTTTAATATGATGCCCCTCTGACATTTTATTATGGAAAAAAACTTGAAGAAAGCAACAACAAATGAACATGACATTTCATCGAGAGAATGTCTCCTTCCAATCAGGCTTGCTGTCTGTCTTTTCTCTCAGTGAGGCAAGTAGAAAATGTTACCCTTTGGGTTGTCTGCTCTGGGCAGAGACCGACAGGAGTGTTGGTAGGTATCCCATTGTGACTCTTTGTTACTCAGGGAGGTTTCTCAGCCTTCTGAGGGGAGAGAGAGAGAGAGAGAGAGTTATGTTAGTGCCAGTTTGGCTTGTAATGGATTATTAAGCTACAGTAGGCATTTGCTGCCCTACCTCCTAACACTAGAGTCTATACATGTTGCTAACGTCCCATGCACTTTTCACTCAGATGGCTTAAACATAGCACCATCTGCTCTCGGGGGAGTATGGGGTGAAGTGCAGTAGCATTGAATTAATTTGATCGTTTCCAAGACTAAAACTGTCGGTTGCTGTTATGTATGGTATTGAGTTACGGTTGACAATATTTCTGGCTGATGCGAGTGTGGCTTATTTTATTATTAAAATACTGAATTCTAATTAAATGCAGCTACGCTCGCAAAGCTTTCACTGTGCTGATTACTCTGATGTATTTGGGCCTCGGGACACTTAAACTCAGTTTAAGACTAAACTAATTCTCACAACCTTCCACACTAAACCAGCTTTCCTCTTGCCTTTCCCAGTGGATTAACGACATCGAGACAGACTCCATGTACCGCAGCTGGCCCTCCGGTGTTCAGGAGCTCCTCAGAGCCACGTTCCCCGGGGTTATCCGCCAGATACGACGCAACTTTTTCAACCTGGTGAGTCCCAGGAGGAGAGGAGAAAGGACAGTTGGGAAGGGTTGTGACACAAAGCCCCTGGAACAGTTGTTTCATCTTTGAGAGGAAGTCCTGTATAATAGATGGTGGTCAGGTGAATTTGCGCTACAATAGACCTACATGTCAAAGTAAACTGATTCTGTAAGGATGTTTATCTAGCTGAGAAGTCAATCTGTCTTACGTTCCGTTGTTTTCAGGTGCTGTTGCTGGACCCAGTTCAGGAAGAGAGCATTGAGCTGGTGAAACTGGCAGAGCTCTTCTACAAACACAAGATTCCTCTCAGGTACTTTATAGGTTGCAGAGAACTACCCGTTTCTCTTTACACCTGTCAACTCCACCAGATGGTGACTCAAACTCTGTCTGCAAATTGAAGCAATGTATCTTTCTGCTCCTTTAAGGATCGGATTTGTGTTTGTCGTCAATACTGACGACGAAGTCGATGGAACTACGGATGCTGGAGTTGCATTTTTCCGGCTGCTGAATTACATCGCCGACGAGTATGATTTATCACAGGCTCTCATGTCTATGGTTTCTGTGAGTATCTCATGCTTGTAAATCTTTCCCATTTCCAGCGAGCACTTTCTTGTGGAATTATTTAAGCACAATCTTTTGCAAGCTCATGTCTCTTTTGATGTTTCTCAGTTGTATAATAGTGCCCTCTCTCAGTTGGGCCGCTGTCTCAGACATTATTGGACGAGACGAGTAAGGGTTTGCCTGAGGCTTCAGACTATGTAGGCAGGCCTGGAAGTTATCGACAGTGCCTTCGATGTAATGGAGAGGGACGGTCAAGTCTCACTGACGTTTTGTGCACTTACAGATGTACAACAAAGTGGAGATCGGCGAGGCATTGTCTGTTGACACAGTGTCTGCATATCTCAAGAAGAAGTTCCCCAAAGCCAGTGCTGCAAGGATTCTTGGGGAAGATTCCGAGTATGATGACAAAAGAAAGGTGTGATTAATGGACAGTGTGTTTCTATTGTGCGTTTACTTGTCAGATGTAAACCATAAGATAAAGTATTTTCAGTGTCAAAATACCAGATTAATTTGATTACATTCCTCTAAAGGTTTCTCCATAATCCATAAATCACTAATGAAACAGGAAGCAGAGAGAACAGTCTATGGCTTGGGTGGCTGGAGTCTTTAACGATTTTCCAGGCCTTCCTTTCACACCGCCTGATATAAGAGGTCCTGGATGGCAGGGAGCCCGGCCCCCGTGATGTACTGGGCTGTCCGCACCACCCTCTGTAGCGCCATGCGATCAAGGGCGGTGCAGTTGCCATACCAGGCAGTGATGCAGTCAGTCAAGATGCCCTCAATGCTTCAGCTGTAGAACCTTTTGAGGATGTTAGGGCCCATGCCAAACCTTTTCAACTTCCTGGGGGGGGGGGAGGCGCTGTCGCAGTTTCTTCACGAGTGTGCGCGTACTTGAAGCTGAGGAACTTAATCAAATAGCTTGAGTGTCCATTAACCCGGGCGCTGGTCTGTGTTGGGGACAACAGGCAGGGGCAGTGTTCTACAAGAAGAGTGGTTTGGGCCCTCTGCCTCTGGCTCTGTTCAACGGAGTCCCACTCAATGCTGAGGAGATGGACCCAGATGAACTGGAACTGTCATCCTACAGCGCATCATGGACACCACCAACTTCTTCCAGAGAGCTGTCTACATGGTAAGAACTGTTGGGGGAATTGTAGTCATTATAATATTGTCCATTTGTGTCCATTTTATTTGTGGAAACAGATCTTAGTTTGTTATTGAATATGAGAAGTGTTTTGGTTGAATAGGTTATGTCAATAATATGATTTACTCACGCCACAGGGCCAGCTGACTGAGGGGACAGATGTGGTGGACCATCTGATGGACCAGGCCAATATGGTACCACGCATCAACCCCCTCATCCTCAGCACTGACAGGACCTATCTGGATCTCACAGCCTCTCCAGGTAACAAATACCACATTCTTGTCCTTTTGTTAATGTGTATGTTGACAATACAGTCTTCATACAATTTTACTTTTCATTTTCCACCTTTCAGTTGTAGATGACTGGAAGGACACCACCATGTACTCATACCTGGACTCCAAGGACAAGACTGCTGTCATTGCAAAGAGAATGAAGTATTTCACCAAAAATGGTAAGAGGCTGGGTATACTTTTGTAGCACTCCTGATTTGATATACTTTGTCTCCCTTGAGTGTAAATACTGTAGTGTTGTATGGTTGCGTATACTTGAACAAAATAAACGATTTGTTCAAAACAATCTGAGCAGCTTAAACGACACCGGGAACATCTGAGTGTTTGTTCGTCAAACATTTAATTTCACCAGGCGGATCTTCACACTTTACACACGGATTATATACCGACATATTAGTATGGATTCAGGGATGTGTAAAATTGCTCTTTAGGGGAGCCGTCTGTGCTTCGTCTGAGTTAATTGCACTGCGCCCCGGTTAGTAGTTTGGCTTCAGGCCAGTGGTCCAGCCTCAGCCCCAACTCTGCTGCATCCTGCCAGGGGAGCCCTGCTCAGAGTCAGGGTGGGGCTGGAGCTGCTGAGGGAAGCTGAGAGGCTGAGGAAGGCGACTGGGGGTGGGGGGGGGGGGGGTGAAGCAGTAAACCTTGACAGGTGGCACAATCTCCTTCTGATTTAGTGTGCTTTCCTCAAGGACTGTGCCTCTCTCTCACTGTCTCTCTCTTCTCTCTGGATCATATAACTTGAGCCAGATTTAATTTCCCTTCTCACTGCCCGTCTCCACTGTCAGTAGGTGGTCTGTGTCAAGACCCTTTTAAGGGATTAGCAGTATTCCCTTATAAGCAAGCTGGAGCTTTAAGATTGCGATCCCTCTTTTTAACTGAGAAAATTGTCAGGAATACTTTCATCTCTTCCTGCTTTATATTTTCTGTCAAGACTGGCTGAGTCACTGAGCATTTGAAATGATTCAGTGATTTTTGACAATGGCAGTTTTTCTGCTTTCAGAAATGTCACCATATTTGAAACGTTGCGTTGTACAGTAATTGATGTTGATTTCCAGATGAGGATGGGATTAATGGAGTGACTGTGTGGATCGTTGGGGATTTTGAAAAGGCCTCAGGGAGAAGACTGCTGCTGAACGCACTGAAACACTTGGTGAGATTCTGCTGCTTTATGCTACTGCAGGGCTTCCAAATCCCTGTCATATGGGGCCCCCCAGGGTGCATGGTTTGATGTTCGCCCTACCACTACACAGCTGATTCAAATAATTCAACTCGGTGATGAGTTGGTTATTTGAAGTCAGGTGGTTTGTGCAAGGTCAAAAACCAAAACGTGCACCCTGGGGGGGGGGGGCTCTACTGCAACCCTTCTACTTTCCCTTATCCACACAAGGCGTTATGAATTAAGCTATGTTTTAATTATAATTTACATATAAAATAAACCAATATCACACTTTTTGCTCAGTACTACCTATCAGTCACGCCAATGTGATTTAGGAATCCTCATTTATTACACTGCAGTGGCCTGCACCACACCAATGCATATGTAGCTTTTAATGTAGTCAAGCAAGGTAGGTATACCCCTAGACTTTAATTACTATCCAGCCGCCATGGAGAATCTTTGATGGAATTAAAATGTTAAAACTCACGTGGGACACATTTTTACCTTGGCCTGAAATAAAAACAAAGGCTGCAGTTGTTATTCTCTGATTAATACCCACATAAATATTCCATAGTTGATTTAAAATCCAGCCAGGGTTATACCTCCCTTTACTGCAGATAAGAAAGAAGGACTATTAGCAGTCTGGAGACTGCAAGCTATTGAGGCTTATTTTTAAGAAGGTATATTTTTTGTGAGCTCTCTACTGAGACAGACAATACCTTGTCAACAAGAGACAAGTTCGAGGAATCTCATCGAGCCTCACAATAAATCTCCTGTCTGCAGTAATTTCAAGGACGTCCTCAAAATGTTTTGTATAGGCAATGTTAAAGGTACCTTACTTTTAAAAAATCCAATTAAACAATTAAACAAAACTTCTTAGCAAACTGCAATTTCTCAAGCAAGAATTTTGCTGGGACTGTCTGGCAGTGGGAAGGGGAAAACTGAAAATTAGCTGTTAGTGGCAGCGTGGTTTGGAACTCTCTTCTTGGTCTATTAACTAATCCACTCCTACAGGCATCAAGGATTTAACCTGTCCGGAACCCCTCGCCAACAGCCAATGAAATTGCAGGGCGCCAAATACAAATCAACATAAATCTCATAAATCAAATTTCTCAAGATTAAAGCACAATTTTAAAGACAACAGTGTCTAATTTCAAAAATGCTTTACAGCGAAAGCTCCACAAACGATTATGTTAGGTCACCACCGAGTCACAGAAACACCCAGCCATTTTCCCAGCCAAAGAGAGGAGTCACAAAAAGCACAAATAGAGATAAAATGAATCACTAACCTTTGATGATCTTCATCAGATGACACTCATAGGACTTCATGTTACACAATACATGTATGTTTTGTTCGATAAAGGGCATATTTATATCCAAAAATCTAATTTTACATTGGCGTGTTATGTTCAGTAGTTCCAAAACATGCAATGATTTTTCAGAGAGCCACATCAATTTACAGAAATACTCATTATAAATATTGATGAAAATACAAGTGTTATGCATGGAACTTTAGATAAACTTATCCTTAATGCAACCGCTGTGTCAGATTTTTAAATAACTTTACGGAAAAAGCATACCATGCAATAATCTTGAGTATGGAGCTCAGAGTCCAAACCAGCCAAAAGAAATATCCACCATGTTGCTCAGTCAACATTAGTCAGAAATAGCATTATAAATATTCACTTGTCTTTGATGATCTTAATCAGAATGCACTCCCAGGAATCCCAGTTCCACAATAAATGTTTGATTTGTTCGATAAAGTATATAATTTATGTCCATATACCTCCTTTTGTTAGGGCGTTTGGTAAACAAATCGAAACGCGTGCAACTTCCAGCTGAAAGCTCGGACGAAAATTCTAAAAAGTTATATTACTGGTCGCAGAAACATATCAAACGATCAATCTTTAGGATGTTTTTATCATAAATGTTCAATAATGTTCCAACTGGAGAATTTCATTGTCTGTAGAAAAGCAATGGAACGGGAGCTACCTCTCATGTGAATGCGCGTGACTGAGCTCGTGACTGCTGGCAGACCTCTGACTCATTCCCCTCTCATTCAGTCCCCCTTCATAGCAGAAGCATCAAACACCGTTCCCAATACGGTTGACATCTAGTGGAAGCCTTAGGAAGTGCAACAGGACCAATATCCCACTGCATCTTCAATAGGGGCTGAGTTGAAAAAATACAAACCTCAGATTTCCCACTTCCTGTTTATTTTTTTCTCAGGTTTTTGCCTGCCATATGAGTTCTCTTATACTCACAGACATCATTCAAACAGTTTTAGAAACTTCAGAGTGTTTTCTATCCAATACTACTAATAATATGCATATATTAGCATCTGGGACTGAGTGGGAGGCAGTTTACTCTGGGCACGCTTTTCATCCAAAAGTGAAAATGCTGCCCCCTAGCCCAAACAGGTTAAATTACTGTTCGATTGAACATGGTTAGATCATCTGTGCCAGGCGTGCCGAATCCAGTATCTCAGAAACGGCCGCCCTCTTGGGCTTTTCACGCATGACAGTGTTTAGGGTTTACTGAGAATAGTGCGACAAAAAAATATCCAGTCAGCGACAGTCCTGTGGGCAAAAACAGTTTGTTGATCGAAGGAGAATGGCAAGAACCATGTAAGCTAACAGGCAGGCCACAAACAGACAAAATAGTGGCGCAGTACAACAGTGGTGTGCAGAACGGCATCTCAGAACACACAACTCGTCGATCCTTGTCACGGATGGACTATTGCAACTGAGGAGTGGAAAAACATTGCCTTGTCTAACGAATCCCAGTTCCTGTTGTGTCATGCAGTCATGATTTGGAGTAAGCAGCATGACTCCACGGACCTGTCCTGCCTGGTGTCAACGGTACAGGCTGGTGGCGGGGGTGTACTGGTGTGGGGAATGTTCTCCTGGCACACGTTAGGTCCCTTGATACCAATTTAGCAACGATTGAATGCCACAGCGTATCTGAACATTGTTGCTGACCGAACCCAATAGAGTATATTTGGGATGAGATGAACTGGCTGTTTGTATCATGTATGAACCGCCCCAATATGTAGCAACTGTGTGATGTCGTAGTGTCAGCATGGACCAAAATCCCTGTGGAACGTTTCCGAAACCTTGTAGAATCCACGGGCCGAATAATTCAGGATGTTCTGGAGACAAAGGGGGGTCCGACCGGTACTAGATGGGTGTAATAAACAGTCCGGTGAGTGTCTAGAAAACACAGGCAAATCACATTTTTGACTACACTGGGCCTTTAAGCTTGACATAATGCTGTGAGCAGATGTGAAAGCTCTCATTGAGCAGACAATGAGAGAAGGATGAACATTACAGCAGTTAAACAAGCGGATATTGTGTGTTGTATTTACAAAAAAGAGAATAAACCTTGAAGGTTATATTAATTTAATTAAAATTTTCCACCCCTTTCTCGACACCTTCACTCTATAAATAGAAGTGTATAGTAGATCAGTGCTAGTCTGAGTACTCTCTAACCTTGTGTGTGTGTGTGTGTGTGTGTGTGTGTGTGTGTGTGTGTGTGTGTGTGTGTGTGTGTGTGTGTGTGTGTGTGTGTGTGTGCAGAGGGCCAGTGCTGGTGTGCGTGTGGGGGTGATTGATAATCCCAGTGGCGGTGCGCCCAGCGAGGACAACACTGTGCTCTACAGGGCAGTGTGGGCCGCCCTGCTCACCCAGAAGAACAAGGCCGCAGTGGAGTTTGTGCAGAAAATCCTTAAAGAGGAAACTGTCCAGCTCCTTCAACAAGGAACCAAGATGAAGAACCTACTGGTGAAGGTAAACTGGGGATGAAAAACTGAATTTGACGATTGTGTGACCAGGAGGGTGGTTCATCTAAACTAACATAGGACCCATGTAGGTCTATACCAAAAAATATATATATATTTTTTTAAATATATAATTTGACCATTACTACTTTATCCCATAGAAACACAGTGAATAACACATTCATAAATGATAAAACAGATAGTAAAAAATAAATCATAAGGAATAAGGTTTTGAAGTGTCTGAAAGGTCTGATAATATTTGTTTTTTGACACATTTAACCCCCTTTTTTTGTTGGCACAAAACAACCTCCATACTTCCATTCATCTTTTTAAACCTGTACCAGGTTATTTTCAGATGAGTCCCTTGTGGGGGTCGTAGAGCAAAACGGAGAACACCATCGTGGTCATATCAGTTTGTAGGCCAAACCATTTGGACGCTACAGGCTTTTTCTTGAGAAGACCGGTTTTTGGCATGTCTCGTGATATGACAAACACCTGTAGCTCGACCACCTTCCACCACAGATATGGAAGGCCACCATAGAGTAGAAAACAGGTAGTCCTATCTCTAGCTTAAACTGACAGATTTTGATGGGGATTTAAAAAAAATCGTACTTAGATTGCCGCACGGGTGCATCAAAAGACTCTTACTTAACTTGAATAGCGAGAGAGGTGCCTTTCCCCCCTCACATAGACAATACAGTGCCTTTCCGAAAGTATTCATACCCCTTGACTTTTTTCACGTTTGTGTTACAGCCTGAATTTAAAATTGATTACATTTAGATTTTGTGTCAATGACAAATGAAAATCTGAAATGTTTTCAGTCAATAAGTACTCAACCCTTTTGTTACGGAAAGCCTAGATAAGATCAGAAAACATTTTCTTAACGAGTCACATAGTAAGTTGCATGGACCCACTCTGTGTGCAATAATAGTTTAATGTGACTTTTGAATGACTACCTCATCTCTGTACCTCACACATATAATTATCTGTAAGGTCCCTCAGTCGAGCAGTGAATTTCAAACACAGATTCAACCACAAAGACCAGGGAGGTTTTCCAATGTCTCGCAAAAAAAAGCAGATATTAAAATATCCCTTTGAACATGGTGAGGTTATTAATTACACTTTGGATGGTGTTTCACCCAGTCACACCCAGTCACTACAAAGATACAGGTGTCCTTCCTAACTCAGTTGCCGGAGTGGAAGGAAACCGCTCAGGGATTTCACCATGAGGCCAATGGTGACTTTAAAAAAGTTCATGGCTGTGATCGGAGAACACTGAGGATGGATCAACAACATTGTAGTTACTCCACAATACTAACCTCATTGACAGAGTGATAAGAAGGATGCCTGTACAGAATAAAAAATATTCCAAAACTTGCATCCTGTTTGCAATCAGGCACTAAAGTAAAACTGCAAAGGAATTACTTTTATGTCCTGAATAGAAAACGTTATGTTTGTGTCAAATCCAGCACTACACTTCACATAGTTCCACTCTACATACTGTATTTTCTAGCATGGTGGTGGCTGCATCATTTTATGGGTATGCTTGTCATCGGAAAGGACTAGGGAGTTACCGTTTAAACATAAACCGGCTTGAAAATCTATGGCAAGACTTGAAAAGTGCTGTCTAGCAATGATCAACATCTAACTTGACAGAGCTTGAAGAATTGAAAAAAAGAATAATGTGCAAATATTGTACAATCCAATTGTGCAAAGCTCTTCGAGACCTACCCAGAAAGACTCACAGCTGTAAGCGCTGCCAAAGGGGATTGTAACATGTATTGACTCAGGGGTGTGAATACTTATGCAAATGAGATATTTCTATATTTCATTTTCAATAATTTAGCAATCATTTCTAAAAACATATTTGTTTTCACTTTGTCATTATGGGTTATTGTGTGTAGGTGTTAGAAGACATTGAATCCGTTTTGAATTCAGGCTGTAACCCATCAAAACATGGAATTAAGTCAAGGGGTATGAATACTTCCTGAAGGCACTGTAGTTGGCTCATATATTTTACATGGAACCCTTAAATTATTAGCTACTGCCGAATGACTGGAGACTCATCTCCACTGTTCTCTCTGTGAGACCCTGTGCCACAGGACTGGTGACGGTTGAGCACCTCTTCTCATTTCTCCACATCCTGAATATTATGTGGTAGTATAAATATTGAGCGTGCCTGACAGCTTCCAGACAGGGGATGCGTAGACCTACTCACTGTCAGTTACACTTGATCAGTCAGAGCGTGAGTAGTGCGCACAAGCTCCACGTGCTGAATACTGAACTACCAGTGTTCTTTGGATACCCCATCCCCAGAGAGACCGTGGTGGCTGAGCTGTTGCCTGGTCTTCGTGCCCGTGTGGTTCAGCCATGTGCCTGATCAAGCCTGACCACGTCTCTTCTCCCCTCCTCTACTCTCCTCTCAGCCATCTCTGCAACCACAGGTGTTCATCCTGCTCTGTCTGTCTGCACACTATTACGGTATAGGATTCATACACACTGGCAGACTCATAGCAAACCTCCCTCTCAGGGATCGATCAGCCAATCAACTGACAGGAGATCCCCCCCCCTTCTCACTCTCACCAGTTACAACAGCCATCCTGGTGAGTCTAGTGAGTGTTCAGCCAGGGGCCTTAACACAGAGAGGCAGGGAGAGTTACCACAGCAGCCCGGCCTTCAATTTCTGCCCTCGTTAAAGGAAGGAGGGAGGAATAGTGATGGAAATATCAGCAGTGGCGCTGTGTGTGGAGCTCTGTGGGTTGGGGTTTGGGATCCAGAGAGCTGGGGATATGATGTTATTACTGGCTGCCAGACAGACTTGCTGACAGAGTTGGGGCTGACATTATTGGTATTTCACCTGTTCTCCTTGGGGGCGAAAAAATTGTTTGAGAAACTAATAACCTGACTCTGCAAACTGAACACTCTCTCTGGTGGCTGATTTGTTATGGACAAAATGGCCAATGTTTAATTAAAATTGTGTTAGATTAATTACAAATTGATTAATCTCTCTTCTGATTTTTTTTTTCCTCCCAGCATGTGCATCGCTATTAGCTCAGCCGGCTCTGACTATGAAATATTTATGTTTAAAAGCGGAGCAGTGATTGCTCTGGACTTCAACGATTTGTCAATAACAAAGTGATTTGTAGCCCGGCATGGATCCTACGTTACATCAATACGATTCAGACTTTGTTTTGAGTGGACTGGAATGGGAGCGATGTCCTTCAGGAGGCCCATCAGATCATATATCACCCAGTCTTCAGGCATGTACAGTACGATTGCACTCAACATATCTACTTAGACCAACAGTGTGCCGTGTTTCTTTTCCTCCACTGCAGGGCATGGACGCGGACGCCTTTGAGAAGAAGTTCAACACCATGGAGGTGGATTTCATCCGCAGTCAGCAGCTGTTCTGCAGAGATGTCCTGAAGCTGCACACTGGACAAAGGGCTGTGGTCAGCAACGGCAGGGTGAGTGGACAGGACTCTACAGTCCCTGCTTTACCAGTGTTCTAGTGATACTGTTCACTGCAGTGACATTAACACAATAGGGAATATATGAACTCAGCCCTACTTTACTGAGTCATACTAAACATCACAACAAAGAATTATATGAACCATGGATTACTGTCAGTCGGGAGAGGTAGTAGAGCACGTTGACCTTTCGGTAAAGTAAGCGCTGTCGGTGTTGTCAGGGGGAGATGAGTGGGTTATTCCACAGTAAGCTGCTGTAGCAGGGGAGTATTATTCTCTGGTGTTTCACAGAGCTCCTCTAGACTGTCCAGTCAGCATGACCTCTGTTTCCCAGAGGTCACAGGTGGCACAGAGGGCTGCAGCGTGTGAGAGTGTGTGTTTGTGTGCGCGTCTGTGTGTGTGTGTGTGTGTTATCATAGAGCAGAGCTGATGACTGATGTCTTGGTAGCAGCAGCAGTGCTGACAGCGAAGGATGAAGGGGCCAGACCCTGAGATGGCTGTAACAATTAATATCATTTTCCATTCCTCTGCAGTCCATCCGGCAGGGTAGGGGATGCTCTCTCTCCTCTTTAAAATAGAAAGGGAAAATGGAGAGGCAGTAGCCCTGGAACACAGTGACCATATGGAACACAGTGACCATATGGCGGGAAAAGATGAAATACCTCCCTTTACACAAGTTATTTATTTTAGATGGCTGCTCTGTATAACATTCAGTGTCTATAAACAGGTACATCAGAGTACATTGTTGAACTCTGACATTGTTGAGGAACGCATTCTATTAGTGAAAATTGTGACGGGATTTTATTTCTGAGGGTCGTTTGCTCTGTGTGGCACGTCCCGGTTCCATCCCTCTGAAAACGTTGAATGCCTCCATGATTGTATTCTCTTCTCACCATGCTAGATCCTGGGGCCATTTGAAGACGAGGAGGAATTCAACGTGGAGGATTTCCATTTGTTAGAGAAGATTACGCTGAGCACCACAGCCGAGAAAGTCAAAGCAAGAATCAAGCAGATGGGAAACAAGGGAAAGCAGTATGTTTGTGAACATCTCTCTTTCTCTGTTTGGACGCACTGTCTGTAGCAGTGCCCTGTACTTCACTGTAGGTGATGGACACTGCTACACAAATCCTACTTTTATGATGAAAGTCAAGTGAAAATCACTTCTCATATCCTATGATGAAAGTCTTCGTTTCATCAGTTTCCAAATCACTTCACATAACCCCTAGAGCCACACATTCTGTTTATTTTCTAAACTACTATTTCTCTACAAAAAAGACTACTGTTTTTGGAAAAGCAGTTTTTTTTATGTGGAGAATTGTCCATTTTTGAATATTTAAGGATCTGTCTCGAGCCATATTATTCATTTGAACAATATTGAAGTCACAACTCTGAGCCGAGGACAGATGTCTCTGGCTGTGTTCCAAAAGGTACCCTATTACCACATAGTGCACCCTATTCCCCCTATGGACCCTGGTCAAAAGTAGTGCACTAAAAAAGGAATAGGGTGCCATTTGGGATGCGCCCTCTGGCTTCTCTCTCTGACCATCATCAATAAGTGATGGAATAACCCTTGTCCTCCTCTGCCCCCCAGAGCCAGCGATCTAGTCATGAAAGTGGATGCCCTCCTCGCCGCTGCCCCCAAAGGAGAGGGCAGGAGAGACTTCCGCTTCGTCAAAGACGAGCACAGGTGAAGGATAGCATTCTCACTCGCCACTATGTCTCCCTCTACTGCACCTTCAGTTTCAACGGGCTTTCCTTTTGTCGTAATGGGTCGGGAAATTGCTAGTTCTATCATTTTGCTGTCGTAATAGGGAGAGAGCTTCGTGGAAGTAGAGCCGTATTGCCGACGTGTGGCTGAGTGTTGACACTGACTTTTCGTCCTCCCCAGCGTGCTCCATTTCGCCCCTCGGGAAGACGAGGTGTTCTACGACGTGGTGGCCATCGTGGACCCCGTGACCCGGGACGCCCAGAAGATGTCACCTCTGTTGATTGTAAGCAGCGCCACCCCCTTTCCCCTCTGTCACCCATAGTTAATTATGACTACGTCAAGGACGTTCAACATTAGGTTTAATTTGCAGGAAGGCTACAGAGAGCCTCCGACAAGGGCAAGTGTGAAAGTACAGGCTGAAGCAAAAATGTTTTCAAACCCATAACTGATGTTATTACTTTTCATTCTCTGCAATCACACTGTTCTTAATTTTATATAGGCTGGCTGAAAAGGTACATTTTCAATTCTTTACAATTTCATCATTCATGAAATGCGACTTTCCCTAAATGGACGTTTGTAAATAGATTCAGAGATAACTCTATTGCTCTGCGAGGGCTACTCCATGCTAATTATCCAACTTGACAGATATTTGCCAGTTATTTTCGCTGCACAGTGTGAAATGTACAGCTCTGAGTTCCTCCGGGAAAAGGAAAGGACGCTGTTATTTGGAGCTGCCTGCTTATTCAGTCTGATGATGATTCACGGACACAAACCCACTGGCTGCCCTCTGTACATCAGCTGCCTGCCTGCCTGTTATATGACTGAGGTGAATTCTATGAGTCACCTTGCTATCACTTCCTGAGCAGCCACTTCTGGTGTGATGTGGAGTGTGTCACGGTGGCCAGGAGAGTGTGTTTCAGTCTGCTGTGATGCGGAAGTGATCACCCTGCCACTCAATCAGCTGCAGGCAGCCAGGCATGGCTGGGAAACACAGGAGAGAACCAGCTGTACACAGTCGGACACACTGTTCTTATGCCCTCACCTCTGTTTGAGTCTTTCTGTCAACCTGAGCACGAGTCACTGTGTTTATTAAGGAGAAACTATGTCTTGTGTTAGCTAGTTCCTTCAGGTTTTCACAGCGGTATACAGTAGCTGAGTAGAGGTGGACAGCAGACTTTGAGCTTCTCGGTAGAACTTTGAGCGTGTAAGTTTATCCTGCCTGCTGAGTGTGGTTTATTTCGCTGTGTACGCTAACTGGGTCGGGCCGCCCACTCCCCTCTTGCAGGTGCTCAGTCAAGTGGTCAATGTGAAACTGCAGGTGTTTATGAACTGCCGGGCCAAGCTGTCCGATATGCCCCTCAAGAGGTAAGCTTCCTCCTCTGCTCCTAATTAAACTTCCTGCCCAAGTACTGTAGTGTGTGTGTGTGTGTGTGTGTGTGTGTGTGTGTGTGTGTGTGTGTGTGTGTGTGTGTGTGTGTGTGTGTGTGTGTGTGTGTGTGTGTGTGTGTGTGTGTGTGTGTGTGTGTGTGTGTGTGTGTGACCACCCAGGACCTCTCTGAGACTGCCCCACAGATACTATCTGTTTAATAACACCACCTTATTGCTCTGGGCCTCCCCTGAACACATATGGTAGTACATTGAGGTATGGAGGTTTAAGGTAGATGCGTTCTCTTGATCACATAGGTGCAATTGAGTGGAGTTTCTTTCTTGACAGGAACGATATTTGATGGTATCCGTGTGTAAGTGTTTACTTCATTAGTGGGTTTAGGAGAATAAGCAACAATGAATAATAAGGCAGTTTAGACTGCAAGACTCCTTCCAACTACAACGCCCCAGCAGGTGACTGAGGGATGCTAAGTCTTTCGCTCACTATTTGTGATACTTTGCTACTGGCGAGCACCGGTGCATCCCATCCGTTGCCATTGCGAGCACATTGTAATGTCTTCCAAGACTTTCATGGCTTGAGGGGGATGGCGAGGAGGATATCAGTTCAGTTGGCTGCTTTCTTCAGCTCTTTCTGACTTTTCTCTCTGTCTAGTATTGGTTCACTCTTCCAAATTGGGACCAATCCAATAAAGATAGGGGGAGAGAGAGAGTTTCCTCTGGAGACTTGGTTATGGCTCAGTAATTTAATCCTCTGTCCCTTCTTTCCCCCTAACTTCATATGCACCAGCTTTCTCGCTCTCTTCCACCCTGGAGTCAAAGCGCTCCTCTCTCTAACTCTCCCCAGCAGCAAGGCAAGCTGCTGCAACTGAAATTAACTTTTGAAAAATCTTCTCGGGAGGAAATGTGAGGATCCTTTAGCCTCTGGGATCGGATGGCAGTTTTAAATACAGAGAGAAGGTGTTAGTAATATTGATTGTCTGCCGCGTTATCTTTACTCATTACGACTTCAGTGTGTCGGAGGGCAGATTTAAGAAAAGCAATTAGCATAAAGATTAGCAGACAATAACCTATGTGAAAACTCTGGCTGACTGATACCATTGAAGTAGAATACACTCATATCTGGGGTATACGTTCCTTTTATTGGCCGATACGGTTTCAGATACCTCCCTTTTAAAGACACCGTATCCTCAGCGGTTACAGTAGAATGACTCTCTTCCCTAGAAAGTGAAATAGTGTACAACATGTCTGTCGATAGCTAACAGAAGCTACTCAGTTGTGTTCCATCCGTCTCCAATGACCTAATCATGATAATCGTTAACACTCACAGTTGTAGGTGAGAACCGATCGACTTCTGTCACTCTTCTCTCTTTAGCTTCTACCGTTTTGTGTTGGAGTCGGATGTGTCTTTCCTGGCCAATGAAACGGTGTCTGCAGGACCAGTGGCTCACTTCTTGGAGCTCCCTGAGTCGCCCCTCCTCACCCTCAACATGATCACCCCAGAGAGCTGGATGGTGGAGGCTGTCAGGAGCCCCTATGATCTGGACAACATCCACCTACAGGAGGTACTGAGCTAGGCTAATGGGTATCTGAACAAAACCCAAACCAGAACAAACCAATGAAGAGACATGACTCCTCCTTAACCCTCTGACCTTTTAATCTCTGTTCAGGTGAAAGGTGTAGTGACTGCAGAGTACGAGCTGGAGCACCTGCTGCTGGAGGGCCACTGCTTTGACCTGTCTACGGGCCAGCCCCCCCGCGGCCTGCAGTTCACCCTGGGCATGAGCCAGGACCCCCTCATGCAGGACACCATTGTTATGGCCAACCTGGTGAGAATCACTCATTTGTAGTAGTTGAATGGGCGCCATCTTGGCTCCAAGTTTCATGATGGCTCAAATAGGAATTTGAATGGTATTGTTATGGAGTGTTTGGTGCTCATATGGAGGACAGTTTGCAGAACTGTATACAGCTATGCTTCTTATAATGGACTCAAGGAATTAAAATAAATGGATCTCAGATCATTCTCTGATGTTATCTTCACCCATGTTGTCAATAGGGATACTTCCAGTTGAAAGCCAATCCTGGAGCCTGGATCTTGAAGCTACGGGAGGGGAGGTCAGAGGATATCTATCAAATTCTAGCGTGAGTATAGTGAGTCTACAGAATCAATATTTTAGTTGATTTTGTATTAATTTTCCTTTGAATCTGCCAGTGTGCCACCACAGTTTTCTCTCTCATCATACCACTGCATTCCAGATAGAAGTTAGTAATTTGTGTGAACGCATGCAGAGCCTGCTGGTAATTAACTGTCTCCATCTGTACAACATCCAAGTTTTTTAAATTTTACCTCAGTAACTGCTTGCTGGAGGTACCAAGCACATCGCTATGGTAACGCAGGGAGCTGCTGACTTTGTTGCAGCTCAAGGTTTTGATGAGCGCAGGGAGTTGTGCTGTGTGCGTATGGCCTCGGAGACAGACATGGGTGGGAGGAGGGAGGGTAGGAGGGATGCTATTAGAGGGAAGACTGGGTGGAGGGATGATTCAGCCGTTCACCTGCCATGCCATCTTTTCTAAACCCAGGAAAATCAGCAGCACAATATTTTCCTGGCTGCGAGGAAGGGCGTGGGTGTGGATTGCTGCTAATACAGGCGGCGTTGCTGTTTTAATATATCCCATGATGTACATGCATATTAAATGTAGTCGGTTTTAGACATTCCTCTCTAGGGTTGCGGCTTGGTCAAACCTTTTTGAAATTCCATGCATGTATCTATCCGATGTCTTAAAAACACATCAACCTAATGACCATATGAATCTTATTAAAACCCTCATGAATGTATCACTCATGACACCACTTGCAGTACTGTGCATGGAAATCCTAGAGAATATGATTGGACAATTCCATGATTCCATCTGTGGATCCGTACGTACAGTACATTGGGTCTCCCAGGTATTACCCACCCATTCATCTCCACACAGGGAAGATTTAGGACACCTCCAGCCCTGGATTTCACCACAATCATATCAGACAACAAGAGTTATTCCCCAATCCTCCAGGTGAAGCTAAAAGGTGATGTCATTTTTCACCTTGGCAGCGCCATTATTCTTGCGGTTAATGGCGCTCTGCTCTGGTTAGGGGGGCCGATCGGAGCCGAGTGGGAGTGTCTGTTCACTGCGAGTCCCAACGCCGTGCCCTCTCCTGTAGCGTACTGGCCCTGACAGCGATGAATGAGACGCCCAGCTGTCCCCGGATACAAATTGATCTCTTGCGCTTTTCCCACCACAGCCCCTAATGGCCTCGGCGAAGGCGACAGTGGACCAGTCCAAACCAAACAGCACTTTCCGACTGGGGAAAATGCACTTTGTGCCCAATGAGGGCTGACATTTATCATGGTGATACGGTTAATTCTCTGCCTGTAGTAAGCGCTGAAGTGATGATGGTTTGCTGAGCCACAGCCTATTGATCATCTCTGGCTGCAGGTTGTTCAGTGGCGTTCTAACCCTCAGACCTGAGGTGTCTAATGTTACTTACCCCACAGAGACACTCTCCACCGCACAAGTGTTAAGACCAGAACACTGGGTCATCTTTGAACAGTTACAGCCAAAGTCCAGTGGCCACGCCACTGTCACTACAGGTGTTTCCGCATAAAGAATGTCAATGGATAAAACAGAAAGCACGGTTGGAAAGCAACGACTGATAAAATGGAATAAAGGGGATGTTGAATGACGAGTGGGGCGGGGGGGGGGGGATTAATATGATCAGAGCGAGACCTTGGCGGAGTTCCCAGAAAGGCCTGTTTGCATGCATCATTCTGTTGTCTGTCAATGTATGCCTTGTCGGTGGTCCCCAGTGCTTTTCTCTCACCGTGTGTTTTCTTCCTGAGCATAACCTTTGTTGTTGTCCTTGTGTTTTTTCCCCCTCCCTCTAGATGGATGGGTTTGGCTGGGTTTGGGACACTCGTGCTGTGGGCTTCTTCACAGTTAATGACACATGTTAGCTGGTGGCCTACGTGTGTGTGGATATATTGAGCTCAATACGCTATGCAAGTGACGCGTTGTTTTCCAGGAAGCAGCCTTTTATTTTTTTCCTCGACTGTTTGAATGGTATTCAATGGTTTCCTTTATTTTGACTATTTTCTACATTGTAGAATAATAGTGAAGACATCAAAACTATGAAATAACACATATGGAATCATGTAGTAACCAAAAAAGTGTTAAACGAATCAAAATATATTTTAGATTTTAGATTCTTCAAAATAGGCACCCTTTGCCTTGATGACAGCTTTGCACACTCTTGGCATTCTCTCAACCAGCTTCATGAGGAATGCTTTTACAACAGTCTTAAAGGAGTTCCCACATATGCTGAGCACTTGTTGGCTGCTTTTCCTTCACTCTGCAGTCCAGCTCATCCCAAACCATTTCAATTGGGTTGAGGTCGGGTGATTGTGGAGGCCAGGTCATCTGATGCAGCACTCCATCACTCTCATTGGTCAAATAGCCCTTACACAGCCTGGAGGTGTATTTTGGGTCATTGTCAAGTTGGAAGAAAAATGATCGTCCTACTAAGCTCAAACCAGATGGGATTGCAGGCAGTGTCACTCTCACACCTCCTCCTCCATGCTTCACGGTGGGAACCACACATGCAGAGATCATCCATTCACCTACTCTGTGTCTCACAAAGACACGGCAGTTAGAACCAAAAATCTCAAATATGGACTCATCAGACCAAAGGACACCGGTCTAATGTCTATTGCTTGTGTTTCTTGGCCCAAGCAAGTCTCTTCTTAGTGGTTTGTTTTCTTTGCAGCAATTTGACCATGAAGGCCTGATTCACGCAGTCTCATCTGAAAAGTTGTTGTTGAGATGTGTCTGTTACTTGAACTGCAATCTGAGGTGCAGTTAATTGCCCATTTCTGAGGCTGGTAACTTTAATGAACTTATCCTCTTCAGCAGAGGTAACTCTGGCTCTTCCTCTCCTGTGGCGGTTCTCATGAGAGCCAGTTTCATCATAGCACTTGATGGTTTTTGCGACTGCACTTGAAGAAACTTTAAACGTTCTTGAAATTTTCCGGATTGAATGACCTTCATGTCTTAAAGAAATGATGGACTGTCGTTTCTCTTTGCTTATTTGATCTGTTCTTGCCATAATATGAACTTGGTCTTCTACCAAATAGGGATATCTTCTGTATACCAACCTTACCTTGTCACAACACAACTGATTGGCTCAAACACAATAAGAAGGAAAGGTATTCCACAAATGAACTTTTATCAAGGCACACCTGCTAATTTAAATGCATTCCAGGTAACTACCTCATGAAGCTGGTTGAGAGAATGCCAAGAGTATGTAGAGCTGTCATCAAGGCAAAGGGTGGCTACTTTGAAGAATCTCAAATTTAAAATATATTTTGATTTGTTTAACCATTTTTTGTTTACTACGTGATTCCATTGTGTTATTTCATAGTTTTGATGTCTTCACTATTATTCTACTGGACAATGTAGAAAATAGTAAAAAATAAAGAAAAACCCTTGAATGAGTAGGCGTGTTCAGACTTTTGACTGGTACTGTAGCTATATACATCTTAAATGGCCGCGTTTTCACGCAGATCAGGGGACATGATCTGGAAGTAAAGCGGAAGAGGTGATTACTTTCACAGGGTATAGAGGGAGAGGCAAATGCTGTTCTGGGAATACTATGTCCATGTTATAACGATATACTATTACAACTATCTCCCCCTAATTGTTGTCTCTTTGACAGGCATGATGGGACTGATTCTCCCGCTGATTCTGGTGACGTTAAAGTTGTGCTGAACAGCTTCCATAGCAAGATCATCAAAGTCAGGGTATGTATTCTCTAACCACATACACTATAAATACAAAGGTATGTGGACACCCCTTCAAATGAGAGGATTTGGCTATTTTAGCCACACCTATTGTTGACAGGTGTATAAGTTCAAGCACACAGCCATGCAATCTCCAAAGATAAACATTGCCAGTAGAATGGCCTTACTGATGACTTTCAACGTGGCACCGTCATAGAAATGCCACTTTTCCAACAAGTCAGTTTGTAAAATGTCTGCCCTGCTAGAGCTGCCCCGGTCAACTGCAAGTTCTGTTATTGTGAAGTGGAAATGTCTAGGAGCAACAACGGCTCAGCTGCGAAGTGGTAGGCCACACAAGCTCACAGAACGGGGTCGGCGAGTGCTGAAACGCGTAGCTCGTAAAAATCGTCGGTCCTCGATTGCAACAGTCACTACCGAGTTCCAAACTGCCTCTGGAAGCAACGTCAGCACAAGAACTGTTTGTTGGGAGCTTCATGAAATTATTTTCCATGGCCAAGCAGCCGCACACAAGCCTTGGATCACCACGCACAATGGACTCTGGAGCAGTGGAAACACGTTCTCTGGAGTGATGAATCACACTTCACCACCTGGCAGTCCGACGGACTAATTTGGATTTGGTGAATGCCAGGAATACGCTACCTGCCCCAATGCATAGTGACAACTGTAAAGTTTGGTAGAGGAGGAATAATGTTCTGGGGCTAGTGAAGGGAAATCTTAACACTACAGCTTACAATGACCTAGACGATTCTGTGCTTCTAACTGGCAAAAGTTTAGGTAAGGCCCATTCCTGTTTCAGCATGACAATGCCCCTGTGCACAAAGCGAGGTCCATACAGAAATAGTGTGTCGAGATCGGTGTGGAAGAACATGAATGGCCTGCACAGAGCCCTGACCTCAACCCCATCAACACCTATGGGATGAATTGGTACTGCGACTGCGAGTCAGGCCTAATCGCCCAACATCAGTGCACAACCTCACTAATGCTCTTGTGGATGAATGGATGCAAGTCCCCCGCAGCAATGTTCCAACATCTAGTGGAAAGCCTTCCCAGAAGAATGGAGGCTGTTATAGCAGCAAAGCGGGGACCAACTCCATAATAATGCCCATGATTTTGGAATGAGATGTTCGACGAGCAGCTGTCCACGTACTTTTGTTCATGGAGTGTAGCTCTAACACAGGCACACACTCCAAGACAGTGTAGTTTGGAGATATTCACCCATTTGTCTTAGTGTAATGTGTAATCTCCTAATCTAAGGATATTGCATGGATTCAAGTGTACTTCCCAGCTTCGGAGAGAAATGAAAAGAATAAACAGCGTGCCTCTGTCTAATTCCCCACTGTAGGTTCAGAAAAAGTCTGACAGAATCAGCGAGGACCTCCTGAGTGAAGCCACAGAGAACAAGGGAATATGGGACTCCATCGCTAGGTAAGAGTGTGGCGCATTCTCACATGCAGTAGCTATATGTTACATAGACTTCATTCGATCAAGTCCCATCAATAGAATGGTGGTAAGAGCATTGATTTGTGGGCGAGTTGATCCACTATCTATGGACACTAATAATGCTGCGGTTTCAGCAGGAGAGATGGTGCCCTCGGAGCCAGGCTGAGATATTACTCTGTAAAATCTATTGCCAAAAAAATGTGCTACTGTAGACCTAGGTATGTGTGTATGTGTGTGTGTGTGTGTGTGTGTAGCATGTTGTGTTTCCATTGACACACCCTAACTGTGTGATCTGTCTCCTCACCTCATGCTTGCTGTGTGAAGTGTGTGGAGCACTTTTGAGAAAAGGTAGGATGTGTATTGCTGCAACTACTTAACCTGTCTGTTTACCATATTGATTAACTTAGAAGTGTCTTGTAAATAAATATTGGTTGCTTCCCAGGCTCAGTTCCTAATGATATTTATGCTTTATTTTTGTATATATCTTTTGGTTATTTTCTTACTGTCACATTGAACTTCAAGTCACTGGTATAAACCCTTATTTTATTGAACATGATATTTTCTCATGAAAATAATATGCTTCGGCATAGAGAAATGCTGCTAGAACTGCCCACACAGTGAACTGACGTTGTCGTGGCTGTAGTAGGAACTGAAATGTGGAGAGTTACAATCTAGCTCTGCAGTTCCTCTGTAATTGTACTCAGGCTGTGGACAGCCGGAGAGTACTCTGAGGGTTGGGTCCTTCCAGAGGTCTGGATTATCTGGTGCATGTTGGCCAAACCGGCCCTCACCTGAAAAGCTGAAAACCTAAAGCTGCTTATCTGGGGTCCCGCTGGAGTGGAGCACTGCAGATGGCATTATCTGGCCCTCACAATGGAGGCCGCCTCGCGCCCCTCAGCCCTCGCCCCCTCCATAATGACAGGCTTAGCCAGGCACAAGGCATCCTCCGGACCACAGCGGTGATGGCCCAGCAGCCAGCTCACCAGGGCAAGCAGCAGTGCATTGGTGGGGCTTACAGTAACACTATGAGGCTGGCTCTTGTATGAGACATAGAGAGATGGAAGAGAGGCAGGCTTTAGCCTTGTATGACATGGAGGGAGGGAGGGAGGGAGGGCGGGTTGCTACAGTATTGTGTGTGTGAGGGCAGAGAGACTTTCTTTCCCTCTTCAATTCTGTGCGCTGGAGCCTCTGGGCCTTTCTTTGCACTGCTGATTGAGTGTGGGAGGAGAGACTCCGCTCATCAGCAGTCTGTTACAGAGAAGGACACACAGTTTGACTGCAGACATCACTGCCCCAAGCACAAGCCCTGATTGGTTTCCTCCAAATGTGCCCTGCATGATCTTATGAGTTTGGACAGTGCCTGGTTTGATAAACACTTGCCTGTATTCCTACCTTTAATCTTAGTTCAAGGCATCTTTTTTTTTTTACTGTTTTTTAACAGTTTGTTTTTACAGTGCTTACACACGTTAATGATTTAATTTTGTTTATACTACTGTTTTTATACTACACACTATCAGATCAGTGTAGGCTAGATTTGGATTGGAAAATGATTAGAACCTGGATACAGCACTTCCTGCCCAGCTTCTGGGGCTTGAACGCATCTCAAATACTCTGTTCACATTGCCATGTGCACAATATATCCATTCAGTCAATACGCCTGACTATCCCAGAGGGTTTACCAATCTCATGACAGAGTCCAAATACATCTGCCATTAGCAGCCGTGTGGGGATAGAGAGGAGCTCGTGCTCTGGAGGTGTTGCGAGAGTCTATTTCATTATCTGTTCTTTATTTGATATTTGTGGAGGAAAACAGAAGGGGCCCCATAAAAATTACAGCTGCCTTTTTATTGTGTCTCTGCTGTAATCAGTTGATTATTCTGGAGGAGAGCCAGCAGGAGAGCAGTGGCACTTTCTGCTGTAGACAGACAGTAACAACTGATCTAGATCTACCAGAGGGATGACAAAAGATCCTGACACTCTGTCACACAAGTAAACACTACTCAAGTGTAAATATAAGGGATTTATGGTTGGAGAATCATCTCTGTTACTGACGTGGTGTATTATGGTTCCTTCCGGCTGTAGCTAAGTCATGCTGGCTAGACGGGGCGGCAGGTAGCCTTGTGGTTAGAGCGTTGGACTAGTAACCGAAAGGTTGCAAGATCGAATCCCTGAGCTGAAAAGGTACAAATCTGTCGTTCTGCCCCTGAACAAGGCAGTTAACCCACTGTTCCTAGGCCGTCATTGAAAATAAGAATTTGTTCTTAACTGACTTGCCTGGTTAAATAAAGGTAATAAAAAAAGACTGAAGTAGTAGTGTTTGTCTGAGGAGGTTACTGAGCAGTGGACTTCAATCCGGCTTATGTAACGCCTATGGTTCTTTGTAGCATCGCAGGTGGTGGGTCCAGTTCAGAGGACGGAGAGAAGAACAGGGAAGATGTGCTCAACATCTTCTCTGTGGCCTCGGGCCATCTATACGAGCGCTTCCTGAGGTGAGACGCCCACACACACACAGAGACATACACTGCTGGTCTGGAGGCCCCACGCGCTTCTTGCCTTTTCTTAGCCCTCATCCTCTGAGACTTACTCCCTCTCTCCCTCCCTCCCTCTCGTTCTCTTTCTTTCTCTCCCTCTCTCTCCTCCTGTTCCAGAATAATGATGCTGTCCGTCCTCCAGCACACCAAAACCCCTGTGAAGTTTTGGTTCCTCAAGAATTACCTCTCTCCGTCCTTCAAGGTAACCGCCTCACGGCTTGACTCCACACAAACTTTCTGCCTTCCTGCATTGTCGTGATAACTTTCTCCTCGCTGCAGCGCGACCCCTGGGAGAAATAGATTTGTTTGTGTTGAGGGATGAAAGGAACTGCGGGAGGCCTTCTCCTTTGTGATTGTGCTCTTTTTATCTATCTGTTCTTCCCACTATAGGGATGAGTCCATATACATGAACACCTACTAAGCTACATCATATGTATCTAAAATAGTCAAACGAGCCACAGGAAAGGCCGAGTATTATGAAAATGTTCTGCATTTGGAATGTTTCACTATTTATGAAGTATTTTTATGCGACTATTTTATGCCTCAAGGGCGTTCTGCTTGATCTGTGAAATGTGCATTACCAAGTGCTCAGTGTCTATATATTTACACTGATCAAGTGTTCAAAATATTGCAGCTGTTTTTTTATGTATTTTAGTTAGTTTCTCACAATAATTCTTTCCTATGACCAAATGTCAGGACATATTGTACATTTTCTCATAAACCTAAAGAGAAAAAAAATCATTGTTTTTCTGCCCGGGCGCGATCTATTTTTCCTCTCATTATATGAGGTTTTATATGTCTTTAGGAGTCCATACCTTACATGGCTGAGGCCTATGGTTTCCAGTATGAACTGGTCCAGTACAAATGGCCCCGCTGGCTCCACCAGCAGACTGAGAAACAGAGGATCATCTGGGGTTACAAGATCCTCTTCCTGGATGTCCTCTTCCCCCTGGCTGTGGACAAAATCATCTTTGTGGATGCTGACCAGGTAACAGATACCGCTCTTACAAAACCAAATGCATACCCATAATAAAAATAGTAAATCATCTGGAAGTGGACCTGCAGGATTTGTGCAAGGCAACCGTACGGTTTTAGTGCTGTCCGTGGTGCTGATTTACTGTTGTTCCTGGTCCTCGCAGATAGTTAGGGCCGATCTGAAGGAGCTGAGGGATTTGAACCTGGAGGGCGCCCCCTATGGGTACACTCCCTTCTGTGACAGTCGGAAGGAGATGGAGGGCTACCGCTTCTGGAAGACTGGCTACTGGGCCTCACATCTGGGGACCAGGAGATACCACATTAGGTAAACCCCGATACAATACCTACACTGTTTGACGTTTTGATTTGTAACGCTGTGTATGCCATTAATGTCCACCAGCCACTGGAAGTGCATATTTACAATGTTACTATTGCGTAGTAAACACAAATTCTTTGCTAATTCATACAAGCTTGACAGTTATGGTATCCTCCTCTTTTTCTTTCCTTGCTAAGGCCGATCTACTGTCATTGTATTGATATTTCATTTAAGTTATTCATAGAAGATATGAAGGAAAATACAATTGAAGGAAAATTTGTTCCCTCTCAATGTATTCAGCAGAATAAATGCATACATTTGAAAACATTAACGTTCACTATTTGACAGTGACTCCTTTGAGTCGGCTGTTGGCGGTTCATACAGAAACGCTCATCGATTTATTTCCTGTCCTTCACAACGAGGCATAACATGGTTCTCAGAGGGAACAGTGGGTGAGGAAGATGCAGCAGGATGCTACCCTCTCTGGATGCTACCCTCTCTGGATGCTACCCTCTCTGGATGCTACCCTCTCTGGATGCTACCCTCTCTGGATGCTACCCTCTCTGGATGCTACCCTCAGGATGCTACCCTCTCTGGATGCTACCCTCTCTGGATGCTACCCTCTCAGGATGCTACCCTCAGGATGCTACCCTCTCTGGATGCTACCCTCTCTGGATGCTACCCTCTCTGGATGCTACCCTCGCTGGATGCTACCCTCTCTGGATGCTACCCTCTCTGCATCGATAAATGACCTCCTCTGATAAAACATTCCCTTTCTCTCTCACGCAGACGGGAATATTTGTATCACAACTACAGTATCGCACCTCTGTTCGCTGCTTGGGGTTGGTCTTCATTAACATGTTGTGTTATTCCTTTCACTCTGTGAGGCTAAACCATGAAAGCCATACAATATGTATGTGGAACACCACATTGAAGAGACGGTTACTTCCAGAAGTGAGGAAATAGCTTTACTTCAGCTTCAATGTTTACGGCCCTGTATCCGCATTGCTATACATGAATAACTAGGCGTGGTAAAGGGACTAGTGCACTGGTTCCTTGTTGGGAGTGTGGGGGTGCTGGTGGCCCATTTTGAAGTGGCTTAATTCAGCCAGCCAGCTGAACAGATTAAGCTCCCCAGCAAGATGCTCTATCCACTGGGCCAGGGTCAGAGCAGGAGTCCACTGCCTGGGAGGCTAGCTAGCTGGAACAAAGGCCGCCAGCAAATCAGGAACATTTGTATTGGATTCCAGCGGGCTGCACAGCTGCATGGGGCCAACCGCAGTCAAGCAGTGTGGACAGGGTGTGACATGAATCAAACCACACAGCTTGCTGAAATGCCAGTAAATTCTCCTGTATGAGTCCGATTTAATTTAGACTGTCATGATCTGTGATGGGAGTCATGGCACATTAAGTACAGTGGCAAGAAAAAGTATGTGAACCCTTTGGAAATACCTGGATTTCTGCATAAATTGATCATAACATTTGATCTTCATCTAGGTCACAGCAGTAGACAAACAGTGTGCTTAAAATAATAACACACAAACAATTACACGTGTTCATGTCTTTATTGAACACACCGTGTAAACATTCACAGTATAGGGTGGGAAAAGTATGTGAACCCTTGGATTTAATAACTGGTTGACCCTCTTTGGCAGCAATAACCTCAACCAAACGTCTTCAGTAGTTGTGAATCAGATCTGCACAAGGGAAAGGAGAAATTTTGGACCATTCCTCTTTACAAAACTGTTTCAGTTCAGCTATATTCTTGAGATGTCTGAGGTGAACTGCTCTCTTGAGGTCACGCCACAGCATCTCAATCGGGTTGAGGTCAGGACCGACTGGGCCACTCCAGAAGGCGTATTTTCTTCTGTTGAAGCCATTCTTCTGTTGTTGATTTACTTCTGTGTTTTGGGTCGTTGTCCTGTTGCATCACCCAACTTCTGTTGAGCTTCAATTGGTGGACAGATTGCCTTACATTCTCCTGCTTAATGTCTTGATAAACTTGGGAATTCATTTTTCCGTCTGATAGCAAGCTGTCCAGGCCCTGAGGCAGCAAAGCAGCCCCAGACAATGATGCTCGCTCCACCATTCTTAACAGTTGGGATGAGGTTTTGATGTTGGTGTGCTGTGCCTTTTATTCTCTACACATTGTGTTGGGTGTTCCTTCCCAACGACTCAACTTTAGTTTCATCTGTCCACAGAATATTTTGTCACTTGCACTGTGGAACATCCAGGTGCACTTTTGCAAACTTCAGACGTGCAGCAATGGTTTTTTTTGGACAGCAGTGGCTTCTTCCGTGGTGTCCTCCCATGAACAACAGTCTTGTTTAGTGTTTTACGTATCGTGGACTCGTCAACAGAGATGATAGCATGTCCCAGAGATTTCTGTAAGTCTTTAGCTGACACTCTAGGATTCTTCTTAACCTCATTGAGCATTCTGCGCCGTGCCGTTGCAGTCATCTTTGCAGGAAGGCCACTACTCATAGGGAGAATAGCAACAGTGCTGAACTTTCTCCATTTATAGACAATTTGTCTTACTGTGGACTGATGAACATCAAGGCTTTTAGAGATACTTTTGTAACCCTTTCCAGCTTTCTGCAAGTCAACAATTATTGATCTTAGGTCTTCTGAGATCTCTTTTGTTCGAGGCATGGTTCTCATCAGGTAATGCTTTTTGTGAGTGTTTTTTTACGGGGCAAGGAAGCTCTAACCAGCATCTCCAATCTCATCTCATTGATTGGAATCCAGGTTAGCTGACTCCTGACTCCAATTAGCTTGTATTCAAGTCATTAGCCACACACTTTTTCCAACCTAGACTGTGAATGTTTAAATAATGTATTCAATATTGACAAGAAAAATACAATCATTTGTGTGTTATTAGTTTTCTATGTTTGTCTATTGTTGTGACTTAGATGAAGATCCGATCGAATTTGATGACCAATTTATGCAGAAAACCCAAGTAATTCCAAAGGGTTCACATACTTTTTCTTGCCACTGTACGTGGCACCTTTGTGTATGTTAACATGCTACACTAGATACACTTATAAATGTGGATGACTGGGACATTTAGCTTTGGTTTATGATAGCAGTATTTCCCTCTTGGTGGGTCATCCATTTCAAACATTTTGACTGTTTCATAAACGTCTCCTCTCTCTCTCTCTCTGTGTCCAGTGCTCTGTATGTGGTAGATCTGAAGAAGTTCCGCAAGATAGCAGCAGGAGACCGACTGCGTGGCCAGTACCAAGCCCTGAGCCAGGACCCCAACAGTCTGTCCAACCTGGACCAGGTGAGAGGGGACATCATACACTTCTCCCTGTCTCAATGGCAGGACAACTACTGAGATACAATGACATCCCCGTAGCAGAGGATCTGTTTCCGCTTACCTTTTGACAATTCCGTCAGTAAATGTCTAATTACTATTCATTGAAATGTAGAGTAAATGTTGGATTTCATTCTGATAGGACCTGCCCAACAACATGATCCACCAGGTGGCCATCAAGTCCCTGCCCCAGGAGTGGCTTTGGTGTGAGACTTGGTGTGACAACGCATCCAAGACCACCGCCAAGACCATTGACCTGGTGGGTCTATTTTCTATCTATCTGACTGACTGACTGAGGAAGGGAATCTCATTACTATGCCAGACATTCTCTTACTGATGGAAATGTCTAATTCTATTTTTATACAGTAGCAGTTGACCGTCCTAGTGTGGCTTTATCAGTTACAACCTGACAGTCGTAGCAACTTCCGCATTGGAACTATAGCTGTGAGTCCACTTGCGCAAAGAGGAGGCCATCATTTTCTTAGTCTATTCCGCAAGATCTTGTAAAATGTAGAAGTGCTAACAACCTCCCATATTCATTTTTATTGAGGAAGAGCAGTTCACACTAAGTGCCAATATCCTTAGTATGCATTATCGAGTGTGAATCTTATGTAAAGTCCATGATTTTTACTCAGTTTTATTGCATATCCTCTTAGGCTCCATAACTTCTATCATCCATCCAGTAATGCTAATGTGTTTGGCATTTATCGGCTCTAAGTTTTTGTGATGACAGTAGAAAATATGGGAAATTGGTGTTATTTCCCCCATCTCCTAAACTAATTATGAGTACAGAGTGAAGAATTGGCTGTGGGAATATCTGACAGGCTCACAATGACTGGAAAGTGAAGCATACTATTTTCTGACCCTGAGCCACCACTGGGCACCACCGATACATGAGAAAGACTAATGTCTCTTTAATGGAGAAGGAAATCGGATCAGCTTTAAATGGTTGCTGCAGACACCGGGGGGGGGGGGTCCATTGTTCTGGTGGAAGAAGTCATGACTGATGTGTGTGTCTGCGTTATCTGCAGTGTAATAACCCCAAGACCAAGGAGCCCAAGCTGTCGGCGGCCGTGAGGATTGTGCCCGAGTGGGTGGAGTACGACAACAAGATAAAACAGTTACTGAGAGACGTCCAGGAGCAGAAAGACAATGACCGAGCGACGCAGACGCAGAGCCCGATGCCTGCACCCTCCTCTCCAGAGAAGACAGGTTGGTATACAGATTCATTCAGTTTCTAGTCCCGTTATAGCTGCTCCCATACAGGAGAGAAGTCTCTGAACATATCAATCTATATCCCAATGGGCACAGATGCCAATTCGACATCCTATTCCACGTTGGTTCAACGTAACTTCATTGAAATGACATGGAAACAATGTTGATTCAACCAGTGTGTGCCCAGTGGGATGTGTGTATCCATTTATTTTTGTCCCTTTCTTTGAGCTTTTTTGATGTAGTTTTCTCTACTTATTTACAGTTACAACAAATACAACCCAATGTCCTAACAGGTCTAAACTGTACCCGATAACAGCAGTCATTTCTCACCGTCTAACTTCCAGGCAGCGAGCGTGATGAACTCTAGCACCTGCCCACACTGCTGAAGAGGAGAGAGGCATATTTGCACCTAATTCTCCGATGAAGCTTGAAGACTACAAAGATGATATACATTTCCCACAAACGTACTTAGCCAAGAAGTATTACGCCCTCCCTTGGAAAAGACAGAGAGACACAATCATTTTTAAATTTTTTTTTTTTTAAAGAAGGAGTCCTACGAAGGAAATCATTTGACGTAACCCTTTCTTGTGGTCTAATATAAACTTTATGGACAGTAGTTTGCTTTATGGTCTTCTCTTATGTAAAGAAGTATAAAGGGTTAAGAGGTCACTGTTGGTGAAAGCCATTTGCAGTCTGTAAAAGGCATTTGAAATGATTGCACTGATACTGTATGCAAAGAATCAAATGAATACGGCTCATTCATAAGCTGACTTTTCTGTTCTCTGTGCTCTGTTAAGATCAGCTGACATTTGAATTTTTATATGACAACATTCTTAGCATTTTCGAGCACCAAGCCACATTAAATTGCCTGGCAATGTAGGCTGCTAATGGGCCTTTTTAGTTTGTCTGTTATTGATTGGTGTGATATTGCCATTTGACTTAAATGCCCTTCAGCGCTTGGAGACAATGTTACATTTTGGTAATTGATTTCTTGCACTACTTGCAAACAATTGCAATGGGGGCTCACATGGCTCATATCTGTACGTTAATGTGCTCTGCTGTATAGGGGATGTAATCAACACTACACACACTGTGGTCCGAGAGTCCCACAATGCTGTCTGTCTGAATGATTGCTTCACCAACCATTTCAAATCTCTGCCAAGTGATGCAATACTGCAAATGCTTTGTTGCCAGATAGGGATCACCTTTTCCTGTAATCACTGGGAGGACATAGATCTCAGCATTTCACTATCCATTTGCGAATATATGTACAATCTCAAACAATTAAGTTATCATTGTTTACATACCTTGTGTTTGTTGGTTAAAGTAAGTATATTTTAGACTGCATTTTCAATACCTTAATGTACAGCAAATCTTCTCAGGAATGAAATAGGTGTTGATGCATTATCAAAACTCCTTTTATACCTGTCACTGTCTTGTCTTAACAGCCAATAGATTGCTCTTAAAGTTCAGCTTTCACCTCAGTGTGTCAAGTGAAGGTGTTTCTTGTCTTTGTCATTTTCAGGTGTGAGGAATAAAATCTCTTTGCTACCAAAACCTCATTATGTATATGAACTGCCATTGTGTCAGTGTGATTGATGGAGGTGTGATGTGTGCCCTGGCAGAGGTACAGAACATGCTTATGAATATGAATTCTCCTTTTACTTGTCTGAGAGAACGTGTATTATTCCGATATTTCCAAACCGGTTATCACGACCCATTCTAATTCACTTGCAGTCTCTGCACTCCACAAACAGAATGTTAGGTTATTGAGGTCACTGTGTGATGAGCCCCAACATCATGTGTAACTGTATCGTGCCATTTCCCTGACATAAAGTCTCGTAGGCCTAAGTTGCTAGAGTCGGACATTCACTATTAAAATGTGTTCTTTACGGCCTGCAATGGTAACATGTTGAGTATTTTGCAGCTCGAGACTAATATCTAGTTGATACATGCCGTGATATCGCAGACGCTGTTTGCTAATGCTCAGACAGCGACTCGTGTCTCGGCAGACTTTTGCAACGTAGCCTATTCATGACTCAGCCATAACCCTTGTAATTTATAACAGTAACACTGTCGTCGATATGTTCCCTGCCTTTTGAGTCAGTATATTATATAGCACCATCTTCGGTTTTACCCTTCTCTTCCTTGTCCTCCAGTGGATGGCCAAGGCGTGTCCGGGATACCAGCGGATGCATTTTTGCCGCAGCGTGGGAGAATTTTAGAAGTGCACACTTCGGGAGAAAGGAGAGATTTAAAAGCACGTATCCTTTACAGTCAGCACTTGTATACTGAGCAGTTAATATACAGTGCCTTCGGAAAGTATTCAGACCAACTGTTCCCACTTTTTTTATTCTAAAATGTATTACATTTAAAAACAAATCAATCTACACACAATACCCCATAATGACAAAGCGAAAACAGGTTGACATTTTTGCAACAAAATATATATATATATATATACATACATACACACACACACACACACACACTATATTTACATAACTATTCAGACCCTTTGCTATGAGACTAAAAATTGAGCTCCCATGCATCCTGTTTCCACTGATCATCCTTGAGATGTTTCTAGAGCTTGAAGTCCACCTGTGGCAAATTCAATTGATTGGACATGATTTGAAAAGGCACACACCAGTCTATAAGGTCCCACAGTTGACAGTGCATGTCAGGGCAAAAACCAAGCCCAGGTTGTAGGGATTTTTTGCAGAGCTCTGAGAAAGGATTCCGTCCGAGGCACAGATGTGGGGAAGGGTACCAAAAAAGTTTTGCAGCATTGGTGGCCTCCATCATTCTTAAAAGGAAGAAGTTTGGAACAACCAAGACTTAGAGTTGGCCACCTGCCCAAACTGAGCAACCGGGGGAAGAGGGGCCTTGGTTATTGAGGTGACCAAGCACCCAATGGTCAGTCTGACAGAGCTCGAGAGTTCCTATGTGGAGCTGGGAGAACCTTCCAGAAGGACAACCATCTCTGCAGCACTCCACCAATCAGGCCTTTATGGTAGAGTGGCCAGATGGCAGCCACTCAGTAAAAGGAGAAACTTCCCAAATACAGGTGTGCCAAGCTTGTAGCATCACACACAAAAATACTTGAGGCTGTAGTCACTGCCAAAAGGAGCTGAATACTTAAGTGTTTTATTTTTAATAAATTAGCAAACATTTCTAAAATCCTGTTTTGCTTTGTCATTATTGGGTATTGTGTGTAGATTGAGGGAAAACATTTATTTAAATAAAAAATTAAAAAATCAAGGGGTCTGAATACTTTCTGAAGGCACTGTTAATGTATAAAATGGGACATTACTGAATTCCAAAAGGAATGCCATGATACTATAAGCATAAATAGATCTTTATTTACAATTCGCAATGACTCCATTCATATAAAAATAGATACAGTACTATGTACACATTAGGAATGGATACCAATTTTCAGTGTACACCACAAAAGGTGTTGTCGCTTTGGAATTAACCCAGAACTCAAATTGAAGATGGGAGTTGCTGCAAAGATTAAAAATAAAAAGTCAGCGTTTTGCATCAGAGAATGTAGCTCCAAAAACACATCATTCAACAGCAAGGACATCTTTAATCTGTTCAACTTGTCTCAGACATGTCATCATGAAGGTAATTGTGCTCTCCCTGAACGAGAGAGAGGTTAAGCTTCAACCATACTGGATGAATGCCCAGAAGCTCCTCTCCTAAGGCTCACTGGTAGTTGAATTTGAAGTTGAACTGTCCGGAGCTGAAGGGGTTAAAGCCCTGGAAACCACTGTGAAAGTTCTGATGGTGTCCACCCTGCTGGCTCTCTGGGTCCATGGGGTCCTCGCCATTGTCAAACTTCTGCCTCATCTCTGTACAGGCACACAGACAGACACAGCAATGTTAACAGAGCAACAATAGACTGAGTGGAGGCATTCAGCGTTTTGAACCTGAAAGATCGAGAGCAGTTGAGAACCCTACGCATATTTGACAGGTGGCTAGTTTTTCATCCATATGACAGGAGACACCATTTGATATTAATTGAACGGGTAGGTAGACAGCACAGAGTCCTCCCAAACAATGTGACAAGAGTACTGCTAAATCAATACAACTAAAGCGCAAATTGAAGGTTTGACCATCTAGTACAGAGGGTGATTCATACAATATGCCCAAATAAATCCTAGAAGTATACTAAGTGACATTTTATATAGAATGTCATGAAAGTATTGATTGGCAGATGAAGGATAAACATTTCTACTGCGTTGAAAATGCACTAGAGAACTTGGGTCTGTACAGAGTGGTGCATGATGAACTCTGGGTTATCTGACCCTATACATCTGTCTGCGTCGGTCTTCATTGACATCTGGATAGTGAACAGCTGCTGAGGGGGGAGTAAGCTCTGCCCATTGGACATTTACCTGGATCCGTGAGCACTTCCTTGGCCTGAACAATGTCAATGAACTTCTTCTCTGCCTTCTTCTTCTCCACAGGATCCTGGAAGTTGTCTGGGTGCCATTGCTGGGCCTGCTTCCTGTAGGCCTTTACGATCTCCTTCTTCTGGGCAGTCCTGCGACAGGGACAAACAGAGGTAATACAATTCTGTTCTACTCAACAGTGTTCTACATGAGCTATGACTAGCAGAGCACCCCAGTCCCGACCAGCATAGCAGTTTGTAATGCACCTCTTAATGCCCAGGATCTTGTAGTAGTCTCTCTTCTGGGACTGTTTGAGGAGGCGCTGTGCTTTCTCAAGCCCTTCCTTGATCTGCCGGTCATTCTCACTGTGCTCGCGGGCAGTCTCATAGTCCTTGATAGCTGCAGAGAGAGTAAACCCCCATAAATAACCTGTAATACGTGTGTATTCAATTTGGGGGGGGGGGGGGGGTCTATACAATACCCCCATTATTTTTGCAGTACCGAAGTCTGATTCTGGTGATTAACCAGGTCTGTATAATATGCTGTCTCGTCATGGCGTAAACCCAATCATCTTAAGTTCAGTGTGCTGTGTGCATCAATTCCAGCAGCCTGTGTGGACTAGAAGGTGGCGTGTGGTGGTTGAAGGCAGCTGTACTCTGAGGCGGACGGGCGGGCGGCTGGGCGAGATGGTGGATTTAAGAGATGCTGCGGTTTACTGCGCACTGTGGAGCCTGACAGTTTAAAAGCCCACATGACCGAGTCTGTGATGCTACCACCCACCCGCCGCTCTTGGTGTTCACGCCTAAGCAGATAAAGTGCCTTAATGACAATTTACGCCTCCTTTGCTGCCCAGTCAACATCCCCTGCGGTTGCTAGGCTGGTGTTTAGGAGATGGAGCCCTGGTGCGGGTAGCGCGCGCAGTTCCGACTGCCCAGATCGCCTGTGGCTACATGGAAGCTGCCTGAGCCGCATCGCAGCCAGCCACACATCCACGCTATTTATACACCGCATAGACACTCACCACACAAACACGCCTCCGAGGCTAAGAGGGCGCTTTCTAAATCACCCGATTGTTTTGGAACAATTCCATTCACACTTTCCTCCTTTTAAAAATGTTAGCACCCTTGTATAAAATCTACTATTTCAAGTCTACATCCATGACTAGCCTTTCAACAATTTGTCATGAGAATTGTTGGTAGTGAGAATTGTTGATCTAGCGTAGCAGTAGGATTTGGAAGTACACACCTACACTGTAGCAACAATTCCAGAGACCACAGGTAAGACTTGGCAAAGTGTTAAGGTCCCTACCGTTTGGACCGGTACAGATGGCACCACTGAGCCTGTGTTTGTGGGTGTGTGAGTGTGTTGGCTCTGCCACCACTGAATTGCTAGTGGCTTGATTAACGAGTGGCTGTGCAGCCTGGGAGGCAGCAGAGCTGTAGATCACTCTAGGTTTTGCTTACTGCTTACTAGGGTCCAGATCAGAGGGGAAATTGCTCCCTCTGCATTTATAATACTATTGCATCACTTTGAGCTGACTAAATCACTGTTGAACAGAAAACTTAAAGTTAGTACATATTTTTCCTCCCAACATTTTTTTAAATTGTAGTAGCAATGTGTCTAACAAATAATTGCTTTTCAGACTATAGATTAACATTACTCCGATAGTAAAACAGTGCCCTCTAGTTTTATCCTTCAGAATAATTCAGTCTACAAAGCCTCAACACCACTCCAAAAAAACTGAAGCCAAGACAATGTTGAACAGCAAACCTGACAAGACTCCACTGTTCAGCATGTTGTATGGACAGACTCATCCATGTCAGGAAAAAGTCAGATGCAATTAGAGAAGAGGTGAGTTCCTCCCATACGAATGTAAAAGTGCTTTAAAAACACTGGAAAGAGCACTATATACAGTGCATTTGGAAAATATTCAGACCCCTTCCCTTTTTACACATTGTAAAGTTACAGCCTTCCTCTAAAATATAAATATATATATTTTATCCTTAGACACACAACACCCCATAATGATGAAGCGAAAACAGGTTTAGGAATGTTTGCAAATGTATTAAATCAAAAACAAAATAGCTTACAAGTATTTATACCCTTTGCTATGAGACTCGAAATTGAGCTCAGGTTCATTCTGTTTCAATTGATCATCTATGAGGAGGTTTCTACAACTTGATTGGAGTCCACCTGTGGTAAATTCAAAAGATTGGACATGATTGGGAAAGACACACACACGTCTATATCAAGTCCCACAGTTGACAGTGCATGTCAGAGCAAAAACCAAGCCATGAGGTTGAAGGAATTGTCCGTAGAGCTCCAAGACAGGATTGTGTCAAGGCATAGATCTGGGGAAGGGTACCAACAACAATTCTGCAGCATTGAAGGTCCCCAAGAACACAGTGGCTTCCATCATTCTTAATTGGAAGAATTTTAGAACCACCAACAACCTTAGAGCTGACCACCCAGCAAAACTGAGCAATAGGCGGAATAGGGCCTTGGTCAGGGAGGTGACCATAAATCTGAAGATCACTGACAGAGCTCCTGAGTTCCTATGTGAAGATGGGACAACCATCTCTGCAGCACTCCACCAATCAGGCCTTGATGGCAGGGTGAGACAAAAATCACTCCTCTGTAAAAGGGCGCATGACAGCCTGCTTGGAGTTCACCAAAAGGCACCTAAAGACTCTCGAAACAAGATTCTCTGGTCTGATGAAACCGAGATTCAACTTTGACCTGAACGCCAAGCGTCACGTCTGGAGGAGACCAGGCACCATCCCTTTGGTGAAGTATCGGTGGCAGCATCATGCTGTGGGGATGTTTCAGCAGCAGGGACTGGGAGACTAGTCAGGATCGAGGGAAAGATGAACAGAGCAAAGTACAGAGAGATCCCTGATAATAAAATAAAAAAAACATGCTCCAAAGCGCTCAGACTTGGGTGAAGGTTCAACTTCCAACAGGACAAAGACCCTAAGCAGAGTAAAGACAACGCAGGAGTGGCTTCGGGACAGGTTTCTGGATGTCCTTGAGTGGCCCAGCCAGAGCCCAGGTATAAACCCCATCTCTGGAGAGACTGAAAATAGTTGTGCAGCGACGCTCCCATCCAACGTGACAGAGCCTGAGAGGATCTGTCGAGAAGAATGGGAGAAACTCCCCAAATACAGGTGTGCCAAGCTTGTAGCGTCATACCCAAGAAGACTCTAGGCTGAATACTGAATAGTTATTAAAGGTCAGGTTGAAGTCAGAAGTTTACATACACCGTAGCCAAATACATTTAAACTCAGTTTCACTATTCCTGACATTTAATCCTAGTAAATATTCCCCGTCTTAGGTCAGTTAGGATCACCACTTTATTTTAAGAATCTGAAATGCCAGAATAATAGAAGGATTTATTTCAGCTTTTATTTCTTTCATCATATTCCCAGTGGTTCAGAAGTTTACATTACACTCAATTAGTATTTGGTAGCATTGCCTTTAATTGTTTCACTTGGGACAAACGTTTCAGGTAGCCTTCTACAAGCTTCCCACAATAAGTTGGCTGAATTTTGGACCATTCCTCCTGACAGAGCTGGTATAACGAAGTCAGTTTTGTAGGCCTCCTTGCTCGCACACGCTTCTTCAGTTCTGCCCACAAATGTTCTATGGGATTGAGGTCAGGGCTTTGTTATGGCCACTCCAAATCCTTGACTTTGTTGTCCTTAAGCCATTTTTTGCCACAACTTTGGAAGTATGCTTGGGGTCATTGTCCATTTGGAATACCCATTTGCAACTAAGCTTTAACTTCCTGACTGATGTCTTGAGATGTTGCTTCAATATATCCACAATTTTCCTTCCTCGTGAAGCCATCTATTTTGTGAAGTGCACCAGTCCCTCCTGCAGCAAAGCACCCCCACAACATGATGCTGCCACCCACGTGCTTCACGGGTGGGATGTTGTTCTTCGGCTTGCAAGCCTCCCCCTTTTTCCTCCAAACATAATGGTCATTATGACCAAAAAGTTATATTTTTGTTGTGGCATTAGAAGACATTTCTCCAAAAAGTAAGATCTTTGTCCCCAATCGCAGTTGCAAACCGTAGTCTGGCTTTTTAATGACGGTTTTGGAGCAGTGGCTGAGCGGCCTTTCAGGTTATGTCAATATAGGACTCGTTTAACTGTGGATAGAGACTTTTGTACCCGTTTCCTCCAGCATCTTCACAAGGTCCTTTGCTGTTGTTCTGGGATTGATTTACACTTTTCGCACCAAAGTTCATCTATCTCTAGGAAACAGAACGCGTCTCCTTCCTGAGCAGTATGCGTGGTCCCATGGTGTTTATTCTTGCATACTATTGTTTGTACAGATGAATGTGGTACCTTCAGGTGTTTGGAAATTGCTCCTAAGGATGAACCAGACTTGCAGAGGTCTACAAAAAAAATTTCTTTTGATTTTCCCATGATGTCAAGCAAATAGGCACTGAGTTTGAAGGTAGGCCTTGAAATACATCCACAGGTACACAGCTATTGACTCAAATGATATAAAATAGCAGAAGCTTCTAAAGCCATGACATCCTTTCCTGGAATTTTCCAAGTAGTTTAAAGGCACAGTCAACTTAGTGCATGTAAACTTCTGACCCACTGGAATTGTGATAGTGAAATAATCTGTAAACAATTGTTGGAAAAATTACGTGTGTCATGCACAAAGTAGATGTCCTAACCGACTTGCCAAAACCATAGTTTGTGAAGACATTTTTGAAGTTGAAAAACTAGTTTTAAATGACTCCAACCTAAGTGTATGTAAACTCCAACTATGTATGCATGTATACACAAATGTTGTTGTTTTTTAACTGTTTTTTGTCAATATGACATATTGTATGTAGATTGAGGGAAGAAAAAAAAAAATTCATCCATTTTCGAATAAGGCTGTAATGCAACAAAATGTGGAACAAGTCCAGGGGTTTCAATACTTTCCAAATGCACTAAATTATGCACTGTACATTATGCACTGTAAAGCCATTCAATTATTACAAATGAATTAGATATTACCTTCCTCGTACTGTTCATCCAGTAGGTAGGCCTCTGCTCTGTCCTTCAACACATTCACATTCTGAGGGTCAGACTGAAGGACCTCACTGCACACTGTGATGGCTCTGCTTACATCCTGCTGCTCCTGAACAAGGACACGAAGGGACATGCTCAAACTACAAAACCAAACTCAGTCAAAAGACACGTTTTTTTGAATGACTAATGAAATGTAGACGTTTATTGTCCCGTCAAATCTGCATTAGACAGATAGTCATACCTGTGCCAGACAATGGCAGATGCGCTCCTTTGCATGGTGCGAGTACTGGGGAACATTTGGCTCAGTCTTAATCACGGACTCGTATTTACTCACTGCATCTCCATACCTACACGTGGGTTTGGAGTAAAATAAGAGTCTTAGTGACGTCTTGCCGCTAGAATTTTACACAACCTTTGCCGAGAATATCACCACACCCAGACCTACAGTACCAGTCAAAGGTTTGGACATGCCTACTCATGCAAGAGTTTCTTAATTTTGACTATTCTACATTGTAGAATAATAGTGAAGACATCAATGCTATGAAATAACATATGGAATCATGTAGTAACCAACAAAAAGTGTAAAACAAAACATTTTTTATTTGAGATTCTTCAAAGTAGCCACCCTTTGCCTTCATGACAGCTTTGCACACTTGGCATTCACTCAACTGGCTTCGTGAGGTAGTCACCTGGCATGCATTTCAATGAACAGGTGTGCCTTGTTAACAGTTAATTTGTGGAATTTCTTTCCTTCTTAATGCTTTTGAGCCAATCAGTTGTGTTGTGACCATGTAGAGGTTCAGGCCAAGAAACACGAACAATGGACATTAGACAGGTGTAAATCTGTCTTTGGTTCCAACCGCCGTGTCTTTGTGAGACTCAGAGTAGGTGAGTGGATGATCTCTGCATGTGTGGTTCCCACTGTGAAGCATGGAGGAGGTGGTGTGATGGTGCTTTGCTGGTGTCCAATTTGTAAGTCGCTCTGGATAAGAGCGTCTGCTAAATGACTTAAATGTAATGTAATGTGTCAGTGTCTGATTTATTTAGAATTCAAGGCACACTTAACCAGCATGGCGACCACGGCATTCTGCTGCGATACACCATCCCATCTGGTTTGTGCTTAGTGGGACTATCATCCAGGCTGTGTAAGGGCTGTTTGACCAAGAAGGAGAGTGATGGAGTGCTGCATCAGATGACCTCCACAATAACCCAATTGAGATGGTTTGGAATGAGTTGGTGCACAGAGTGAAGGAAAAGCAGCCAACAAGCACTCAACGTATGTGGGAACTCCTTCAAGACTGTTGGAAAATAATTCCTCATAAATCTGGTTGAGAGAATGCCAAGAGTGTGCAAAGCTGTAATCAAGGCAAAGGGTGGCTACTTTTAAAAATATTTTGATATGCTTAACACTTTTTTGGTTACTACATGATTCCATATGTGTTATTTCATAGTTTCGATGTCTTCACTATTATTCTACAATGTAGAAAATAGTAAAAAATATTTTACAAACTTCAAATTTTTGACTGGTACTGAATGTGTTGTCAGATCCATTTAGAGAGTCTGCTTTTAATAGCTTATTGGGGGAGAGGATATGTATGAGAGGAGAAATAAATAATTTATAGGATATACACAGTATCTACAATGGATGTGTTCTCTGCTGATCCAAGGGTATATTATTAATACACACACACACAGACAACACACAGAGACTACGGCGGGCACACACAGGGACACGGGCACACACAGGGACACACAGAGAAGACACACAGAGATGGCGGGCACAGGGACACGGGCGGGCACAGGGACACACAGAGAAGACACAGAGACGGCGGGGACAGGGGCACACACAGGGACACACACAGGGACACAGAGAAGACACAGAGACGGCGGGCACAGGGACACACACACAGGGACACACACACAGGGACACACACACAGGGACACACACCTCTGCTGCTGGATCAACTCCTCTGCAGACTGGATGTGTTTGTTGAGCTTCTTGACTTGTTTGTAGTGGCTGAAACACTGTTCATGGTCTGGGTCCAGCTTCAGACATTCTCGAACCTCACTGGAGACAGAGAGGAAACAACCAGAAGAACCAGTCAGGTATCCTCTCAATGAATTACATCTAGGGATGCAGCTTTGTCCAAAAGTAACGTGTGTGTCAATCTCACATTCACGGACAGTCTTACTTGAGGGACATTTCGTGGTCACCCAGGTGGTAGTAGATGGTGCTGAGTTTGTAGAAGGCCTGGGTGTTGTCACTCTTCAGTTTGGAGGCAGCCGTCAGGTCACTGATGGCCTTGCCCATCTCTCCCATCTGGATGAAGCACTCTGCCCGCAGCTCTCTAGAGCTGACGTCCCACACACACGTCTGGCAGGGAAGCAGTACAGCTCAATTTGTGTCAACAGATTTGGTGTTATGTTAGTGATGACAGTGACAACATCTAGTCTCAGGAAGAACAGCCACAGATCATAGTGTACTAGCAAGACTTGCTTTATCTCTAACATTAGGAGTTGAGTCAGATGTGTCACTCACTTCAATAATTAGGTCCAGTTGGGCAGCAGCGGTGATGTAATCCTTGCGGTCAAAGTTAGCCCGTGACTGAGTCACCCACCTCTGGATTTCATCAGATTTCTTGAGACGACTTTGGGCCTCCTTCTCATCTTTGTCACTAGGGTTCGAATTGAGCTGGAAGAAAGAACCATTCCTTTTAACCAGTAAAAAAGGGAAGGAAGCACACCAGATACTACAGCCTATTTACCTGCCTATTTACTTGAATAAAAAGTAACATTCCTTGAAAGGATGAACCCACTATTGCAAATACACTTAAAATATCGCTAATTCTTAAAAGCTTTTACCCATCACTCCTCCCTGTACTTACAGTCCTGATCCCTGAACCCATTATTCACCAGCATAGTGCTCATCATCGCCATGATAGCAATCTTAGTTAATGGGACATACTTTACAAATAGGCTTGGCTATCCTATGAGGATTTCTTGCTAGCTCAGCCCTAAGCAGGGGAGTGATGAACAAGTGTGATGCGTTACAGCATGCCTGTGTAGTAAACTGCTGAAGCAGCAGGAGCCTCATGCACCTCTAGCCAGAGTTGTCCACAACATACTGCCAAAATATGGCACACATAAAACTGTACAGGTCCAAATGCATATTGCCCTCCAGCTATGACTCAGTGCCGCGCAATAGCAGGAGCATGATAGTGGACTTCAATTATGGAATTTCCACACCTTGAGCGGTCTCTTAAAATCTACTTCTACTGGCGTTTTAAAAACCAGCACTTTGGGGTGGCAGGGTAGCCTAGTGGTTAGAGCGTTGGACTAGTAACCGGAAGGTTGCGAGTTCAGACCCCCGAGCTGACAAGGTACATCTGTCGTTCTGCCCCTGAACAGGCAGTTAACCCACTGTTCCCAGGCCGTCATTGAAAATAAGAATGTGTTCTTAACTGACTTGCCTGGTTAAATAAAGGTAAAAAAAAAAAAAAAAAAATTGCATTGTGTCTGGGAAGCCACCTGGGAAGTGTCCTTGAATACATCATTTTAAGCCAAACAAAAAACAGACTCAATCCTGCTATTCTACATTGTAATAAAGTACATTATTTTGCATAGTGTTCCTCATTGCGTCCCCTCCCAGTATCTGAAGGGGGATGTGTATATGACAAAGGCCCAAGGGACTGCAGACCCAGGACAATACCTAAGGTGACAAGTGACCGACATTCAAACTCTACTGCGAGAAGAATTAGGCTACTTCAACATTTCCACTGCGTATACCTACCCACTTAATGGAGTCAAATCATTAAAAGTAGAACTGCAAGGGCATTTATGTCTTCTGGCAATGTTATGAGGCTCCGGGCATAACGGTAACACTAATGGAAAATCTATCAGTGATTTGCACTCTTCATCCTTAAAAAATGGGCACCTGAAAACTATCCCCGATGGGCAAGAGAAGAGATGACTAGACATCCAATTAAGCTTGGTTTGTACGTTGTGTTCAGTAGGACAGACAACTTCACATTTCCAATGTTAATTTGGCTTATTGAATATGTCTGATATAAATGATAAAAAATACCAGGCCATCTAATTTCATAACTGTATTTCATTATCCTTAATCCTGTTCAGGTAGGCATTGTTAAATCTTAGCCTTGGGCTATTTGCCAATGAATATGGAAAACAACAAAGCCAGTATCTACATTAGCGCAAGTGCATTAGGTTGATCTGAAGAATTTTTTGTTTTTGAGGGATGTACTGTAGATGGAGCTGTTTCCACTGGTCAATACTGACATCTCCTGGCTGCTACTCCTTAAGTACTTTACACCACTGGTGACTAAGTAAAAATACTTTAAAGTACTACTTAAGTAGTATCTGTACTTTGTTTATATTTGACTACTTTTACTTCATTCCTAAATAAAATATTTCCCCTGACACCCAAAAGTACTCGTTACATTTTGACAGGAAACGGCTCCAATTCACACTCTTATCAAGAGAACATCCCTTGTCATCCCTACTGCTTTTGATCTGGAGGACTCACTAAACACAAATGCTGCATTTGGTAATTAATGTTTGAGTGTTGGAGTGTGCCCCTGGCTATCCGCCAATCAATAACAAAAATAAAATTATGCCGTCTGGTTTGCTTAATATAAGGAATTTGAAATGGTTTATACTTAAGTACATTTTAGCAATTCCATTTATTTTTGATACTTGAACAAAAAAGTATTTGGTTTTAAATATACTCAAGTATGACAATTGGGTACTTTTTCCACCACTGCAAGTCACTTCCAGTGAGATGGTTACTGTATGTTGGCATTACTTACAACTTTCTTAAAGTCGCTCTCTGCTTCATCTAGTCTCCCCTGCTTCAGGAGTAGATTGCCTCTCTGAAGTCTTGCCTGTTGGAAGAGTGAGAGACGAGATAAGAGCGGTAGATCTTAATCACATTTACTTTAGTTAGTCTTCCTCTCGTCGAAAAATACTTTAAAACACATTAACAGTAAACTACTGTTAATAAACATTTCAAGCATACACTGACCTTGAAACCGTAAGACAAACACTCTTCCTCTTATGTTTCTGCTGCTAAAAGTAGACAGTGGACTCACCGATGTGAAGTCTGGTTTGAGTTCAATGACTTTGCTCAGATCCGGCAGAGCAGATTTAGATTTGCCCATGGCCAGGTAGACTGTCGCTCTCCTGTAGTAGGCCATGTAGTTCTTTGGATCCCCATCTGAACATGATCAAACAAAGGCAGTGACAAAACATATACACACACATATTAAACAAATTATAAAATATTATTATAAAATCTGTTAATCATAAAGCCCTTTTTAAAGTACACATGAATATTCAGTTTGATTTTACTGTCAACAATGTAAACCCTTCAGTACTGACCAATAGCAGCATGGAAATGAGAGAGTGCATCAGCCAGCTGCCCAGCAGCAAGGAGTTTCTTCCCCATCTCCAAATGGTTCTCCAAACTTCCATCCTTGCCACATACCCCTGAAACCAAGGAGAATGTCATCCAAAATGTAAGTAACCACGATTTGTGCATATTACAGTATTTCCACCTCGTAGCTAGTCTCCATTGCCTTGTGATTTGATACAAAGTGGCGAGGTAGCTACATCACTGATGATTAAAGTATGGTGACCGCTTAGGTGCTTTTAGCAACTCGGGTGTATTTACATACACTAGCGTTGTTTTCAATTGTATTAGGTTGCACAAAAACAGTCCATTGGACGCCAGATGTTAAATACAATGACTGCCATCAATCACGTGACACCTTGCATTCCTATGCGAGGACTCAATAGCGCATTGAAGATGAAGTCGGTTTAGTTATAACAAAGAGACGGTGTGTCGTTTCAATTGGAAACAAATGAGTCAGTGGGCAGAACAAGCAAGGAGGTGGGCAGAGCCAAGCATGAGCTAGCGAGATCCTATTGGTGCGTTCTAGCATGTATTTGCATATTTCCGTTAGGGAACACCCACTCTGCCAAGTGCGCGTGTGCAATAAAGCAATTCACCTTTGCACTCCTAAACACCACCATTGTTTAAACTTTGGCAACGGGTAAAGTCTACAAAGCTTAGTTCACAACAGATTTTAGTTTTGAGAACATAAAACTGTATTGGGATCAAATGTTTCAATGAGAAAATCAGCAGAATCTCAGACAAAATCCATCTCCTCCCACTGCCGGCCACTGGGCTTCCTAGTGGAAACGGTAAGCGGATACTTCACATTTATATAGCTGGTGAAGTATGTCTTGTTTTATTTGTGAGAAGGTATCTCATGGAATAATTTCTATCCACAACTTGAGTTACTCCAGGAAGTGATGTTGCAGGCTAGCCCACTAAGAATGCAACTTTCCGTTCACTATAATGGGGATTCTGCTTTCTGCTAACAATGCCTGCAGTACAGCCAGCAGTCGGCCTAGAACTACCATGGATGGCTTCAATGAGGGGGCAGTCATTCTCCCCTAGTTAACTAATCAGTCTCAATTTTACTGTATCGGTGGGCAGGACGGTTGGTTATTATGAGGGGGGAATTTGAGACATCTAAAGGATCGTATTATTAAAACACTTTTCAAACGTGGGTCTGGACCATTATCGGTTGGTTTTTACGAGGGGGAAATTAGTCTAAAAGTCAATTATTTTTGTCCACATATGGCGCACGTGCAGTACTTTGATTTTGGCATGAGGTCAGCAGAGAGGACGTGGAAATACAACAGACCCACGTTTGGAAAGTATGTTAAATAATACGATCATTTTTATCAAATTCCCCCCTCATAATGACCAACAATCCCGCCCACCGTTACAGTAAGTTTAAATATAAGTGTATTTGAACTTCTGGCGGACTGTTTGTGCAACCCAGTACAACTGAAAGCAACGCTAGTGTATGTAAATACACCCGCGTTGTTGAAAGCAACTTACCGCAGCTGTGGAAGTAGCAACATTGTTGCCATGTAAATACAACTCCGTGGTGTAACGTTAGCAAGCCAGGTACCTAGCTAGCAAACAAACGTACTGTATGTACGCAAATGCCAACACAAATGATGGAATACATGAAGCACATGCTGTTGTTAGCCTTACAAACTAGCTAACGGTTATCTCCCGTGAAACTCAATCCGGCAACCTAGCTAGTTATCTACTCTAGCTAGTATACTTGTTGTAGTTAGTCTGTATGGCAGGTTACTGAACCTGGTAGCATAACTGTAATAAAACAGGTTGAAATCCATAGTCAGAGAAGGCTTACCTTGGTATCGCAGGTCATTCAAAACAAGAAGAAAAGGAACATAACTTAAAATTTTGTGCACAACTGGGTTTATTGCAACCATAATGTAACTGTCTATAGTTCTTAGAAATAAAGGAAAATACTACCTACGACAATTCAAACTCTCACTTGACAGTCCCATTTTTAGCTCGATGACAGCTAACTTTACTCAGTTAACCAACCAGACATAAAGCGAGTCCACCGGTCGTGGGTGGCTCTGATTGGGCCATTTGTTGGAAAACTCCGCCCCCCACTGTTCGTTCAACGGAGTCGAGCCACGGCAGCACAAAAGTAAGCAGTAAGTGCGTGTCATTCAGTGAAGGGCCAGAGGCTAGTATGAAAAAGCATTTATCTAGCTGTAGGCATGTAAGAATAGAAGGCTCAGCCAACAATTAAATATTTGTCTCTGCTGTAGCCTAAACTGATGATGATGCTTATTGATACGGGGTGCAATGGAAATCAAGTACGATTTAGGTTACGTAGTGTTATGAATGATTGGAACATATCAATGTTTGGGATCTTTTATTCACATATAAAATATATTTCAGGACATGGGATGCAATACAAAGCGTACAATGGAAAAACAGTTGACCGTTGATTAATACCTTAACAGTGTAATTTAGAGTTTAAGGCTTCACAGCAAAATGAATGTAATACAAATATCTTATGAGTGTACAAAACATTTGGAACACCTTAATATTGAGTTGCACGCCCTTCTGCCCTCAGAACAGCCTCAATTAGTCGGGGCATGGACTCTACAAGCTGTCAAAAGCGTTCCACGGGGATGCTGGCCCATGTTGACTCCAATGCTTCCCACAGTTGTGTCAAGTTGGCTGGGTATCCTATGGGGGGTGGATCGTTCTTGATACACACAGGAAATTGTTGAGTGTGGAAAAACCCAGCAGCGTTGCAGTTCTTGACACACACAACCCGGTGTGCCTGGTACCTACTACCACAGCCAGTTCAAAAGCACTTTGGTCTTGTCCATTCACCCTTTGAACGGCACACATACACAATCCATCTCAATTGTCTCAAGGCTTAAAAATCCATTTTTAACCTGTCTCCTCCCCTTCATCTACACTGATTGAAGTGGATTTAACAAGTGACATCAATAAGGGATCTTAGCTTTCACCTGGTCAGTCTCATAGAAAGAGCTTCATGTTGTTGTTTTTTGTGTATGTTTTTTTTTTTACAAATGTCGAACTGCAGGCCACAAGAGCAGGTCACAACACATACATGTTCAAACTGGAGGGTGTCTTGCTGCTGCTCCTAGTCTAACTGCTGGTCTTGGTCTTATGCTCTCTCCACCCTCTGTGAGTTCTCTTGACACTGGTAGGTACCTCTGTTTAGATGGAGGTGCCATGTAGCTATCAAGGAAACTTGTAGACAGGCATGTGTTTGTTCTTTGATCTGTGAAGGTTGGATTGGAGATATCCTAATTAGGCACATGATTTGAAATCTAGGGCATGTCATTTAAAAAAGAAAATCTATAAAACACACCTTGATTGACACCCTTCCTTATGTGCAAAGAAACTGCAAATGAGGCCCCCAACGACTAGTAGGTTCGAGCCTCCACATCCAATGGAAACACCTACTTCGATTTCTTTACCTATTAGTATCTGATTTTTAAAAAATACCATGAAGGTGTGTCATGCATTTTCATTGTTTACAGCTCCATGTTCCTCCTTTATACTATAATAGCTGTGTCGTGTTTTCATATGACTGAATACAAATCTAAACCCTTGTTTAAGTATTGGATCTACATAGAATTGATAGATGTTTACTAACTCTTGTACCCTGAAATTGAGATCCTGAAATTCTGCTCTTACTTTGTTTCCATAATAAGAGAATGCAGTCATGGAACACAACCCTGAAACAAGACAACTCGACTGTTCGAGTTCACCCAGGAACCCAATGATCAGAATAACCACGTCAACATCAACAAAAATAAAATGTTTACCAGACACAAGATAGTTAATCCATCCATCAAAAGTCCCACTTGCGTTTGTAACCTCAGATCCTCCTATCTTAGTGCAGAAGATCCTCCTATCTCAGAATCCCAAGATAATAGAGGTGATGATCAGAGCCCGGAGCACATGGAAGCCCCCTGTCCAGGAGGAACAAAGATACCATGGTTTAGTCACAAACCTTTCAATTCACTACTGCACAATACCTCATCCATTGTTGTACCAGCATTAAGATACCGGAGTACATTTTCCTCTTACCTCTCAATGAACCTAATGCAGTTTTATTATTTTGACATGCTGTTATCATTTAAAAAAATACTCCTTCATCCACTTGAATTGTTCACTTACAGCTCAATGCGAACATTGATGGGATACCCTTGCAGTTGAACACTCCTGTTGAATCAGAAGTGCAATCCTTCCAGAGATTGGAGAAGTAGTTTGAAGTGGTCAGAATGATGCTGCCTACCTCAGAGCAGGTCCAGATCTCAGTGGCATTGTAGAGCAGACCAGGATCCATCCACTCACACAGAGCACTAAGCAGCCAATCTCCATGCACATTGCTACTGTTCTGTAGTTGATTGCTGCCTCTCTGTATGCAACAGACACCAGGCAGAGGGAGAATGCCAAGTAATGGCAGTTGAGCTGTTGCCGTCCCTTTCAGTACTCAAACTGAGAAGAACTGTGAGCTATCGGGAGAAGGAAGGCTCACCTTCTTCCACAACCCCCACCCCTCAACGCATTGAGAGTGTGTCTTTGTGTATATCATCACACCTCCTCTCTCCAAATTGATGGAAAAAGAGGCAAGGTGTATGCTGACCGATGACTTTTCTCCCCATGAGGGCATGCCATGTTTGTTATTGGTACAATATCCAGGATTCTACCAACATTAAGTTTGTTTCGTATAGGCCTAAAAACGCAGGTCGTGTTCATGTTATGGCTTTGCCATGATTTTCCTTGTAGGTTTCAGTCTGCACTAGAGGTTTTACGAAATAGTTGTAACTGCAATAATCACTCCATTATTTCTATTGCATATCCAAAGTTGTATTTATATTCATAAAAATATCAAACATGTCATAATTGCATACAAAGATCCTTCTCATGTCATACTTTCACAGAATCTCATCTTTTCTGGGTGTATCAATCATACAGACAGAAAACAGATACGCTTAACAGTATGTGGCAGATTTGTAAATTAAAACCTATGGCAGAGCAATACATTACATAGCAATACTATCTTAATTTGACCAGTTAAACAGCAGGAAAATCATCCTGCAGGGACAGGAAATGTGAATTATTATGTGGATTGAAATTAATTGACTTTTTTGTCGGGGTTGATACATTTTTAGTTCCGATAAAGCAAATTTGAAAATTTTACATGGAAATTACAAACTTTAGAAGCCTTTTAAATCCTCAAATACACTAGAATTAGAATTTCCTTCTGTGCAGGAAAATTATCTGCTACAACAGAGTGATCAAATGAAAATTGACCTGAAAAGACTAGATCAAATAATGTAGCTGGGGAAAAAATAATGTTCACAATTTCCTTAATAGACTTTATCTTAATGGTATTTACAAACACATTGTCTGGAACTAGTACTGTAGCCATTGCCACTACACAAAAGCATCTCTGTCTGACAGTTTCTCAGGTGTTATCTGGGAGATCCTAGTGAGTTTAGAGCTGCTGGTTATCCCTGAGCCGTAGGATCTGTACTGTCTGGGTGGTCTGTAGTATCCAGTGTAAAGGGTTCTGCCTCCGGCCCGAGAGGCCATGTATGTCCGTGTTCTAGGACCACCATGGGCGAGCACCACTCTGAAATAATGAGACACACAATAAAACATATTTCTCATTGTTCTCATTATTCAATGAAGGCAATACAACGATGGCCGGGATCTTACTGTTCAGAGATATAATGAATATCTATCATTCTGATCAAATGACTTGTTCAAAAAAGTTTTCTTACTTTGCTTTAGGGAATAGGACTTTGTACACAGTCACAGCATAGAGAATGGCCCCTAAGAGGATGCAAAAAGACCCAACCAATCCTATAAAAATGGGAGGTCCTAAGTCATACCTTAGAAAATAGTAGAAAGCATACATCAGTACAGTTACTAACATGTGCAGCTGTTAATTTGTATTTTTAATTTCAAACAGATTATTTGAAATATTAATCTTACTTTAGGATTCCTGGCGAAGATTGAGTGAAAGTTGTCCTTGCGACTTTGTTGATGTATAAGCAGTATGCAGCCAAGTCTGACACACCTGTGTGAAGAGGTTTCAGTCATACTAGGAAATGTTGATGGGAAAAAAATAAGTCACCTGGAGAAATGAACATACCATGGACAGTACTTACCACCGACAAAGTGAAATACGGATCCAGCGAACAAAATCATATCCTTGTTTTTTTCCCCTCCTCCAATATAAGTGCACTCCATGCCAACAAAGCAAAATATTGCACCAAAAAATCCAAGGGTTAGTCCACACATCAGCAGGCCTCTCACTCCCTGGACGATAGCTGTAAAATAATATATATTTGAAAAACGTTTTTGTTGTTGCTCTTTCCATTAGAAAAGCGTGACAAGCTCTCAAGAATTCAAAGTCATGTTTGAGTATGAAATAATGCAACAGGATGGTGATCAATTTGCAGAGATCCTACAATGTAATTAATATACCAGAAAGTCAGATGTTTGAACAATGTTCTTACGTTTGACAGACCACAGCACAGGGAAGTCTCTGCAGTTGGTGACTGCTGTCGAGTCTGTGAAGCAGTCCTGCCACAGGTTGGACCAGTACCAGGCCACCTTGATAATGAATGAACCTCCCTGGCCACCTATCTGGGTGATCCTCCAGTAATCCATTGCCATAGTACAAAGTACAAAAAGCCATCCCAGCGTTGAGATCAGGAAACCAGAAACCTGGATCAGCCTTTTCCTCATGGTGCCAGATGAGAAAGAATGGGTGTGCTAACCTGCTGCTCCTAGGCACTCCTGAAGAGGTGTGCGTGAGGGATCGAGACTCAGACACACGTGATGCCGGGACTGCTGCAGGATGTTGGTGCTTGTTGTCTTGTTTAAGTAGGTGATAACATGTCTCTCTGGACTGGATGACATGGTGTGTATAGGAGAGTGTTGATGTGGACTCTGTTGTCAAAACCATGATGGAAGCTGTTTACTGTAAACTGTAAGGAGTGTGGGTCCAACTTTAAATGAATCACATCACTGACAGCTTTACACAAAGGGCATGTGTTTCATTTGAGCCATGCTGGTGAAACCCTTTGTTTGAATCAGTTAATTTAATATGTAATATTCAGAAAAAAATATTTTGACTTTCTATATTTAGTGGTAGTACTTCACTTTGTATTATTGTAATGGCATAGTAATTACATCATATTTTAGGGAGAGTGGATTATTTGAAACAAGCACAAATACACATGATTTTATAATAGGCTAAATACAAGTTTTTTTTTTTTGATTTTCTGAAATAGGTGCCAGTTGAAATTTGACTGTAAATAATGAGTTATTGAAATATACAAGAGGTACTGTAAATGGATAACACTTTTCCAAAAGTGACCTCAAAGATATGTTGATTATACAACATGCTGTAGTTTATGGTTATGTCAATGGTAGGTTAGAAACATGATGTTGTCGATGTTAAACATAGTTTTAAATGTTCTGTCATTAAAGATTAACAGCATTTTAATGTGTGTCTAGCAGATAAAGAGACAGGCAACACAAGACAATATAACAGTTCACATCCTCACTTTAATGTCAAACAATTATCAAAAAATAAAATAAAAAAAATCAACAATTGTACAGAAAAGTGGTTATTATTGACACTATTTCGATTCGCAGCGTAGGTCTACCAGAAGGCTCACATTTTATTATAAAGTAAATATCAGAGCCACAAATCTCAGAAAATCTCCTACGAACTCAAAAAGGCTCTGATTTCCATTGGACTAGAAATTAGTGCTGTCATAAATAGGTGAACAGGGGGATCAACTCCAATATAAAGTGATCTCTTTCTGATCTGTCGTAATTTGTGACACAATGGGCCAGCCAGTCACGTAACACATTCTTTCTCCTCCTTTTAATTGGTATGGCCGTATATTGGCCTCGAGACCATGCCGCTGTTCAGGTTCTGCATTTGTCCTATCATCCCTTACACATAGGCATTCTTATCAAAGTGCTGTACTCTAGAAGAGCTACTGTACTCTGGTGGAGGCCTCTGGCTCATGGGCTGTGCATGCCCTCTAGGGTGAGAAGAAACATTAGAGGCAGAGGTAGCTCCTCTGTAGGCATAGCCTGTGTGACTAGAGGGAGAGGAGAGAGAAAAAAGTTAAGTAAACCAATAATGTAATTGACCAAATATCATTACATATTATTGAACTTTATGACTTACCTTGTAGTGGAACTATCTGCTATTGAGAAGCAGAGTATCACCCCTCCCAGAATACAAAGAATAGATCCTGCCCAACCAATGAACAAGGCAACCCCCAGTTCATACCTGGGGAAAACAGGGGAACAAAGGAGACTAGTTATTTAACAGCAGTATTACTTCATCCATGATCATGTGGGTCACTGCTGTACAGTGGCTTGTGAAAGTATTCACCCCCCCCCCCCCTTGGCATTTTTTTGTATTTGTTGCCTTTCAACCTGGAGTTAATTTATTTTGGGGGGTTTGTATCATGCATACCACTTTGAAAATGCAAAATATTTTTGGGGTGAAACAAACAAGAAATAAGACAAAAAACAACTTGAGCGTGCATAACTATTCACCCCCCCCAAAGTCAATACTTTGTAGAGCCACCTTTTGCAGCAATTGCAACTAAAACTGTCTTGTATGTCTCTATAAGCTTGGCACATCTAGCCACTGGGATTTTTGCCCATTCTTCAAGGCAAAACTGCTCCAGCTCTTTCAAGTTGGATGATTCACTGATATACAGCAATCTTTACGTCATACCACAGATTCTCAATTGGATTGAGTTCTGGGCTTTGATTAGGCCATTCCAAGACATTTACATGTTTCCCCTTAAACCACTCAAGTGTTGCTTCAGCAGTATGCTTAGGGTCATTGTCCTGCTGGAAGGTGAACCTCCGTCCCAATCTCAAATCTCTGGAAGACTGAAACAGGTTTCCCGCAAGAATATCCCTGTATTTAGCGCACAGCCATCATTCCTTCAATTCCGACCAGTTTCCCAGTCCCTGTCGATGAAAAACATCCCCACATAGTGTTTTCCTTGATGTCCAAAAAGCTCAATTTTAGTCTCATCTGATCAGAGTACCTTCTTCCATATGTTTGGGGAGTCTCCCACATGCCTTTTAGCGAACACCAAACGTGTTTGCTAATTTTTTTCTTTAAGCAAGGGCTTTTATCTGGCCACTCTTCCGTAAAGCCCAGCTCTGTGGAGTGTACGGCTTAAAGTAGTCCTATGGACAGATACTCCAATTTCCGCCTTGGAGCTTTGCAGCTCCTTCAGGGTTATCTTTGGTCTCTTTGTTGCCTCTGATTAACACCCTCCTTGCCTGGTCCATGAGCAGCCCTCCTTGGCAGGTTTGTTGTGGTGCCATATTTTTTAATAATGGATTTAATGGTGCTCCATGGGATGTTCAACATTTTTTATATTTTTTTTATATCCCAACCCTGATCTGTACTTCTCCACATCTTTGTCCCTGACCTGTTTGGCGAGCTCCTTGGTCTTCATGGTGCCACTTGCTTGGTGGTGCCCCTTGCTTGGTGGTGTTGCAGACTCTGGGGCCTTTCAGAACAGGTGTACATATACTGAGATCATGTGCCAGACCATGTGACACTTAGATTGGACACAGGCGGACTTATTTAACTAATTGTGTGACTTCTGAAGGTAATTGGTTGCACCAGATCTTATTTAGGGGCTTCATATGCACGCACCACTTTTCTGATTTTTTTATATATCATTTTTTGAAACAAGATATTTTTTAAATGTCACTTCACCAATTTGGACAATTTTGTGTATATCCATTACATGAAATCCAAATTAAAACCCATTTAAATTACAGGTTGTAATGCAACAAAATAGGAAAAACACCAAGGGGGATGAATATTTTTGCAAGGCACTGTATGTCTGATCCTGTACATCAAATGAGTTACTCACTTCTGAGCGACAAACATGGGGTTAAAAAACTCAGATGTTATCCTGTGTGCATACATGGAGCATGCAGACAACGAGCAGAGACCTGCAGAGAAGAAAAGAGCGTTCAGTGCTGCAGACTTGGTAAACTATGCCAGTATTGTCCATCAATGGCTGTGACATGATAGTTACCGCTGAGTATAAAATTGACCCCGGCGATGCAAGCTGTCCTGGCTTTGCTTTGGTCTGATCCCCCAATCTTGGTGCACTTCATTCCGACCAAGGCGAAGACAGCACCAAAGAAGCCCAAACATACAGCAGTGATCATCAGACCCCGGCAGGCCTGGATGTAGCCTGGAAGAACAAGCGTCGACCACATCAGACATCTGTTACACATACCTTTAGGCCATGCTTCTTGATTTGATGCATGGTCAGCTGTAGTTGTAAGCATAGTCGAAGCGTTCCCAATAGCTAAATGTCCCCCAGCCATTTCCCCCAATGCCCTCCCCATCTCATTACACCAACATGCCATGTAGAATTATCACACATCAAAAAGTGAAAGCTAAATTATCATTGGCAGATAATTTTGCTTATTTTAACAATTGTGCTTATTTCAACCAATAAAAGGCTTAATTCATGTAATTTATCTTATTTCAAGATTTTTTACCTTAATCGTCTTATTAAGGTAAAATATCTTGCCAATATTGTAGCTTGGTAGTAAAAAAACAAACACATTTTAAGTGAATTATTACTCAATGTAAGATATTTAGGCTTGCTTAGACTTCACTTTTCATTTGCTCAGCTAACTGTGCAAGCAACAAATTGGTTCAGTATGAATAAACAATAATTTGTAAGCATAACCAGTAATTGTTTCTTTGTAAAGAGATATGCTAATTTGCCGATGTGCCCTTGAGCAAGGCACAACCTTAATTTGCTCTAGGGGTGCCGTACTACTATGGCAGACCCTGTAAAACAACACATTTCACTGCACCTATCCGGTGTATGTGACAATAAAACATATATTTTTTTGTAGTCTTGAAATTGGAGCTGCCTTTGAGATGTGATTAACAGGCAAATATTAGCTTGGTGGTAAACCCCAGAAATTAGCCAACCATGGCAGAAAGCCCCAAGCTCCCAGTAAATCTAATTTATAGCCTTCAACTCCCATGAAGTTAGGCTAAACATTGACATCTCTGAAGGTAGATGAGTTGTCCCTGGGAGAAAACCTGCATTATACCTTCCCCCAAAATCTATCAGCACTGGCAAGCTCTGAGCACTTCTCTTTCCAAGTAATGAGCCCTTCTCTTTCCAAGTAATGAGCTTGAAATTGAACTGTGGCACAGTTACACTGATGTGGCAGATCCACTGACCCTCATCTGAGACACACTGACCAGATGCTGAAACACTGCTAGCCTGCAGACTACACTTTCATTAGCACCCATGAAGTTGAGTACAATCCATGTAACAGGCTTTCACAACTAGTCCATGCATAATGAATGCATTAAGATGTAATAACTTGATCAACTGGATCAAAAAATGGGAATAACTATACATTTACACAATGAGGGCATTAGAAATCACAGTAATATGGAGCTCTTACAGTTTAAAAGCTGTGTATTGTATCACCGTAGGCAAGTAGGCCCTCTTAAGCTTGCAAAGCAGCTGCTATAAGACCCTTTCCCAAAGACAAGAAATAAACTTTGAGCAGACCGTCCAGTGCCAGCATGGAGGGAAAGTCCTTGCAGTTGGAGACTCCTGTTGAATCAGTGACACAGGTCTTCCACAGGTTGGACCAGAAGGTAGCTGTGGTGATGACCGTGCCGTCCAGAGAGGACACCTTCCAGTAATCCGTGGGTATGGTAGAGGAGATCAGGACCCAGCCAGAAGTGGTGAGAATAAAGGCCAAAATCTCTGTCACCATGTTACTCATTGTGTACAATAGAGTGCTTTCTACTGAAGTTGGTGAGATCTTCAGACAAAAGAGTAACGGTGTGACTGATGGTCCACTGGCCAATGAATATTGTTGAAGACAATCCCAGGTGTGGGCTCTAGAGAAGTAACCCAGGTTAAATGGCCATGGTGGGATTGATGGTTAATATGTCCTGGACTGTTTCATATTCAGTAGGGAGGGGTTTAGCCCTCATTATCGACTGACCAATGGTGTCTACCTTCCTCCACCCCCTCACCTCACACACGTCACTCACTGTGATAGAGTTGATGGCAGCTAACTGTGCCAAAATGGTCAAAGACGGTGGAAACACAGTCATGATGTGTCAAAATGTCTCATGATGACTCACATAACAAGAGGATGAATATACATGATTCAGAACATTTAGAACTTATAGGCCGATAACTTAATGAAGGCACATAAACAGGCACAACCAGCCTGAAAGCCCCCGTGCATCTCAAACGGGGATCATCATATAGCCACTTTTGACTGTCACAACAACCTATGCATACAATACATTTTTGGGCTCACCTTGTTGTGCTGTGCTCACTTGAACAGGAAGGTGGCGCGTGGTCCTTCATAGGCAAATTTTGTCATCAAAGTCTGGCATTCTCTGGATTTATGGTGCTTTCAAAACAACTGGGAACTCGGAGAAAGACCAGGTCGAATCATGATGATGTCATTGATCTTCAGGTCGTAGCTCTAGAAAGAGGCCGGATTCATTCATATAAAAAAATAAAATTCTTTCCACTTTGACATTAAAGAGTATTTTGTGTAAATTGTCAACAAAAATTTAAAATTAAATCAATTTTAATCCCACTATGTAACACAATAAAATGTGAAGAAATCCAAAGGGTGTGAATACTTATGATTTACTGTACAGTACAATGCCTATTATTCTTGGATATTCAAATGTTTCAGTTGTGTGTTTTAAATATTGCAGTTTTAGTTTATTTCCTGTATTTAACAAATGGATGACTTATAAAGATGATCATGCTTCAATACATCAGTTCTGCACATAGAACTCTGTAATGCATAGCTAAGACTGTTGTAGACACCATCAACTGTCCAGATAAATCATATGCCAAATATGCTTCATTTAAATGTCAGCTTTACATTTGAGTCTATGATTAGTACATTCTTAGAAAAAAGGGCTACATGGAACCCAAAAGGCTCTACCTGGAGCCCAAAAGGGTTCTTCAAAGGGTTCAGCAGATAAAAAAATGAGAAGAAATAAAATGCCCCAAGCAAGCGAATTACACAGGGGACATGTGTTCCACAGAAATGATTTACACTTAGGACGTCTTGCCTCACACCATTTACCGAGAAGAGATGGAGAGACATGGCCCATAGTGAAAGAATAAAGTCAACTGACGGTTATGTATTAAAAAAATGCACATTTTTGAAAGGTTTTTATTTTCTCTTATTTTTTGTCTTTTTTTGTGCTCTCCAGATTTGGTCTTTGAGTGAAGTGAAGTATCATATTAACATAAAAAATATATAGGACAATCAGTAAGCCATAAGACAATGAGTAATGTGACAAAGTCCAGTTACGAGTAAACGATTGCTGTTAAGAGAAAGATAAACTTGCTGCGTTCATAACCAAGTGGGAGGTGGGAATTTACCAGTTGTGAAGTCGTAAAAACCAGTTGGATGCACTGACGTGCTTTGAACCCGTTGAGAAATGCCAATTGGCTAATGGCCAACAAGCTGTGTCAACCATAAACCAAAAGTACAGCTATAATGCTTGTAAACAAATTATAGATTTTAGAAACCATATTAATAGATTGCTTTTTATAAATCATGTTTTCTTGTTACATTTAACTGTCGAAAATTCTGTTAACAAGGTCATTTACTTAGTAGGCGACGTCAGAAGTCAACATGTGGGAGAGGTTGGAGCTCAGGAATGATATACGAGTTTTCCCCTATTAATTATCAGTTCAAATCAAGTCAAATTGTATTGGTCACATACACATGGTTAGCAGATGTTATTGTGCGTGTAGCGAAATGCTTGTGCTTTTAGTTCTGACTGTGCAGCAATATCTAACAAGTAATATCTAACAATTCCACAACAAATACCTAATACACACAAATCTAAGTAAAGGAATGGAATAAGAATGTATAAATATAAATATATGGATGAGCAATGTCAGAGCAACATAGGCTAAGATGCGATAGATAGTATTGTTCGAAGGGCATTCAAGTGATTTTTCTGCCATTTGTATGTGGTAAATTCCCACTTCCCACTTGTTTACGAATGCAGCATTAGGGTAAAAATACCTTTCGTTTGAACTTAAAGAAACATTATAGGCTATAAACTCATTATTATACAATGTATATGTGTTACAAAAATAACCCCCCAAAATGTATGTCTGGAACAGGAAACAAGAAGCTATATCATGAAAATACATTACGCATTACATTAATAAAATTAACCCAAATGCAAATGTCAGGAGCTGACTGTCTTTACTACAGTCACAGGCTTAATTAATAAGTGCGACGACGTCGTCCCCACAGTGAACATACATTACGAACATATCCCAACCAGAAGTTTTGGATTACAGGTAACATCCACAATGAGCTAAAGAATAGAGCTGCCACTTTCAAGGAGCGGGGACACTAATCCAGAAGCTTAGAAGAAATCCCACTACACTCTCCGAACCATCAAACAGGCAAAGTGTCAACACTGGACCAAGATAGAATCATACTAGACTGGATCTGACGCTTGTCGGATGTGGCAGGGCTTTCAAACTATCATGGATTATACCTACATGTTTCAAGGAGACCACCATAGTCCATAGTGCCCAAGAACGCCAAGGTAACCAGTTTCTAAATGACTATCGCCCCGTTGCACTTACATCTGTAGCCATGAAATGCTTCGGAAGGCTGGTCAAATCAAATTTATTTATATAGCCCTTCTTACATCAGCCGATATCTCAAAGTGCTATACAGAAACCCAGCCTAAAATCACAAACAACAGCAAGCAATGCAGGTGTAGAAGCACGGTGACTAGGAAAAACACCCTAGAAAGGCCAAAACCTAGGAAGAAACCTAAAGAGGAACCAGGCTATGAGGGGTGGCCAGTCCTTTTCTGGCTGTGCCGGGTGGAGATTATAACAGAACATGGCCAAGATGTTCAAATGTTCATAAATGACCAGCATGGTCAAATAATAATAATCACAGTAGTTGTCGAGGGTGCAACAATTCAGCACCTCAGGAGTAAATGTCAGTTGGCTTTTCAAGACTGATCATTAAGAGTATCTCTGCCACTCCTGCTGTCTCTCTTGAGAGTTGAAAACTGCAGGTCTGGGACAGGCAGCACATCCGGTGAACAGGTCAGGGTTCCATAGCCGCAGGCGGAAAACAGTTGAAACGAGCAGTAGCACGACCAGGTGGACTGGGGACTGCAAGGAGCCATCATGCCAAGTAGTCCTGAGGCATGGTCCTAGGGCTCAGGTCCTCCGAGAGAAAGAGAGAATTCGAGAGAGCATACTTAAATTAACACAGGACGCCGGATAAGACAGGAGAAGTACTCCAGATATAACAGACTGACCCTAGCCCCCCGACACAAACTACTGCTGCATAAATACTGGAGGCTGAGACAGGAGGGGTCAGGAGACACTGTGGCCCCATCCGATGATACCCCCAGACAGGGCCAAACAGGCAGGATATAACCCCACCCACTTTGCCGAAGCACAGCCCCCACACCACTATTGGGATATCTTCAACCACCAACTTACCATCCTGAGACAAGGCCAAGTATAGCCCACAAAGATCTCCGCCACGGCACAACCCAAGGGGGGGCGCCAACCCAGACAGGAAGATCATGTCAGTGACTCAACCCACTCAAGTGACGCACCCCTCCTAGGGACGGCATGGAAGAGCACCAGTGACTGTCAGTAAGCCAATGACTCAGCCCCTGTAATAGGGTTAGAGGCAGAGAATCCCAGTGGAGAGATGGGAACCGGCCAGGCAGAGACAGCAAGGGCGGTTCGTTGCTCCAGAGCCTTTTCATTCACCTTCACACTCCTGGGCCAGACTACACTCAATCATATGACCTACTGAAGAGATGAGTCTTCAGTAAAGACTTAAAGGTTGAGACCGGGTCTGTGTCTCTCACATGGGTAGGCAGACCATTCCATAAAAATGGAGCTCTATAGGAGAAAGCCCTACCTCCAGCTGTTTGCTTATAAATTCTAGGGACAATTAGGAGACCTGCGTCTTGTGACCGTAGCGTACGTGTAGGTATGTACGGCAGGACCAAATCAGAAAGATGGGTAGGAGCAAGCCCATGTAATGCTTTGTAGGTTAGCAATAAAACCTTGAAATCAGCCCTTGACTTAACAGGAGTGTAGGGAGGCATGCACTGGAGTAATATGATTATTTTTTTTGGTTCTAGTCAGGATTCTAGCCGCCGTATTTAGCACTAACTGAAGTTTATTTAGTGCTTTATCCAGGTAGCTGGAAAGTAGAGCATTGCAGTAGTCAAACCTAGAAGTATCAAAAGCATGGATACATTTTTCTGCATCATTTTTGGACAGAAAGTTTCTCATTTTTGCAATGTTACGTAGATGGTAAAAAGCTGTCCTTGAAACAGTCTTGATATGTTCGTCAAAAGAGAGATCAGGGTCCAGAGTAATGCCAAGGTCCTTCACAGTTTTATTTGAGACGACTGTACAACCATCAAGATTAATTGTCAGATTCAACAGGATATCTCTTTGTTTCTTGGGACCTAGAACAAGCATCTCTGTTTTGTCCGAGTTTAAAAGTAGAAAGTTTGCAGCCATCCACTTCCTTATGTTTGAAACACAGGCTTCTAGCAAGGGCAATTTTGGGGCTTCACCATGTTTCATTAAAATGTACAGCTGTGTGTCATCTGCATAGCAGTGAAAGTTAACATTGTTTTCGAATGACATCCCCAAGAGGTAAAATATATAGTGAAAACAGTAGTGATCCTAAAAACGGAACCTTGAGGAACACTGAAATTTACAGTTTCTTTGTCAGAGGACAAACCATTCACAGAGACAAACTGATATCTTTCTGACAGATACGATCTAAATCAGGCCAGAACTTATCTGTGTAGACCAATTTGGGTTTCCAATCTCTCATGGCTCACATCAACACCATCATCCCAGACACCCTGGACCCTCTCCAATTTGCATAGCGCCCCAATAGATCCATAGATGACACAATCTATATTACACTTCCACCTGGGCAAAATGAACACCTGTGAGAATGCTATTCATTGACTACAACTCAGCTTTCAACACCATAGTGCCCTCCAAGCTCATCATAAAGGTAAAGACCTTGGGATTAAACACCTCCCTCTCCAACTGGATCCTGGATATCCTGACTGGCGCCCCCATGTGGTGAGTGTAGGCAACAACACATCCGCCACAATGACCCTCAACACGGGGGATTCTCAGGGATGGGTGCTTAGTCCCCTCCTGTACGCCGTTCACCCACAACTGCTTGGCCACGCTTAACTCCAACACCAAGTTTGCCGACGACACAACGGTGATAGGCCTGTACACTGACGACAATGAGACGGCCTGCAGGGAGGAAGTCAGACCTTGCAGTGTGGTGCCAGGACAACAACCTCTCCCTCAACATCAGAAAGTCAAAGGAGCTCATCGTGGACTACAGGAAACGGAGGGCCGAGCACGCCCCCATCCACATCAAAGGGGCTGTAATGGAGCAGGTTGACAGAGTCAAGTTCCTCAGTGTCCACGTCACTAAATAATTATCATGGTCCACAACCACCAACACAGTCGTGAAAAGGGAATGACAACGCCTCATCCCCTGCAGGAGGCTGAAAGGATTCAGCGTGGGTCATCAGATCCTCAAAGTTATACAGCTACACCCTTGAGAGAATCTTGACTGGCTGTACACCACTTGGTATGGCATCCAATCGCGAGGTGCTACAGAGGGTAGTGCTTATGGCCCAGTACATCACTGGGGCCGAGCTCCCTGCCATCCATGACCTCTCTACCAGGCGGTGTCAGAGGAAGGCTCTAGAAATTGTCAATCTCCAGCCACCCAAGTCAGACGGTCTGTGCTACCGCATGGTAAGCAGTATCAACGCACTAAGTCTGGAACCAACAAGAACCTGAACAGCTTCTACCGCCAAGCCATATGACTGCTAAATAGTTTGTCCGGTTAGCTATTGATTATCTGCATTGACTGTTTTTAGACTAACTCGTTAGACTCATCACATACGCTGCTGTTACTATTTATTATCCTGTTGCTTAATCACTTTATCCCTACCTACAGTGCCTTCAGAAAGTATTCATACCCCTTGACGTATTCCAAATTTTGTGTTATAGCCTGAATTTAAAATTGATTAAATGTATTTTTTTCTCACCCACCACACAATACCCCATATTGACAAAGTGAAAGCATGATTTTTGACATTCTTACACATTTATTGAAAATGAAATACATAAGTATTCACACTCCTGAGTCAATACTTTGTAGAAGCACCTTTGGCAGTAACTCTTTCTGGGTAACTCTAATAGCTTTTCACAACTGGATTGTGCCAAATTTGCCCATTTTATTATTTAAAAAATTCTACGAGCTCTGTCAAATTGATGGTTAATTTCTAAACAACTGTTTTGAAGCAGATTTGAAAATATGGAGACTGGTACTTATTAATTATTTGTTACTTTTTTGTTGTATTTTTCTTAACTGCATTGTTGGTTAAGGGCTTGTAAGTAAGCATTTCACTGTAAGGTCTACTCGGTGCATGTGACAAATAACATTTGATTGACTACTTCATCTCTGTCGTCCCACGCATACAATTATCTGTAAGGTCCCTCAGTCGAGTAGTGAATTTCAAACAGATTCAACCACAAAGACCAGGGACGTTTTCCAATGCCTCGCAAAGAAGGCACCAATTGATAGGAGACATTGAATATCTATTTGAGCATGGTGAAGTTATGGATAGTGTATCAGTATACCCAGTCACTACAAAGATACAGGCGTCCTTCCCAACTCAGTTGCCGGAGAGGAAGGAAACCTCTCATGGATTTCACCATGAGGCCAATGGTGACTTTAAAACTATTACAGAGTATAATGGCTGTGATAGGAGAAAACTGAGGATGGATCAACAACATTGTAGTTACTCCACAACACTAACGTATATACTAACAGAGTGAAAAGAAGGAAGCCAATACAGAATAAAATTATTCCAAAACATGCATCCTGTTTGTTACAAGGCACTAAAGTAATACTGCAAAAAATGTGGCAAAGCAATTAACTTTCTGTCCTGAATACAAAGTGTTGTGTTTGGGGGATTGGAATCTGGTAAAAGATAAGATCTGGTAAAATATATATTTTTCCATGATCTTTAAAATGCAAGACCAAGATCACAATGTATTATTCCAGGTTAGGTGAAATTTTGATTTTGGCCACAGTGCATTTGGACTTTCTTAATTTAAATGGTTCCAAACATTTTTCCACTGTTCATTTTTCCCAAAGAGGATTTTTTTCGAAACACTTAAAATAAGAACTGTGTTTCGTGTCGGCTTACGTGACGTTTTGATAACCTTGTAAATCTCTCTAGGACAAGGCGTGCCTCCATCTTGTCACTCCCCTACAGTTGTGAAAAATATTTTCTATGCTGTAGAAATGCATATTATTAATGTCTACATTAATTTTTTGCCACATTTATTTTATTACAGACACCATAATGCATACTTTTAAATTATATTATGTGAGCTAAACAAAAATAAAATAAGAATTTGTTCTTAACTGACTTGCCTAGTTAAATAAAGGTTAAATAAAAAATATAAATAACAAATAAATAGCCATGATTAAATACGTCATTGGAGCCACCACATTAAGCAGACCGGACCTGACAACCTTTTCAATGGTTAACGGCCCACATTGGGACATCTTCATTTATCCACTATCTTCGGCTATGGCTCGAGGCTAGCGAGCAAGAAGGTGGGGATTAGATTAAACTGCCCGGGTTGAACACGGCCAAAGAAGATGAGGACGAGAGAGGACCAACTCGGCGGACCATCTATCTCCTTCCAGCAGGTGGCGTTTTTTAATTGTTTCGCTCACCAAAGCAATGAGTTTTTGTATGGAGGTCAATGAGTGTCGAATTTGTCAACAAAAAATGTAATGGCTTATTTGCAACGTGAGGTCTATGTGAACAAATATAAGTTTCAAAATGGTTAAGCTGTTACAAGTGCACTGATATAAATAGGACATGTGACATCCCGGCAACTTTAAGAAAAACAAACATTTTATATCGAGATGGCTATGCATTATATCAATGTCAATGAGGCTAATAGCACAGCATCTCTCTCAAATGAATACCGGCGGTTGAGGTCAACAACCCTCATCGATTATTAAAAAAATAATAATGATATTATTAATTAAATATATCCACCAATCCAAAGAAAGGATAGGTGGGATCGAGACAGCCCGCCGTGCCGCTTTGTGGAGAATGACTCACAATGACAGCCGAGTGTCTCGTAAGGAGATCCATAATATTTGACCCGGCTATGACCCATCACGTGACCGGGCGGAGTCGGTGAGGGAGGCGCGCCATGTTCAAATCAAACTGTATTCTGCTCCGCTCTGAATGGAACGCCGTTTGGGTCTTTACGTGTCAAAAAGGATACACGTCAATTAACACTATTTGACGCGTTAAATAAGCTTTTAATAAAAAATAAAAAAATTCAAAAGCTTTTAATTTGACACGTCCGCAAGCCAAGCGCCACCACTACTATCAGTAGCACTGTCAAAGCTGTACAAAAAAGTCTGCAAACAAGCAAACACCGGCCACGACCGATGTTTTACAATACCGCGTTGGTAATAAAGTATTATTTGTTCGACTGCAACTTCTGGGGTAGCTAGCTTTAGTTTGGTACCAAGCTAAAATAAATAGCTAGCCAGCTACTTAACCGTGCTGCCCAAAGCTATAACGTTATAAGCAGCCAGCTATCTTTATCAGGCTAGTGAGGCTCCAGGACCGGGTTATGTGTTGTGAAAATAGCCACAATAAGGATTAGACACAACAATGGAATTTGCGGTTTGCCTTCAAAATAAAAGTACCTCTTTGAAAGTTATGCAGAAGGTTACAATTGGTGGAATCATGCCATATTTAGACTATATCATGTTAAACAAGGTTGTGACATGAAATACGAGTGATAGTATAATCAATGTGTAATAACTACGTAAAAAAAATGTATGAACGCGTTAAATTATTATGTGATGTGCAGTCATATTCAGGTCCTGATTGGTCAACAAGCTTATTTGACACCTCAAATAGCATTGTAGCGACCCGCACAGACAGCTGTGTGTTATGTGTTAGGCTAGGAGGTGGTTGTGTTGTACTGACCAGTACCCGGTGTTCGCGGGGTTCGACATGTCAATCAACCTGCTATCTGCCAATCACGGGAATGCCTGGAATGTTCTGATGCCGGGCATCCTGGTGGTTGGGGGAGTGGCGTGGAGGGGGGTTGGGCAGGGGTTGGAGCATTGGAAGTTAAGACCAGGTTCAGCTTTTTGTTCTCTCTCTCTTACGTCTGGGCTTCCCAAGAGAAGGTCACGATTGGCTTGTGGGTTATCTGTCATCTTTTTGGCGTGTGCTACGGCCCAAACAGTAGCCTGTGTAAAGTTGGTTTAATAAACCGTCAATTCGCAAACTCAAGCCTCTGTCTGGACAATTGTTAATTTATGATCTAGTCAGGTCATTACAGTATTATTTGATATATATCTTATTTTGACACGCAAAGACCCAAACGGCGTTCCATAGCGCTGTCATATTGGTCGCGTTCCCCTGCGCAGATATTGCATGCATCAACCAATGGTTGCATGCCACTTTATCGACTGTGCCGTCGGGCAACAGATTGATATGCCTTGTTCAAAACAACTGGGAACTGGGAAATCTCCAACTTCCGAATTCAATGCATTTAAGTAAACTGGGAACTCTGAAAAAAAGAGCTCAGACTGAGAAAAATAGCTTTGAATGGTTTTCCAACTCGGAATTCCAAGTCGGGAACGGGGCCTCTTTCTCAAGCTCCAACTTTCCGACATGAAGGTCGCCGACGTCAAGATTTGACCTTGTTTTTAGTTTTGTTCCCAGTTGTCTTGAAATCACCACCACGTGGTTAGCTGATACATAAACTATCCAGGCATTGTAAAATCTGGAATTCGTTAGGAATTTCCAGTTATGTCAGCGTGTCTGGACGTCTCTGCAGAGAAGATGGCGAAAGTGGATGCTAAATTCGAATCAAGTAGTACGTCAAGCAAAGTAGGCGAAGACAAATGTTCTGAATGGACAACAGTAGTATCGAAAACTGAAACAAAAAGGAAATTGTCTCAAAATGGAGTGGAGGATACGTGTATGGATGATAATGAATCGCTTCTTGCTGAGATGCATTTGTTAAGTAAGGATGCATATGTGGGAGAGGTGTTGAAAATGATGAAGTATGTGCTTGTAAAAGTGGAGTCTGTCAGAGTGAGCTTATTTTGATGAATTGTATTTCTAAAGAACAGAGGAAGATTGCAGTGGGCCAACATAAATGTTGTGTTTCGAACTTTGGAGAAGACCACCCGTCAAAGGAGTCACCTAGGCGTGATGACAGATATTCAGGTTGAATACCTGAAGAGAATTCCAGGTGTAGTTGGTGCCCAGCGTCTGACCCGCTGGGTGAATGGAGAAGAAGAAGAAAGTCTGTCGGCTCTGTTGTTTTTTGATAAAGAGCAAATATCTACGCATGTGTAGCTTGGTTGTGTAAGATACACTGTAAAAGCACTTCTACCCTCAAACCACAAGACTAGTGAACACCTAATCAAATGGCTACCCCACCCAGACTATTTGCACCCCCCCCCCCCCCTTTTACACTGCTGCTACTCTCTGTTGCTATCATCTATGCATAGTCACTTTAACTCTACCTACATGTACATATTACCTGAACTAACCAGAGCATGTGACTAATAAAATTCGATTTTGAAGTGTACGAATTGTAAATGATTTAGCCATGTTTCAAGTGTGTGCAGATGGACAGAGTATACTGAAGAACGATGTGTAGAAGGACGACAGGGTTGCAATTGTGGTGGTGATCATGATCCTGAGTTCCTGGAGTGCCCTGTAAGGGTGAAGGAGATTGAGGTGGCAAAAGTTAGGGCGGTCAATTGAATCTCCTGTGGAGGTGATTAAAAGAACAGAGAAAACAAGTGATGCTAGTGAAGATATGGTAGTGGATGCACCACAGCCTGTAGTAAATGTTTGCTTCCAGACAAAATTTCCCAGGTGTGTTAAAAGGTGGATTTTGTTTGCCTTCATTGCTATAGTTATAAACGGTACAACACAAGTCTCAAAGAAGTCTAAGAAACTGGACATTGTGGCTGCAGCAGAAAAGTTTTGGAGACTTTTTAAGGATTTTACATCTGACAGGGTGCAAAGGGTACTGGCGACAGAAGACCCGCCCTCTCAGGTTCCCCTTTGGTCTGTGTAGGGATCAGATCGGTTTTTATTTTTTAACTTAATCAAACGTGGTTTGATTTATTTTTGGTAGGTTTATTTGTTTAGTTTTGTGGGACTCCTGTTTCCATCTTGCACAGTCGGTGGCGGGATATACATTAAATTGTGTGATCGCAATACACCATAGAATAAATTCTGGCATGCGTTAGCATTGGGAAGTCAGATAAAGCGTTTTTATCAAAAGCTATTACTTTCACATGTAAAAACACGGAATCCTACTCATTAGTACACGTTATTAATCTATGTCGCTTTTGTTTTGAGACGATTTCGCCGTCGTCCAGAACGGGGCACTCTGCTCCAAATTTAATGCAATCAACGTAAACCCGGTTCACCGGGGGCATTAATCGAATCCCCTCAATGGCGGGGTGCGCGGTCGCACTGATGAAAACCGAGCCGCGGCTCTTATGCACAGTTCATTATCTAGCTTCACACGGGTCTCATTATCTGTGTCGATTGTAGGCTATGTGCTGCCGGTGAGAAAATAATCTATATTTTCTATTAAGTTGCCTTCTGTATTTCATGATATATTTTCAGCTACATACACCGGTTGTTTTCAGTTTACATTCACTGTCAGAGCATGGAACCTTTGCGGAAAGAGGCGAAGGATAATCCATCGGCGACAGCTAATCTCCTTTCCAAGATTTTCTTCTGGTAAGGAAAGTACAGTAGCGGCAATGTTTGACAGCTATTGACAGACAAAGCCGAATAGGTTTTGACAGTTGCTATGAATGTTCAAGTGTGAATGACGCTTGCAGTTTCCCGACGTGTATCCTACCAGCTCCGTTGCCATAGCCTTCTTGAGCGCAAGGACACGGACGACTGCCGGTAGATAAGGTGCTCAGACAATGACCTCATCACTTCTTCTATGAAAGTTTAAAACAAAACTGTCAGTCCACAGGGCTGTTTGGTTTGATTGCTGCGAGTGTGCCTAAAGTAAACATTTGAACTGTATTATGGTACTTTGTTTATTACTCTAAAACGAATGGACAGAACATGCATTCAAATGTGTATAAGTTTTAGGCCTTCTTTTTTTATGTATGTGTGAATAACAAAAAAATCCAACATACTGTTTGTTATCCTCTACCAGTATAACTTACTCTGAACTTTACTTAAATGATTTACTGTATGCGTGTACTGTACATAAACACATACTTGTTCCTTTGTCACCAGCTGGCTGAATCCTTTATTCCGTATCGGCTATAATCGGAGGCTAGAGGAACATGACATGTACAAAGTTCTCCCAGAGGATGGATCTGAGAGACTAGGAGAAGATTTACAGTGGTAAGTCACACCTTAATGCGCTCCCGAGTGGCACAGCGGGCTAGGGCACTGCATTTCTTTGCAAGAGGCATCACTACAGTCCCTGGTTCTATTCCAGGCTGTATCACAGCCGGCCATGATTTGGAATCCCATAAGGGTGGCGCACAATTAGCCCAGCGTCATCTGGGTTGGAGCGGGGTAGGCCGTCCCTGTGATAAGAATGTGTTCTTAACTGACTTGCCCAGTTAAATAAATCCAACCCGGACACATTCTGAGAGTTTGATGAATGCAGTAAGTTGGATGCTGTGGCTGTTGTTTGAGTGTTACATTGCTATTGTCTGTAGGTACTGGGATCAAGAAGTACAGTGGGCTGCTAAGGACCTGCGCACACCCAGACTAACCAGAGTCCTCATTGCGTGCTATTGGAGGTCCTATTCTGTCATAGGAATATTTACTCTCATTGAGGTACCACAAACACTGTCTGAGGGCATATACTTACAATATTCACAGAGTAGCTTACCCATGAATGTGTAACTGGTGTGAAATGGCTAGCTAGTTAGTGATGTGTGCTCGTAGCATTTCAATCGGTGACGTCACCCTTTCTGAGACCTTGAAGATGCTGTTTTTTCCCTCTCATCAGGAAATTATCAAAGTGATTCAGCCAGTACTTCTTGGGAAGCTCATCCGGTATTTTGAGAGCTATGACCCTGACAACATGGATGCTCTGTATGAGGCCTGTGGCTATGCTGCAGGCGTCTCCCTGTCCACCCTGGGTCTGGCTGCTCTGCACCACCTCTACTTCTACCACGTGCAGCGAGCCGGGATGAAGATCCGGGTGGCCATGTGTCACATGATCTATCGGAAGGTCAGTAACCTCCAGCTCTCAGATTAAAACCTATATAAACAAGACCCCAATTCTTTTTTTTCTTTTTTTTTTCTCCCCCACCTTGTCTCGTCACCACGGAAACACTCTTGGCTATAATGACAGGTCATTCAGCTAGTCATCAGCAATCTTTTAAATATCTTTACAGTGCATGTTTATCACATGAGGCGTGCAAATTGACTGTTGCGTGAATCTAAATACACACGGTCCTTTGATATCTCCAAAGGCCCTCTGTCTTAACAGCACAGCGCTGGGGAAAACCACCACTGGACAAATTGTCAACCTCTTATCCAACGACGTCAACAAGTTTGATGAGGTAGGCGCTGAAAAGACACATTCAAGATATTTGCATATCAAATGACACTGCTCAATAGCATACAGCTCTTCTCCCATCCTTCCACAGGTCACTATCTTTTTGCACTTCCTCTGGGTGGGTCCTCTACAAGCAGCGGCTGTGATGGTGTTGTTATGGTATGAGATCGGCCCATCATGCCTTGCAGGAATGGCCGTCCTGGTCTTCCTGATGCCTATACAGACTCTGTTTGGTCACCTGTTCTCCTCTTTCAGGTACTGTACATGTACCATAATGTATCAATTCAAAACTCTATTTGTCACGTGCTGAATACAACATGTGTTGACCTTACTGTGAAATGCTTACTTACAAGCCCTTATCCAACAGTGCAGTTCAATAAGAGTTAAGAAAATATTTACCAAATAAACTAAAGTAAAAAAATATATATTTTTAAAGTAACACAATAAAATAACAATAACGAAGCTATATACAGGGGGTACCGGTACCGAGTCAGTGTGTGGGGGTACAGGTTATAGTCGAGGTAATTTGTACATGTAGGTAGGAGTGAAGTGATTGTGCATAGATAATTAACAGCGAGTAGCAGCAGTGTAAAAACAAATGGGGGTGGTTTGTGTGTCTGAATCAGTTTTGCTTTGGCGTTGTAAGTCACTACGCATGTCACGTGTGGATACCTTGGCACTGTGAAATAATAGTGGTGGAGAGACTTTGATGCCTTTTTGCTTTCATGTCTAGGGTTTTACAAACCTGTCTGGTTTATTACTGTACCCATGGGTGTGGTGCCCCGTTAGTCTGCTACAGTACTTGTTCCAGATGGGTTATTACTGTAAGTCCAGGTCTCTTCATTTAAGTGTAGATCAAGTGAGCTTTTGACCCCAGATGCTTCCTCTAGGCTACGACATAGCCATGCCTCCCGACCGATCTACAAGGGTGATTCATAATTATGGCCCAGTTTGACCAAGCTTTAGTTTAAATACCAGCTGAAACTCTAAAATGAAAGTCAAAGGGATGTATGAAACATGAGTGTAAAATGAAAACCGTTTTTCCCCCCCGTCATCTGCTGAATGGAAAACATTGCACTGACTCAAATGCCTAGATAAAGTGATTTGTCTCTTACAATGTTTAGGGGCACAACCGCAGCCTTGACAGACAACAGAATACGCACAATGAATGAAGTGGTCTCTGGGATCCGGATCATCAAGATGTATGCCTGGGAGAAGCCTTTTGCAGCTCTGGTAGATGAAGTCAGAAGGTGAATTATATTTGATTGACTTATTTTGTGTTTGATTCCCATGGTTTACGACGATTGAGTCTGAATTGTATAGCTTGAAGTCATCTTTTAACTATTCACACTCTATCAGAACAGTTCTACCGTTTCCCAGTGCCAAATCAACCCAATTTTGCAATATGCATTTGAAAGTGGATACTATCCCAACGCACAGTATTTCCACATGTTGAAGTTTGTGAGAATGGATGTCCTATTGTCTCTCAACTTTGTGCTATTGTATACATTAATTAAAGGCAGACTCAGCCATATGATGAAGAAAGTAAACAGCATAGTGGGTAAAATTCCACATCTAAGAGCGTCGAAGCATGAGGCCCGACTTCTTTGCTGTTTTAGTCCCGTGGCTACTACGCTCTAACAGCAACAGCAAGAAACTAATCTGTACGCATGTGCAGATCCTGTGTGAGAGCGAAGTCTTGCATCGTGCTTATCTCATTATCTTGCGGGACCGCTTTAGGCATCGTTATTTCGCTGAGTCTACCCTTAAGTCAGTCATCGTTAGCCTGGCCAGGCATGAGGACCCGAGCTAGTCAGAACCTGACAGTGTCCCGAGTTTGACTTTAAACGTCTTAGGTTAGTGTTTCATAATCCTGGTCCTGGAGACTCAAAGGAACGCACATTTCTATTTGGGGGGGGCTTTTCCTCGCTGAGACGTTGCATGCATAAACCAATGGTTGCGTGCCACTCATGGACAGTGCCGTCAGGCACCAGATTGCTAGGAGACATGATGAGGTTAGCTGATATGTAAAATACCTATTCTGTCATGCGCCAGAAACATCTGAGCAGAGGAACACAACCTTAGTTTTTTGCTGTAGAACTACACACCTGGTTCTACTAATCAAGGGTTTGTTGAGTTTATTACTGGAATCGGGTGTGTAGTGCCAGGATTGGAAGAAAACAAAACACTGTCAGATACCTAAATTAAAGACCTCTTATACCACACACAAGTACTCTCTTCATTCAACAGAATGTCATCTACTGCCACCACTCTCCCCACCACAACCTTAGTCCCCCTATTCTAAGAGGGAATGTTAGACATGATCAACACGTTTGTTCTAAAAAATTATACTGTAGGCTAAAACTCAAGAGGTCAACATCAGATTACATCAGATTTGTGACCTAGCAGCCTTCAGCTCCTTAGGCATGGATCTCACAGTACTGTAATATCTTTGTAGCAAAACAAACCTCTGAAAACCTCTCCCTCTCCTTGTACTTTCAGGAAGGAGATCTCCAAGATCATGAAGAGCTCTTACCTGAGAGGCCTCAACATGGCCTCCTTCTTTGTGGCCAGCAAGATCATCGTCTTCATCACCTTCACTGTCTATGTGTTGATGGGGAACAGGATCTCTGCCAGCCGGGTATTTGTGGCCGTTTCTCTGTACGGGGCTGTGAGACTCACCGTCACCCTCTTCTTCCCCAATGCTGTAGAGAAGGTCTCCGAGGCTCTCATCAGCATCCGCAGGATCAAGGTAAACGCTCCTGGATTATATTTCCCCTAGCTGCAGATCTAGTGGTCAGCTTCCTCTTCCCCCAATCCTAGCGTTAACAGTTAGTAGGGGAAATGCAAAACTGACCCACGATCAGCGTCTCAGGGCAACTTCACACAACACTAAAGTAAATGTACACAGGACTGAGCTAGGTACAGCTGGTAAAGTTGAGCATGATACTGCTGTGATTGGACACCTGTAGGCTAGAGTACATCATTATCTGATGCTCTTATATTCCATTCAATGCAGTGGTGCAAGGTTTATTATGTGCCTAAAATGTGTGTGGCCGATCGGCTCATTCAGGGTTTTCTTTTTTTTTTTCTCACAGAATTTTCTTATGTTGGAGGAAGTTGGTTCGGTGCAGGATCTTGGACTCCCTGTGGCAGAGAAGAAGGACTGTATGGTGGAAATAAAGGATTTAATCTGCTTCTGGAACAAGGTGGGGAAGCCTATTTCAGCACGGTTGTTTTGACCAAGACTCGAGCTCCTTTGGCATCACTAGAAAATAGTGCATGTACAAGCATGCACCGGGATTTGATACCATGCTCCCATCTGTTATATACACTCTAAGCCAACCATACAACCCTCCTAGAAAACCACTAGCTTATCTCTTCAGTAAGGAGAGTTGACCTTCGATCTCAGGAAGGTGATGTCATGACGCAAATTACCAAGCAGTGTCTGCCTTGCTCCGTCGTACGTAGGCCTGACCTTGAATCTGTAGGTGTACAGTAGCCTATATACTGCAAGGATGTTGTTCACCCACTCATGTTCCTCTGTGGTCCCAACAGGCACTAGACTCTCCGACGCTGCAGAACCTGTCTTTCACTTTGAGGTCAGAGCAACTCCTGGCTGTCATTGGACCAGTCGGGGCTGGAAAGGTCTGACTTTTTGTACTGTGAAAAGCTCACTACAAGTTAGAGATGAAGATGCATACCGTATGTGTTACAGGGCATATGGGGTAGTATTACTCAAAAACCTGAGAATATATCAATGATTATGAGAGTGAGGATATTACCTTGCCTGTGTTTTTGTTCTTGACAGCTGGCTATGCTGAAAACTTGACCTTAATCTTCATTAAACCCTTAAATGGGCAGTATGCCACTGCATTCCTTAATCGAATTACAATTTAATTTCTAATCTTACTTTACACCTGGTAGTTGTACTGCTTAATGCCATATCTTAACTTCTGAGAGGCCCACGCAGAATGTTGCTGCTCTCCACTGCTGCAGGAATGAAAGGCAATTGAGGAGTAATAATATTCTGTGTGCGAGCCTCTCGTTTCTTTATCCAAGTATTATTTTTTGCACTGTCCCTGTTATCTCAATTGTGGGATGTGCACATCACCCTCTTTTTCTACATGTCTTTAATAACTTATCTCATATCTTAGTCCTCTCTACTCAGCACCATCCTGGGGGAGCTGACCCCGGATAAGGGCGTGGTCAAGTTCAAAGGCGAACTGACCTATGCATCCCAGCAGCCCTGGATTTTCCCAGGGACCATCAGGAGTAACATCCTGTTTGGCAAAGCGCTCCACCCTCAGAAGTATGAGAGGGTCCTCCGAGCCTGTGCCCTGAAGAGAGTAAGACTCTCATTGACAAATATCTACTGCCTGAATCGGTGCCTTTCTAGATGCAATATATCACGATAAACGTTCCGTGCACTGTGTGAATGGGATTGATTCCCCGTGATAAGTGTCGTAGTCTGCTACTGTTTTGTATGTGTAGGACATGGAGCTGCTGCCTGATGGGGACCTGGAGGTGATAGGAGACAGAGGAGCCACCCTCAGCGGGGGACAGAAGGCCCGGGTCAGCCTGGCCAGGTACGTCTCTCTCTCTGTCCAACAGCAGTAGTGGAACACATCCACTTTATATTACAAATTGGGCCAAGCGTTTTCTCTAGCCAGGTCATAGGGTCAGGAAAACTGATTTTTGCTGTAATTATAACATGTGTTGTTTTACGTTAAACTTGTATTATAGCTGTGTGTCATTGGTTAAAGTGAATGAAGCTGTGTGTGTGTCCTTCCATCCCAGAGCAGTGTACCAGGATGCTGATATCTACCTGCTGGATGACCCTCTCAGTGCTGTGGATGCTGAGGTGGGGAAACACCTCTTTGAGCAGTAAGTCCTTGAGCAGCTGGAAGCATTCCCACTAGCACAGCATCGCTCCCACATGCATTTTGAATACTTTGACGAAACCAGTAAGCTATTTCTAACTGTTTGTTGTGCTGCTATATGTCTACCTGCCTAGGTGTATCTGTGGCCTGTTGCGGAAGAAGCCGCGCATCCTTGTCACCCACCAGCTGCAGTACCTGAAGGCTGCAGACCAGATCCTAGTTCTGAAGGAAGTGAGTCAAATCAAATCAAATTTGATTTCAAATCAAATTTTATTTGTCACATACACATGGTTAGCAGATGTTAATGCGAGTGTAGCGAAATGCTTGTGCTTCTAGTTCCGACAATGCAGTAATAACCAACAAGTAATCTAACTAACAATTCCAAAATTACTGTCTTATACACAAGTGTAAGGGGATAAAGAATATGTACATAAAGATATATGAAAGAGTGATGGTACAGAGCAGCATAGGCAAGATACAGTAGATGGTATCGAGTACAGTATATACATATGAGATGAGTATGTAAACAAAGTGGCATAGTTAAAGTGACTAGTGCTGCATGTATTACATAAGGATGCAGTAGATGATATAGAGTACAGTATATACGTATACACATGAGATTAATAATGTAGGGTATGTAAACATTATATTAAGTAGCATTGTTTAAAGTGGCTAGTGATATATTTTACATCATTTCCCATCAATTCCCATTATTAAAGTGGCTGGAGTTGAGTCAGTGTGTTGGCAGCAGCCACTCAATGTTAGTGGTTGCTGTTTAACAGTCTGATGGCCTTGAGATAGAGGCTGTTTTTCAGTCTCTCGGTCCCAGCTTTGATGCACCTGTACTGACCTTGCCTTCTGGATGATAGCGGGGTGAACAGGCAGTGGCTCGGGTGGTTGTTGTCCTTGATGATCTTTATGGCCTTCCTGTAACATCGGGTGGTGTAGGTGTCCTGGAGGGCAGGTAGTTTGCCCCCGGTGATGCGTTGTGCAGACCTCACTACCCTCTGGAGAGCCTTACGGTTGTGGGCGGAGCAGTTGCCGTAGCAGGCGGTGATACAGCCTGCCAGGATGCTCTCGATTGTGCATCTGTAGAAGTTTGTGAGTGCTTTTGGTGACAAGCCAAATTTCCTCAGCCTCCTGAGGTTGAAGAGGCGCTGCTGCGCCTTCTTCACGATGCTGTCTGTGTGAGTGGACCAATTCAGTTTGTCTGTGATGTGTATGCCGAGGAACTTAAGACTTACTACCCTCTCCACTACTGTTCCATCGATGTGGATAGGGGGGTGTTCCCTCTGCTGTTTCCTGAAGTCCACAATCATCTCCTTAGTTTTGTTGACGTTGAGTGTGAGGTTATTTTCCTGACACCACACTCCGAGGGCCCTCACCTCCTCCCTGTAGGCCGTCTCGTCGTTGTTGGTCATCAAGCCTACCACTGTTGTGTCGTCCGCAAACTTGATGATTGAGTTGGAGTCGTGCGTGGCCACGCAGTCATGGGTGAACAGGGAGTACAGGAGAGGGCTCAGAACGCACCCTTGTGGGGTCCCAGTGTTGAGGATCAGCGGGGTGGAGATGTTGTTGCCTACCCTCACCACCTGGGGGCGGCCCGTCAGGAAGTCCAGTACCCAGTTGCACATGGCGGGGTCGAGACCCAGGGTCTCGAGCTTGATGACGAGCTTGGAGGGTACTATGGTGTTAAATGCCGAGCTGTAGTCGATGAACAGCATTCTCACATAGGTATTCCTCTTGTCCAGATGGGTTAGGGCAGTGTGGTTGAGATTGCATCGTCAGTTGACCTATTTGGGCGGTAAGCAAATTGGTCCAGGTAATTTGTTAGGTAGGGTGGAGGTGATATGGTCCTTGACTAGTCTCTCAAAGCACTTCATGATGACGGAAGTGAGTGCTACGGGGCGGTGTGTGTATGCGTACGGGTGGCTCAAATGCTGTACCATACCATCTCTATTCATGGATTGCACATTTAGTCACTATTGTTTTTTTGTTTGTTTTTTTACATATAAGGATGACTCCCGGCTTAGAGTTCTACTCAGTGCATATCAATGTCATCGGGTTTTCAGGCCACTAAGTGTAATTTAGATGAAACAGTCATAAGCCCCTGTTCAGAATGGCTGGGCATCTCTGGACTGGCTGGACAAGCATTTCGCTACACCCGCATTAACATCTGCTAACCATGTGTATGTGTGACAAATAACACTTGATTTGACTTTTGGGCACCAATATATCTGCGGTGTCTGTAGAACATTCATAACAATGGCAGTGACGTGGCGGAGGTAAAAACCATGAATAGCACAACTTGGTAAACACACCTCAGAGGGCTGACCTAAGAACTTTCTTTCTAGGGTCACATGGTGGCGCGGGGTACGTTCACGGAACTCCAGGGCTCTGGATTAGACTTCACCTCGCTGCTGAAAAAGGATGAGGAGGACGAGGAGGAGGGGAAGGGGGAGCCTGCCCCAGGCACACTCACCGGCTCCCCACACACCCTATCCCAGAGCTCTATGCCCTCCCTCTCCTCCTCCATGCATTCTGTGATGGAGGGAGTGGACCAACCAGAGGTGGGTAACAGTGTAGTAACACCCTCCCTCCACACATTTCTGTCTGATCCTCTGGGATAGCACACACCTTCCTATTCTGTCTTGTTTGTCAGAAGAATGACAGGGGATCATATCTGAGGTTAGCATCCCAAATGGCAGCCTATTCCCTATTTGGTGCACTACTTTTGACCAAAGCCCATACTTTTGACCATTGCTTATGGTCCAGCCTCTTCGGGGAGGCACCTGGGAGTCCTATCGGAGAGAAGGAAATGAAGAACCTGATTGAGAGGCAGACGTGGAGGCATTTTAGTGAGATTGAGATGCCTCCATTACCAAGCATGCTACTCGAAAAATGTTCAAACATTGAACAAATTGACGGAATTGAGAGCAAGGATCTCCTTCCAGAGGGACATCCGATTTGGCCTTCCTCCTACATCCAAATGGATTATATACAACCAACGGGGTTTACAGTTCATTGAGTGAATTCGGAAGCTGACTTTCTGGCAAGAACAAAGTTGGTGGCATCTGCTTTATTACCAATAGCAAGTGGTGTGATGGGAGAACATACAGGAACTTGCAAGCTTCTCCACGGTTTTGTATAGATAATCCCACCTTCAAAGAGTTGAGGAAAGTTCTGGTGGTCGTGTCTGTTTTAAAATGCTGGTCTGACCGGTCAGAATCCATGCGCCATGACTGTTTTGATCACATGGACTGGAATATGTTCCGGGGTGCCTCTGGGGACTAAATCAATGAATACACAGAGTCACCGGATTCATAGGGAAAAATGCATAGATATGACACCGATGGTTTCTTTCAAAAAACCGTGGCTTGATGGCAACCTTGTAGGGGGAAAAGGAGAGCAATGCTGCTCATGAACACGGCAAGGAGACCGGGGACCATTGCATGTATGAATAGTACAAATTTGGCCTTTGTAGATCGAACAAGATGGAGAGACACAAGTATAGGGACAAAGTTGAGGAGCAATTCAGCGTGTCTGACATGAGGCGTATGTGGCAGGAGCGATCATGAACGCCACCCTAACGCATGAACTAAACGCCTCCCGCGTCGAGCATAACGGCTCTGAACTGCCGAGGAGAGCCCCCGAGGACAACAAGGGATACGTCCTCACGGTCTCCACAGAGGATGTATGGTAGTGTTAACCCTCGCAAGGCTGCCAGCCTAAATGGTATTCCTAGCTGCAGCCTCAGAGTATGTGCAGACCAGCTAGCTGTTGTGTTTTCTGAAAAATTCTCTCTGTAGTTCAGGCTATTATCCCCATCTTCTTCAATATGTCCACTTTCATCCCCATGCCCAAGAAAGAGAAAGTAACTGAACTGAATTAATACTTACCCGTAGCAATCATTTCTGTGCTTTGAGAGGTTAGTCAAAGACCACATCACCTCCTCCCTCCCAGAAACACACGACCCTCTCCCTGACAGATCCACAGACAGTGCAATCGCCATTACACTGCCTTTACCCACCCGGACAAAAGGAATGGATGTGTGAGGACGCTTTTCATCGACTAAACCTCGGCCTTCAATACAATAGTGCCCTCTAAGCTCCTCACAAAGCTCACAACCCTGGGACTGAACTCCTTCCTATGTAACTGGGTCCTGGACTTCCTGATGGGCTGCCCCCAGGCAGTGAAGGTTGGCAGCATTACCTCCTCCACACTGATCCTCAACACGGGGGCCCCACAAGGGTGCGTCCTCAGTCCCCCTCTTGTACTCCCTGTAAACCCAATACTGCGTAGCCTCACAGTTCCAATTCCAAGTTCGCTGACGACACAACGGTAGTAGGCATGATCACCAACAACAACTAGAAGGCTACAGAGGAGTTAGGCACTCTGAAGACATGGTGCCAGGTAAACAACCTCTCCCCAACATCAGCAAAACAAACGAGCTGATTGTTGCCATCAGGAGGAAACAGGTTGGATACGCCCCCATCCTCATCAATGGGGCCACTGTGGTGACCGTCAAAAACCTTCAAGTTGCTCTCCATACCCATCTCCGAGCTGAAATTGTCAAACCACAGACACCATGGTGAAGAAGGCACGGCAGTGACTCGGCCTGTCCCCGAGGGCCCACAGTGTTCTACAGGAGCACCATCGAGAACATACTGTCGGGCTGCATCACGGCCTGGCACGGCAACTCCACTGCCACTGACCGCAAGACTCTACAGAGGGTGGTAATGCTCAGCCGAATGCACCTTTCTCAGGAGGGCCAAGAAGATCATCAAGGACCTCAGCCACCCGAGCCACAGCCTGTTCTCTCTGCTTCCATCACTCAGACGCAGGCAGTATAGGAGTATCATGGCAAACTGTCAGACTGGCCAATAGCTTCTACCCCCAGACCATCAGGCTGCTGAATAGCCACGAGAACAGCTACCTGCTTCCCGTCCCCTCCTGCCCCCTGACTTCCTACCCCTCATTCACTTCTTTTCTTTTACCTGCACTGTTGGAGCTCGGAGCATAAGAATTTCACTGTACCCTGTGACTAAAACTCATCTAATCTGCTGTAGTTAAAACATTTGTCTGCTGCTTCCCCTTTTCTCCCACTAGAGAGCAGTAGATGGTTTCACTTGCTCTACCATCAGTGGCCCGCGGGTAGTTTTATTTGGCCTCCCAAAAATAAAAAAGTAACATTTTTGTTGGACATAACAGGCTGTAAAAACACCAGCAAATCAGCTCCAAGGGATTTTAGTTCCAAAGTATTCCCACGCATAATAGAGATCTATGTGATACATTTGTAAGCGAAGAAAGGTTTGAAATTGTTTCAGTTAATCTTCTTGCGGTCAATTTGTGGTCTACAAGTTATTTCAAATTATGTTCTGGTCCCCTGATCATCTGCTCAAGAAATTGTCACGCGGCTGAGTCTTTTTGATTGTTACTCTGTAGATGTAGTCCAGGAATAATCATATGCATGACTATTTGTGTGTGTTTTTAGCCAGTGCAACACGTGTTGGAGGAGAGTCGTTCAGAGGGAACCATCGGTTTCCATCTTTATCTGAAGTACTTCAGAGCAGGTGCTAACATCCTGGTTCTCCTGGCCCTAGTTTTCCTTAACCTGCTGGCACATGTGAGTAGCTTTTACACGACAACACAGTGAAGGTATTTTAATGTAGCAATAAAACAAAAATCACAAGTTGGCTATTGAACATTTTCTAACATACTGTAGGAGATCAATGTGATTGTAAGGAATAATGTGGAAGGTAGAACTAATGTGCTTTTTCATTATATATTTTCAAGATCACATATATTCTACAGGATTGGTGGCTTGCTTACTGGTGAGAAATTCAATGTTTTGATTCCGTTAATACCTAAGTTCTGTTGCTGATTTTTGTCCCCAAAAATTATATTGAGTTAACATCATAACCTGTTTGCTTACAAATGAATGAAATAATTGATCAGAACCGTTTGAGCGCTCGTGGTTGATATGGTCTTATGAAATACCATTGTTTTTATGATCCCGATCGATGGCGTTTTTATTGACTTTGATATGTTGCCGTTCAGGCTGACCTTTTATCCCAGGTTAGGAACATATTGCTTTGTACCCTGCCTCCAGATTTCTGCTTTCTTCTATTGATGACTTTGTGGCTTTGATTCCTCTGTGCCGGGCAGGGCCTCTGAACAGGGGCATCTCAATGTGACGGAGCCCATCCACAATGGCAGCAGTGCCACTCAGCAGCTGGACCTTGACCTTTACTTGGGTGTTTACGCAGGTGAGGCACAATGAGCTCAGCTCCCTTTGTCTGCAACTGAGGCTCCGCACAACCCAGCCATTCACTGAACACATCCCGGGCTTTGGCTGGAGCCCAAGGCCTTCAAGGCCCAGTGTCTGTACTCTGTGTGTACGGGCCTCAGCTGCTAGGGAAGATAGGAGTGTTTTTCTTGTCTTCAAGAGTTGGATTGCTCTTAGGTCTGATGTGATTGTCTTCCCATGACTCCCTCGCCTCTTCAGTTTTCCCCTCATCCTGTGTTCGCAATCACTATTGGCAGCTCAGCCTTCAAGAATAAAAAGTGAATCACTGAGGGAGAGATTGTAGTGGAATCTAGCCCCATTTGGAGTTTTCAGTTCCAACAATGGTGCAGTGAAGTGAACAGTTGACCTGCTTGGAGTGGGGGAAAGTACTAATGTACTCTCCTGATGTATTTGTATCTTTTTGTACCCTGTTCTGTTTGTGTATAGGTTTAACAGGGGCCACCATCGTATTTGGCTTCCTGCGTACTCTTGTGTTCTTCAACGTCCTGGTGAACTCAGCCCAGACCCTCCACAACCGCATGTTCACCGCCATTCTCCGCACCCCTGTCCGCTTCTTCGACATCAATCCCATTGGTAAGGGGCCCAGCCATCTCCATGTGTACATTTCTTCAAGGACACACAGTATAACCACATGTGTTTTTTAACCACAACGGGCCAGTTAATGTTTCAAGGCGAGATGCCATCCTTACCTGTTTAGTGTCAAAAGTACAGTAGGTTTGCTTACATTTGAGTCCTCTTAAATAACCATTCTGCCCACTAGAGTGCAGACTATTCCTGGGACATATCAGTTTCTGCATTGGCTTACATATACAGTAGGCTAGATGCTCACCTTTATCTGTCCCCGCTTTACAACGGCTCTCCACTGAGGTAAACACAAAAACAGCTTTTAGACTGTTTAGAATTGATTCATATCTGTTTTAAAATTCCAAATGTTTGATTTGTCTCAGAAATCAAATACATGCACTATTCTTAGTAATATTGTGTTATTAATCAAATCTAAAGAAATCGTTCACGTAGTAATATACCTGCTAGATATGGTTACACCTCCTGGGTGACTATCACAGGCTTATCTGGACTTTAAAGAGCCACTTGTTAGTTATATGGGTACTGTTTAGGGGTTAAGGACAATGCTGTCTATTTGGAACATCCCAGAGTTGATTTTTGTTTCAAAGAACTGCTTCATATAAACTGTAATCATAACACCAATCACCCAAGAGTTACATTGTGAGTCAAAATGCATGTGAAATAAGTCTATGCTTAGGTGTGACGTCTTTTGAAATGACTGAGAAGAGCGTTATCTATTAACCGTGAGCGCGAACCAAAAGGCAAACAATGATATTGAATGAATACTGTTTGCTCTAGGTCTTGGACAGAGTCTGGTATTTGAACGACAGAGCTGAGCAAATACAAGGCCAGTTGAACTGTATCAGAAATCTTTGTTTATTTAATTAGCTTTGTAGGCTGTAGCTGTTTGGACAGAGTGGAGTGGGCAGATGGACATGATTTTAAAACACCACAACTAAGATGACCCACTCCAAAGGACACTTCCTCCTTATCTTCATGTAAACAAGGCTGCTTCACAATATGGCTCCGTTAAAAAGATTGTTTCAACAAGTCTACCTGAAATTGTTCAAATGGATTCTTCCCCATTTTAAATTTGACAATTCATCTGAAAGTTGTTGATGTTTCTGTGGTAATTATATATTTTCTCATTTCCCTTTTTTTATTCATAATCCAGGTCAAATATCATGGGCCACTTTGATAACTACTCTTTTCCTATGCCATTGTTCACCTGTCGACACATAATTACTCGGGCTAATCTCTCCATAGTGACATGCATGTACAGCACAATCAGCACGGTTGGGCATTTTCAGCATGAAGGAAACTTATCAGTAGAATGAGTCATAATAAGATGGTAGCAAAACTACAAGTATGATTTGAGGGTGCTTTTTTGGTAGCGTTGTGGTTTCTGCATTAGAAGTGTGTGTGTGTGGTGATGCAGGTTTCTTTAGGACGTTGCGTTTGGAGCAAACAGTGTGGGTCTTAATCTTTGGGTTTTGTTTCTGCTGCCGCCATTCTTTTGTGTGCTCGTCTACCTGACAGCTTATCTGGGCGTGTACCTCCCTGGTAATCTACACATAGGAGGAGTACAAACAGTTTGAATAATGTAATCATCTGTTTAATAGCGCAGTGAAGGAGAGGCTTAACAGATGCTGCTATCTGATTGCTGTTGTGTTGCTCTCAGTAACCATTGATGGACCGGTCCAATCCTTCCAGCTTCAGCCCTAGACTGGAAAACACTCCAGTATGTCTGACTGGATTCCAATCAGACACAACCTTTTCTATTAGAATAAAGGTATATAGGTTCTCCTGTGGTCTTGCACCCCCCCCCCCCTAAAAAAAAAATGCTATTGACAACCTATCAAACCACCACAACATATCTCTGCCTTTTTTGAATGTCATTTCTAAGGTTTGTCTTTATCTGTTATGAAGTCTTCTGAATCATGCTGTACTTTTCTCATGCTGGAGTTGTGAAGCAGGTACTCCCCTTGAATTAATAGAACAGACGATAGACAGAGCTATTGTCATCAGGGGTATTGTCAGCGCTGGTATTACTGTGTCTCTCGCTGTTGTTTTCTCTCCCAGACTTGGTCTGTGTGACTTTCCCTTGTGTTGCCAACAAAGTGTGAGTGATGCCGGCGTTGTTAAGGATTTGACAACTGTTTACACTTGTAAGTGATGTGTGCTGCTGCTGTGTTTGATATGTTGTTGGCTGACATACCGTCTTACTGGGAGTTAAACATTACCACTGCACAGAAGTCTGTCTTGCGATAGATGTGGTTTGTATAACAATTGAACGAATCAATGGCGGATTATGATTGATGGATAGCTGTTGTAGCTCTGCAATACTGTTTGGCTAAATGACTTGGTCGGCCTTTTTCGTATTGTACAAAGTTATTGGATTGTTTGACAATCGTACGATGTCTCGATGGATTTAGTCGGTTATGATGCATAAAGCAACATTTGAACTTTCACCGAACGTCCAGATATAACGCGCTAGATTTGTTTTTCCAATATGATACTTATGAACATGTTTTGTGTTTTTTTATTTTATTTTTTTAAATCACTGCTCAACCGATCTGCTCCATTGAAAGCAGCATCATAGAGCAGTGGATGTGTTGAGCTGATGTTGATCCCTTTAATTTAGTGTTGTTGAGTGGGCTAACGTCCCCCCCCCCTCGCTCTGGCCGATCAGCACAGTTCCATAGTGAGGTACCAACGGTCATCACTCACACGTACATGCATTCAGGCAACACACACTCATGTAAATATACATACACACACACACTCCCCTTTTAACCTCTACCCTCACTTATCAAGATAGTTCACCTCAGCACCAGGTGTCAGTGTCTGTTGACACAGGGAAACGTCAATACAATGTCTATGTAACGACGGGACAATCTAATTGTGTCTACGGAGGCAATGTTTTTAATGTCTATATTTGTGGCTCCAGTATCGGTGTATGAGAGAAGTGGTGAAAGTGCTGCAGAGAGGACGATGATATCGGAGTGTGCAAATTGAATGTGGAGATGGAGCCATGTGTGTGTGTGCAGTGTGGCTGATATAGCTCCCCTTCGCTCACCACTTCCACTATTTAATTGCATGAAAGGGAAGTGGAGGAGATTGCAGGACCCTGGCGGTGTGAGCGGAGAGAATGGATTTAGAATGTATTAGTATTGGCAGCAAGGTGCCGGCGGTGGGGTGGGGAGGTGGCCCCGGCCCCCAGGCCTCTGAGCCTTCGCAAGAGTTCAGGTGAGTTGTAGCCCACCACCTCAGCAGCCTCCAGCCCCAGCAGCAGTCAGCCCGCTCCCCAATTCCCCTGCATTATCGCTCCCGCCTCAGTGAAAGGCCGGCCCAACAGCAGCGGGGCCCACACATGGAGTGGCTCATAGTGGCCCCCTTATCTAGATGTTTACAGGGAACAGCGATTTGCCACACGCCCTGCTCCAGCTCCAGACCCCACTGTTCCACTGCTTCAACTCTGATCGGAGAGCCCTGCCCGCCTAATGTCTCCACCCAAGGGGCCGCTACCTCGGTCGGAAAGGCCTGACATTTCACCAGCCCCCCCCCCAAAAGGGGTGCAAATCACCCCTGGAGACTAACGCCATGAGAAATGGTTTGATATTAATGCTGCTGATATCCTGAAGTGTCTATCCCCCTCCACCACACAATAGGTGATATTGTTGACAGCAACCAGTCGTGATTGACGCTATTGTTCCGGACCTGTCTTACCTCATAGGCATTTCCATGCACTGAATGTCTTTGTGTGACTGTATCCCTGAAATGGATCTTACCTATAGTTTGTGGAGGGATGTCAACTGTATCACAGTTGAAAAGGCGAGCTGCTAGTAAAACAGCTGATTGGCTCTGTGATGCTCTCTGGCGTGTACCCCCTGAAACCATGGTATGATGTAACTCGGGGTAATGTATCCTTTTTCTGTACGCTTTGTCTGCAGGATTCACATGGATTTAGGTCATCTATGGCTTAGACAGTAACATTATACATGCATTATGGGCTCTTCCACAAACACAGTTTGACAAATAATTCACCCCCCTCCTGTTTCCAGAAGAAAGCGGAGAGACTAGGAAAATAACAGTCAGTCGCGTTCCTTCCCCCTTGGCTTGAGCCCTCCCCTCAGGAAGTCTGCATGCTAAAGGGCCACTCACACTGTGAATAAGATTAGTCTGCCTCCAAGTGTACAACATGCTTACGCCACTTGACTTTGAATCAGCGCTGATTTGGAAGCATTGCTGAGTTGTAAGGGGGAATAATGCTCCGGCTGAGTTTATGCAATGGCTGTTATGAAAAACCCTGGCCTCGTCTGCATGCATGTTTTTAGGCGGGAGCCGGGGAGCGGGGAGCGGCAGCGGTGGTTTTGGATAAAGCTGTAAGCTGCTTACGGCCGTGGAGAGAAGTGATTACAGGCCCACCACCATGGGACCCTCTGGGAGCCGCCGAGACAACTTTTAGGTCACCTCCACATCCCGCCAAAACTCCCCTCCATTCTCCCTGCCTTCCTATAGTCAGCTCGTACCCTCCTGGCTGCTCTAACTGAGATGGCAGTGTGTTTTTAGAGAATGAAGCTCACTACAGGGAGCTGAGGCCCTGAATATTAGAGGCCTACCTAGCGTACTCCATTTATGAACCAGATACTACTACACGGGCTGTTGCAGTGACCGTATTACCGCCACACCGGCGGTCACGATGGCAGTCAAATTCCACATGACCGTTTAGTCACGGTAATTAGGCATCTCCAAGCTCTGATGCTGCTGCTGGTCATTAGTGGCCTATCAAACTTGCAAACTATACTCCATATAGCCTACCTGGGTGGCATGAAAATATATCAGGGGAAAAAGCGTCCCCCATTCGCTATTTAAATGCATGGATGACATGTTTTTTTCAGCTGCCCCCGTTTCGTTACAGGTGCATGATAATGGTCCATTCTAAATCGAAACAAATGTCACATAACTTATTTAGTATATGTGAAGATTAAATCAAGAATAGTCTGATGGTTGACAATATTAGCCTATCACTTGTGAATGGTGCCCAGCATAAGAAACAATACCTTTTTTATTGTGACTTGTTCTAATCATGGTCACACACCTCATGCAGCCTAGCCCATAGGCCTATATGTTTTAATAAGGTTTATATCACAACTAAAGTGGCCAAATAACTTATTTAAAATTAAGCACATTAATCCGCTTTACAAAGGGTGTAGAGGCTAACGTGTGTGTGTGTGTGTGTGTGTGTGTGTGTGTGTGTGTGTGTGTGTGTGTGTGTGTGTGTGTGTGTGTGTGTGTGTGTGTGTGTGTGTGTGTGTGTGTGTGTGTGTGTGTGTGTGTGTGTGTGTGTGTAAGCAGCGGGTGATTTCAAGTTTGGGGAAGGTAATTTTCACCATTAAAAATGCACCTTTTGTATAATAAAAGCATTACATGCATAATTGCATTTGCGTTCACTTTTGATAATGGTGTTTTCCGCTAATGGAACATTCGCGCTTATATCTTACTACCATGTGTGCATTGCTGCTCTTATAATGTGAAGAAATACCCTAATCAGCACTTTAAGATAAACGTTCTGATCTGTTGCGTCAGCCACATTGCATAAAAACTGTTTTGATGCTAGTGGTTGTATTAATTTGGGATCTATCGCATCCCGCAACTGACCCAGACCTATGTTTGGAATATTTATTTCTTGTATAGAATAGGTCGACTTTTGTACTATGGGGGATAGGAGATTGACATAGGCTTGTGCTTTTGCTGTTCGTTAGGCCTACTCAATCTTGTTGGCTGACAAAGTAAATGTGAACAGTTTTTCCAATTTCTTCAATATTCACCTCGGAATTGGATAAGGATGTGTGCAGTTGCGTCCCTGATGTGTCGGTGTTAACTTGTAGCCTGTGAGAGAACCAATCACATGACAGAGAGCCGTGGGAGAGAGACGCTTTGGATTGTGCAGCACACTCCAGGAGAAGGGCACAACACAGCATTCTGGGCCGCAAAAGGCATGGATTTTTTGGGGGGTGCATTACGGTCACAAAGGGGATGCCACCATGAAATTTGAGGTATTATGTGCTTGTCACATTGTGAATGAGAGACCATTGGCGTGTGTACAGCCTGCGCAAAACAAAACAAAGCAGAGCTCATGACTTTCAAACAACTTTTTTCAAATCATCATTAGTCTCATCATGCAGCCGTACAATGTCTTAAAAATAAACATATAGCCAACAACAGCGTATAGGAGTACCTGTTTCTTTGTTAACCGCTCAACACAGAATGGCCACATACGCACTCGCTCAAATCGCTTGGAGAAAATATTTAGATTTTATTCAGCTTTGTTCAATTGTGTTCTTCATACTATAAAATAATGCCACGGAATTATAAGCTAATCTTGTCTGCTAAATGAATTATCCGTTTGGCATAGCCACTTCAGGACCTAACATAAGGACAACTCAGAGTATGCTATTATTTTCTTCTGAAATAGACTACTTCTGAAAAGGTTCTTCATATCATGCTTCTTTAGACATGTCTAAAATAATGAATTTGTGAATGTAGAGGCTATATTACATGGATTTATTAGACTTTCTAAAATGGCTTGTAGGCTATGTGTGGAAGCTAGGAGATGCTACATGTGTTTATGTTAATTAATGGTCAATTACCGTGAGACCGACAGTTATTTGCTTGACGATCACCGGCTGATGAAATGTTGTGACCGCCACGGCCCTAGTGGTGGCCTGACATATTGCGAGTGGGTTGTTAAGGTGAGTCATTCTGACTCTTATCTTGAAGTCAAAGGGATGACGATCACCGTGCAGTCTGTTAATGTCCTTCAGTCTATTTAAGTGGCCCTACACGGTGCTGAACAGCATCCGGCCACACGGTCCAGTCTGAAGTATCCTTTCTCCAAGCCAAGAGATATGAGAAGCTCTCCTTTCTGTCCTGCCAGCCTCTCTGCCCATGGCTTTGGGATTAGCTATGACTGGGCCTTACAGTAAACTGTGTGCGCTTGTGTGCGTGTTTGTGTGAATGCAGCTGGAGTGTAATCTTATGTGCTCGGGGATCAGCCTGGGGAGCATAGTTTGTAAAGGACGCATAGTAAAGGGGCGGCAGGAACACCTGCAGAGCCCCGCTCCCTCCCGCTCAAGAATAATGAACACCTGAGCAGATTGGACGCAACTCAATTAACGTCATTGACTCTGGCAGTCAGGACAGAAAGGCAGGTATGGCGGTTCTGTCTCCCCTTTGTTCCCAAACAAAAGGGTCCCCAACGTATTCAGTTTAGAGTAGGGCAAGCTTTATGCAACCCAGACCAAATAATGATTCATTGTTTAATTTAGATAAGTCTCTCTATTTGTCCCATCTGATATCGCCCACTCAAGGTGTATACATCATTATATTAATATAGAGGCCACCTAGGTAACGTATTTCATTTCAATAGAAGCAGAAACGGACTGTTGCAAAAGGAATCTAAAACATTGAGTAACGTCTTTACATTTGTGTGCAAAGTTTGCGAACAAATTAGTCAGCGGATTAGAAATATAATGTCGTTTTGTTCCTCCCAATGTACGACAAGCTGACTTAATGGTGTGATTCAACAGAAGTCGAAATGAGTCATGTGTTTGCACACCTCCCTGTGAATAGAATTCCTACTACTGTAAGTATTAGACAATGTCACATCAAGCTTTCCTAAGGTTTAACTGACATGAAACTCAAATAATCACACCAATTTGTCATTTCTTTTTTTCTCTCAATGTTTTTTTTGAAAGCTAATGCTAATCAACATCACACGCCGTAGTGAAACTAGATGCTACTACTTGACAGTACACACATGGTGCAGAATACTCTTTGGTCCACATGTCTAATATGTAACCTCTGTGCTCCATCACCTGTTGTGACCCAGGAAGAATCCTCAACAGGTTCTCTAAGGACATTGGTTACCTGGACTCTCTGCTGCCCTGGACCTTTGTGGACTTTATCCAGGTGAGTCTCATCTCACTAGGTTCCTACTGCCTGCCTCTCTACTACTGCATGGGGAGGCCATTTCATGCCTGGCTAGTCCTGCTTTGTGGTCCGGGTCCCCTAATCTGGAAACAATTACTGTAGGATTACCCGCCAGTGCGGCCCAGCGCCCGCACAGATTTAATAAAAGTGTCTGCACATAGGCAGAGGGTGTGGCCACGGCCGCCTGGCGGTGCCACAACACAGGCCGCGTCGCCAGGGAACGTGTCAGGAGACTAGCAGAGTGATTGAGAGAAAGAAAGGTGCCACAGAGGAAATAGTGGCTTCAACAGGAAGATGTGGAGGCGGTGGGAGAGTAGGAAGGAGAATGGAGGAGGATCTCTGGAGTGGCAAAGAGAGGGAGTGTGAGTAGCAGCCATGTAATATGTGGCTGGATGGACGGAGAGGTGCTGGAAGGGAACAGTGGGCGAGGAATGAGACGGGTCAGGTGAAAAGGAGACTATCCTCTAGCATCCTCTCCTGGCTGCTAGTCCACTGCAGGCCTGGTAGCCACGGCCCAACCTGACGCATAGACAGGTATAAAGTTACCCAACGCCACCACACAGCAGCGCAATAACCATCTCCCAGGAAAGAAAGGCTCGTGAAGATGAGCCAGCTCATGCACCTAGCACCACAAAAGAGGGAATGTTCGCCGCACAATCCAATGTAGAGCAGCAGGCATGGCTCCTTGGTTAGGGCCAAAGAAAGGAACAAAGCTGGGCTGAAAATGAATCCCTCCTCCACAATGCATGAGTGATGTTTGTGGCAGATACCCATCTCACAGGAGACAAAAGCCATCTTAAATGGTGAAAGCACAAAAGATCATAAGCACAAAGGCTTTTTGTCCACCATAGTTCCCCCATTTTTAATAATAAGGTGGATAATGGGCAGGGTGAAAGAATAACGTTGCAGAAGGCCAGTAGCACCAACCGATAAACTGTTAAAGCTAGACTCGGTCATGACAGAACAGAGGCTTGTGTTTGTGTTGCACATACACTATATCTTCAAGTGTAGCCATCTCTTATTGTAGAAACACAACATAAGTTTAACAATGTGCAAATACACTATATTTTAATTATTGTAATTTGTTCTTTGGTTTGCTGTGAGATTGTGTAGCCTAGGCAACCCATGTTAGAACTAGGCTTTTGTTGATTTGAACTATCTGGTCAAATCTGATATTGGAGCCCAGCCAGATACCTTGCTGGCACTATGAATACACAATGTGATCTAATACGGCAAGATAAATAGGGGCTCCTTGTGTGAGTGACAAAAATGGCATAATTTCCCTTGCAAAAATTTGGCATGTGTTTTTATTTTGTATCTGTTTTTACATGTGAAATAGTTGCTTTCACATGTTGATCTTATATTTCACATGAAGCCATATTTTCATATGTATTCAATTTAGAGTTCAACTGTTAACACCACTTTTTTTTTACGTGAGTTGCACATGCAAAATTAACGGTTTCACAATTTAACGTTAATCTCAAAATCACATATGCAGCTTTACATGTGAAAAAAATGTTTTCATATGAAAATCTTAACTTTCACACGTGAAATTGCAAGTTCACATGAGGTGGTGAAATTGTTTTCTCCTTACATGTGAAATGATGGTGTTAACGTGTTGAAGAAGCAATGTGTCCACATACAGTATGGAATTGCAAATTCTGTATAAAGGTAACTTAGCCTAATAATAGTGTGTTAAAATGATTATTTCTGATGTCTGAGCCATCAATTCAGAGTGTTACTGTTGCAGACACACCTCTCTTCTTCATACATTGGTCAGTGACCATTGGAAGAAGCCCAGTGACAAGAACAGAAACTATTGCTGCTTGTCTCCTTATTTATCCGTTTTAGAATTTAGCACTGTCAAGAGTTTTTTTTTTAAACCCAACAACATCCGAAATATATAATCTATTCAGGTAAAAACAAAAATGTGATGTCAAAATAAGTTTACTTTGAGGTGTGTTTTATCAATTTACCTGATTTTTACCTCATTGTACAAAATCTAGGCAGCAATATTCTTGCAATGCTTTTTGTATTAAAAAAACAAAATTTGCTCAAATTGAGCTGTAATTTATGAATTTGCGTTTTAATCACATCAAATCCTGCAATAAACTCAATGACATTTTTTTAATAAATAATTTGACGGCCCTAGTTGACATTCCGATATGAAAAAGCACACGTGAAAGTGTAGTGGACATGAGTAGGTCATGGTTGCTCATGGTCACATGATGAGGTAGCCCCTCCTGTGACTTCAACATTAGTGTTGAACCTCTTGGTTCAGTGGTCAAGACGTCAGCGTCTCCCGTAGGAAACCCAGGTTTGAATCCCACCAGTTACAAAATCACACATGTGAAATGTCTGAGTCCTTTTTAATGAGTCAAACAGGCGGTTTTTGGACACGTGTGACATTTCAAATGAGTTTTCTTATGGTTTTCGCATGTGACATTTTTTCTCATGTGATTTGTTCATGTGAAAAATTAATGTGAAACATCTCACGTGTCCAAAAACCATGTCTGACTCATGAACATTTCAAATGTAAAAAAAAATATTAAAATGTGTGTGTGTGTGTGTGTGTGTGTATATATATACATAATTATTTTTTTTACTTGTGAAATGTTTTAAGTGATATGTTCGCACGGAATTATGTAATACATGTGTCTGAACCGTGATTGAATTTTTTGTAATGTTGGACAAGTGCTTTTGTTAGCCAGCTCTTTCTGCTCTTGTTTGCAGGTGTCTTTTTATGGAGCACTCTTTAATGCTTTCAGGAAGGAAGATTTGATCAAAGTATTAGCCGGACAGAAAAGCTGCTGATCCTGACCATTGTTGCTCATTCTCGGAGGGACATTTCCCCACAGTCATTGTTTAAATGGTTGTCAGGGGTAATAAAGGTAAACTCCATAAACAATGGCCTAAGTGGTTTATCTCCCTCTGTGGGGAGAGGCTGCCTCTGTGTGGGGATTTGCATCAGAGCTGGGCCCTTTATGGTGGTGTGAGCACTTCACAGCCATCAACACTCCCCCATACATTTCCTAACAAGGGGATTCCCTCAACTTGGGGAACTCAGTTCCATTCCAAAGCCATATTTTTTTCACGGGTCTCATTTAGCCGCAATTTACTATATTGAAAAAAAAGTGTCGTTTTCTCTTCCCTTTATGTTATTTGGACAAAGGCAGAAATGTCAATTAAAAGCACCTCAGGCAGTGTAGACGGCCGGCCTTTGTGTGGACTTGACCTTTAAATCCTGGGTTGCCTGTGCTTTGAGTTAGGGGGCAGGAGAGGGTGGCAGGACAATACAGGAGGCTCTGAATGGACCCATCCCTTGTGAAGGCTCTTGCCCAAGTCACACCACTAACTGTGGGGTCCCTGCCTACATTCATTGGCCATCAGTTAAAATGTAGTTTGTCAGTAGAATATGGGTAAGAGACCAAGCCTGTTTGGACCTATCCCTACATTTTGCAATGCTTTGGCGGGATTTTGAACTAAAAATTCCAATTAGTTTTCTGGTGACCTTTAGTTTGAGTGGGGCTGACCCTGGTCTCACCAGTTAGTAACAAGCAGAGGCCAATGCAGCCACCAGTCATAAATTACAGCAGTAAAACATCGGTGGTCTGGAGGAGGGTGGAGAACAGTCTGGGTGTACCAGAAACACTTTGAACACACACAGGGCAGAGGAGGATGGCCATTGTTTGAAAACACTGACGGGTGGATCAGTGATCACTGTATAGTGTGGCAGATTGTGTGGTGGGCCTCTTCTCTGGTTTTGTGGGATATGAGAACTGCTGACATAGCCGTGAGTGCTGTGTAGGATGGGGTTTCACTGGCTTTCTCTGGTGCCTTTACCAGCCGGGTGACAGAGGAAGTGAAGAATGCACTGGCTCCAGGCACCAGACATACCTGGTTAGTCAGAGAAACACTAGAGGTATGTGTGTGTATGTATGTATGTATGTATGTATGTATGTATGTATGTATGTATGTATGTATGTATGTATGTATGTATGTATGTATGTATGTGTGTGTGTGTGTGTGTGTGTGTGTGTGTGTGTGTAATATATATATATATATATTAAACATTGTTATCTGACAGGACCATTGTCTTGCTGCATATGGTGGAAAAACATGAGTGAGACAAAGGTGAGAGGCTGAAAATATTCAGGAAACTAACTTGGGTTGTAAACTACACTTTAATTTAGAGCGTGTGTGTCTCTCTCTCTCTGTGTCTGTCTTTTCGGTGCATTAGGAAGGAGTGTAGTTGTGACTCTGACACCTAGCAGTACCACTCATGGTCATGTGTTGGCGGGTAGGCACTGGCCACCTGTGAAAAGATCCCAGTCTCTGTGTGGTCTGGTCTCCCATGGCACTGTGGTCTGGCATCTCTCCTGACTCAGCCAAGCTGGACAACCACTGCTATGAGCCTGGGAACCTGTAGCGCGCACGCACGCACACACACACACACACACCCTAGTCTACTAGACTTGGCCCTGAGACCGCACCAACAACTCTGATCAGGAGGAGGATGATACCAAATGATGGCTTTGACGATGCGGTTGCTATTTTGTTATTGTGGAATATGCATTGTGGTTTCCTTCCTGTTTCTACGAAAATGCTCATGTGTTTGTTGGTGTGTGTGTGTGTGACAGAGCGAGAGAAAAAGGGCTGATTTGTATATTCTGTATGTGAGGGCATGCAGAGTGCAGGGCAGCTGCTTTTTGGTGGATGCTAGTGATTTATATGAGAGAGGGAGCATTTCAAAGCTTTCTCTTATTTCCAAAATGGGTGTGGAAATCAGCAGCTTGACTGAGCTCAAATAAGTGACTTATCTTACCTTTTCACAGCACACAAAGGCCTAATCCTGGGACTACTTGAGCCGCCAATGTAGACGGCGACCGAGACCACCACAGTATGTGTCGGGCCCTCCTCACCACACACAAAACACATTGACTGCAGCTTTATGAAGTGAAAATGGCACAGAAAGGGAAAATGTGAAGGAGGTGTCCACAGTAATTTCTCCCAAAGAAAGGCCCAGCATCTGGGCATTTAGGGGTAAAATAAAGCTCAAAGCAGAGCAGAATGGATCGGGTCACTCCTATTGTCCCAGAGCCCAAGTGGAACGGCCTTGCTTTGTTTCAGTACCACTGACCCCTACATTTTATTGTGCCTACTCTGTCAGGGAAACCCTAACCCTACTCTAAGGCAAAGTGTGTGTGTGTGTGTGTTGAACAAATTCCAGCGACGACGGAGGATTTCTTTACCCTTTTTCTCCCTCCATTTCCCGTTATGTATTTAATTATTTTTTTTCCCCCCAGCGGCCGTCTCTCTCGCTCTCAAACACTGCACGCTGTCACTAAAGAAAGGGAGGATGAAAAAAGAGTTGTAAAGAAGCGTACCGAGTCCTCATGTCCGGAGGGATGTTTAATTGTCGGGAAGTGTTTATGCTCCGCTCTGGAACAACAGTCGCTATCAGCGCCCAGCACAAATATAGCAATTAACTTCAATTTTCTACATTTATTTGGACATCAAAGACCTGATGGTATCACCTCCCAAAATAAAGCAATTAGGGGTCAGTGGAGATGTGAATGGTCTTTGGGCCCAGCAGTGTGCCCTGTTGGCATGAATGGGCTGCATGGCATCGCATACCTACAGTAGCTTTCTTCTCTTGCTAAAGGGCAATTAGATGTAATGCTTTATTTAAACTGTTTATATACAAAAGCTTTTATCCACATTTATGTGCAGCTGGCTATGGCTCGCCTCGGACAGGGAGTTGTCCTGTTGTTCCTGTGTGGGGGGCTGGGGTCAGGGTCTATGTGATGTGGATGAGGACAGGGGGTTGCTGGGGGAGGTAGGTCAGTGCTTATCGGGGCTCATCTGTGTGTAGTGTGGGTGGGGGTTGTGGTTTTCTCCGATGCTGACATGATAAGCGGCAGACCAGGCAAATGCCTGAGATGAAACAGCTCGGGCCTTGGCGACAGTGTTGCCCAGGGGAGCAGGAGAGGCTGTGGCAGGACTCCTCTCTCTCTCTCTAATGGATCCTACTGCTTCCTCGACTCCTTCCTTCCTCTCAGATGACCCTTCTATCAGACACTCACAGTAGACTGTACTGCTGTTGGGCCCAGCAGCTGTAGACCAGAATTAGATGGGCCCAAACAGGCTTTTACACTAGACCACCACCAATCTCAGGGATGTGAAAAGGACGAAACTAGTTTTACGTACTGCACATCATGACACATCACTGTAGCAAAGCTCCCAAAAATATTTTGTTGTTGTAAAATATTGTGTCATTTCAACTATTGACAGAAAATAAAATAGACCTGCACATTTTGTTGAAACGTGTAAATAGTTGTGCCAGTCACTCAGTGTGAGCTTGGATAACATGCAGTAATAGTGTGCGTCGCTCCCATCTCACTTTGCAGTCCGGTAGCCTTCCATCACGGCCCAGATTGAAACTTATGTACTGTGAAATTCTCGGGATCCGTTGAGCTCAGTAGTTTCCGCTCACTGCTTGATTGTGTGTGCTGCAGCGCGGCTATGGTGGGGCTGGTAATACCCTCTTATCTGCACTGTAAACGGAATTGAGTGGCTTTTCATCATAAAACGACATTGAAAGTGATCATGCTTAAACGTGCTCTTAAGCGCCCGATAACATCCGTAATTAAGGTGCTAAATGAAATGTTCATCTGGGAGGGCTAGTCTGAGACCATTGAAGGTAACATACTGATCCTAATCTGTTCCTCTTAGAAGTCTTCTGAGTTTGTTTCTAATTTCAGGGTGTGAGGTTTCAATTTTTTATCAGCTATCTAGTGAATATCAAATATGCCGCAGAAGTATATCTTTAAGGTAGAAGCTGTATTGAAGGACTCTGTCTCATACCGGTTTAGCATAATGCAATCTACCAAGTTAAACTGTTTTTCGTTAAATAGAACTCGTTTTCAGATTTTAGGAGTATTGTTTGTACTAAAAGAATGCTACATACAAAGATCATATTTGTGAAAAGAGTCTCTTCACTATCTACTCTTTCCACCAAGTTAAACTAATGAGAGCTGTCTGATATACAATACAGTGAAATAATGCACTGCAAGGTTCTCAATCTGTCGTCGGGCAGGAAACAGGTGTCTGCAACCACCAGGGTTTCCGGTGCTGCTGTGTCACTGCCTGCAGTCCCTCCCGTTCAGGCATCAGATTGCATGTGGCTAGTGGTCTACCTGTGTCAGGTCAGGTGGCCATTAACAAGAGTGATGAGTCATTGTGTTATTGAGGCCTATGTGAGGGCTATGCATTCTGTGTGTACTGTAGTATCAGACACCCACAGTGTGGTTCCCACAACTCTCAGCCAGTCACAGTGACTATACAATGCCTACTGGCTGGGGCCACAGCGACTTGGCGAGGGAGGTTTAAACCTCAGGTGTTGAAGGCAAAGCCCATGGGGGTTAGGGTTAGGGAGGCGAGCCACAGAGGAAGAGCGGCAAATTGTCACCTGCCACTAAGTGCCATCGTCCTCTCACCACTGTGACAAACACACACACACACACACACACACACACACACACACACACACACACACACACACACACACACACACACACTCTTCACAAATATGCTGCTGCTACTCTGTTTGTCTATCCTGATTGCCTAGTTACTATTTCCCCTACCTACATGTACATATTACCTCAACTACCTTGTACGCCTGCACATTGACTCTGTACCGCTGCTCCCTGTACGTAGCCTCGTTATTGTTATTTTTTGTGTTACTATTTTTCTTTTTTTATGCACTCTTTTTTTCTTTACTTTTTAACCCTGCCTTTTTGGGAAAGGGCTCGTAAGTAAGCATTTCATGGTAAAGTGTCCAACTTATATTTGGCACAAGTGACATATACAATTTGGATTTGACACACACACTCTCCTAATGTTGCTGTCACCTTCTGCCTTTGGAGCTGTGGCAGAAAACAAGTGTGTTTCTTACATCATCCCTAGTGTAACGACAGGCCTCAAACTTCAGCGGTAGCCCGCAAGTCAGCAGGAGTCCATTTACTGAGCTGTTGCGCTCACCACACCACTCTGTTCTCTCCCTCTGTGTTCTCTCTCTCCCAGGTGTTCCTGCAGATCCTGGGGGTGATCATCGTGGCGGCCGCCGTCATCCCCTGGATCCTCATCCCCGTCGTCCCTCTACTCGTCGTCTTCCTGTTCTTGCGACGCTACTTCCTGCAGACCTCCAGGGACATCAAGCGCCTGGAGTCCACTAGTAGGCTTCACTGTCTTTAGGGACACGTCTGTTTTAATGGTGGGAGACAAAGGGAGCACTAGCATGGGAATGCTAATAGACCATTGAATAGCAATTGAAGAAGGCCTTGGGCATTAGCATAAAAGGATAAAGGTGGCTGTGGCCCATGGGTTGCCCACACACACAGTTTCCTTAAGCGCTGGGAGTTCATGGCATCAGATACAATGGAGGAAATGCCAAGTGGGCCCGTGGCAGGCACTAGTTCATCCTCTGTATTCATCCTCTTTATTCTGGGCTGATAGCCCAAAGGCACACGGAAGAACAGGTCTGCTGATCTTAAGGAACAAAAGTGACTATTAAGAAGTTCCAATGGAACATTCAGGCTTTGTCTGTTTTTACGAAGCCTAACGTTAATACATCTGGACAACAGGAATGCTAATATTAGTCATTTCCTTTCAAACTATTTATTTCAGAAGCACTGCTTTTCGTAGCAAGGTGTACATGAAAATGTATGGGAGACGTGCATAAGGGGTTATCACGTTAACTGTCATGTCAGCTGAGCTTTGTAGCAAAACAGACAATTGAATGTTTTCGTTCGTCTGTATTGAAGCCGGATGTAACCATCTTTGTACAGTCTAGAAAAATGGTTTGTTCTTTTGAAAGAAATGAATATACACTGTGTATACTCGTGGTGTTTTAAATATTCACGTCAGTGTTTATTTGTTATACTCTACAGCCCGGAGCCCAGTTTTCACCCACCTGTCCTCATCCCTCCAAGGTCTGTGGACCATCCGTGCCTTTAAAGCCCAGCAGCAGTTCCAGCAGGCATTTGACGCACATCAAGACCTCCACTCCGGTCAGAAACAGAACTGACATCAAACCATAACTATTACAAATAGAAATGTATGTTTTAATTTGGTGTAATAACTATAGTATACAACCAGTAACCATGCTGTTCCTTTGCAGAGGCCTGGTTCCTATTCCTGACCACATCCCGATGGTTCGCTCTGCGTCTGGATGGCATCTGCTCCATATTTGTCACCCTCTCTACCTTTGGGTGCCTGTTCCTCAGGGATGGTACCGTATGGGTCCTATATCAACAGTAATGTTGATCACCCGGGCCATACATATAACCATACATACAGTACCAGTCAAAGGTTTTTGACACCTACTCATTCCAGGGTTTTTCTTTGTTTACTATTTTCTACATTGTAGAATAACAGTGAAGACAACAAAACTATAGTATGAAATAACACATATGGAATCATGAAGTAACCAAAAACAAAATATATTTGAGACTCTTCAAAGTAGCCACCCTTTGCCTTGATGACAGCTTTGCACACTCTTGGCGTTCTCTCAACCAGCTTCATGAGGTAGTCACCTGGAATGCATTTCAATTAACTGGTGAACCCTTGTTAATTTGTGGATTTTTTTCCCTTAATGCGTTTAAGCCAATCATTTGTGTTGTGACAAGGTAGGGGTGGTATACAAAAGATAGCCCTATTTGGTAAAAGACCAAGTCCATATTATGGTAAGAACAGCACAAATAAGCAGAGAGAAACGACAGTCCATTATTACTTTAAGACGAGGTCAGTCAATCCGGAAAATATCAAAAACGTTTAAAGTTTCTTCGAGTGCAGTCGGAAAAGCCATCAAACGCGATGATGAAACCGGCTCTCATGAGGACCACCACAGGAAAGGAAGACCCAGAGTTACGTCTGCTGCAGAGGATAAGTTCATTAGTGCACCTCTTGATTGGAGCCCAAATAAATGCTTCACAGAGTTCAAGTTACAGACACATCTCAACATCAACTGGTCAGAGGAGACTGCTTGAATCAGGCCTTCATGGTTGAATTGCTGCAAAGAATCCCCTACTAATGGACACCAATAAGAAGAAGAGACTTGCTTGGGCCAAGAAACACGAGCAATGGACATAGGGAAATCTTTCCTTTTGGTCTGATGAGTCCATATTTGTGATTTTTGTTTAATTTTTAATGAATTAATTATTTTAATTTTTGGTTCCCACCGCCGTGTCTTTGTGAGACGCAGAGTAGGTGAATGGATGATCTCCACATGTGTGGTTCCCACCGTGAAGCATGGAGGAGGAGGTGTGATGGTGTGGGGGTGCTTTGCTGGTGACAGTGTCTGTGATTGATTTAGAATTCAAGGCACACTTAACCAGCATGGCTACCGCAGTATTCTGCTGCGATACACCATCCCATCTGGTTTGCGCTTAGTGGGACGATCATTTGTTTTTCAACAGGACAATGAACAAAAACACACCTCCAGGCTGTATAAGGGCTGTTTGACCAAGAAGGAGAGTGAAGGAGTGCTGCATCAGATGACCTCCACAATCACCCGACCTCAACCCAATTGCGATGGTTTGGGATGAGTTGGACCGCAGAGTGAAGGAAAAGCAGCCAACAAGTGCTCTGCATATGTGGGAACTCCTTGAAGACTGTTGGAAAAGCATTCCTCATGAAGCTGGGTGAGAGAATGCCAAGAGTGTGCAAAGCTGTCAAGGCATTCCATTCCATGATTCCATTTGTGTTTTCATAATTTCGATGTCTTCACTATTATTCTACAATGTAGAAAATAATACAAATAAAAACCCTTGAATGAGTAGGTGTGTCCAAACTTTTGACTGGTACTGTGTAATCAACCATATACACCACAGGCTCTGCAGTACTTAGGTGAACATGGAGTACAGTGAGTTGGTTTCTCTCTTTCCTGGTGTGACAGACTTGAAGGCTGGTGCTGTGGGCCTGGCTCTGTCCTATGCAGTAACCCTCGTCGGCATGTTTCAGTGGGGAGTCAGACAAAGTGCGGAGGTGGAGAACATGGTAAAAACCTCCTTTATTGATTTAGACCTAAACTCAGCAAAAAAAGACATGTCCTATCACTGTCAACTGCGTTTGTTTTCAGCAAACTTAACGTGTATATATTTGTATGAACATAAGATTCAACAACTGAGACAAACTGAATAAGTTCCACAGACATGTGACGAACAGAAATGGAATGTATCCCTGAACAAAAGGGAGGGGGTCAAAATTGAAAGTAACAGGTAGGATCTGGTGTGACCACCAGCTGCATTAAGTACTGCAGTGCATCTCCTCCTCATGGACTGCACCAGATTTGCCAGTTCTTGCTGTGAGATGTTACCCCACTCTTCCACCAAGGCACCTGCAAGTTCCCGGACATTTCTGGGGGGAATGGCCCTAGCCCTCCCCCTCCGGTCCAACAGGTCCCAGACATGCTCAATGGGATTGAGATCTGGGCTCTTCGCTGGCCATGGCAGAACACTGACATTCCTGTCTTGCAGGAAATCACGCACAGAACGAGCAGTATGGCTGGTGGCATTGTCATGTCAGGATGAACCTACAGGAAGGGTAACACGTGAGGGAGGAGGATGTCTTCCCTGTAACGTACAACGTTGAGATTGCCTGCAATGACGACAAGCTCAGTCCGATGATGCTGTGACACCACCCCAGACCATGACGGACCCTCCACCTCCAAATTGATCCCGCTCCAGAGTACAGGCCTGGGTGTAACGCGTATTGCTTCGACGATAAACTGAATCCGACCATCACCCCTGGTGAGACAGAACCGTGACTCGTCAGTGAACAGCACTTTTTGCCGGTCCTGTCTGGTCCAGCGGCGGTGGGTTTGTGCCCATAGACGACGACGTTGCCAGTGATGTCTGGTGAGGACCTGCCTTACAACAGGTCTACAAGCCCGCAGTCCAGCACATTTTCAGCCTATTGATGACAGTCTGAGCACTGATGGAGGGATTGTGCATTCCTGGTGTAAATCGGGCAGTTGTTGTTGCCATCCTGTACCTGTCCCGCAGGTGTGATGTTTGGATGTACCGATCCTGTGCAGGTGTTACACGTGGTCTGCCACTGTGAGGACGATCAGCTGTCCGTCCTGTCATCCTGTAGCTCTGTATTAGGCGTCTCACAGTACGGACATTGCAATTTATTGCACTGGCCACATCTGCAGTCCTCATGCCTCCTTGCACCATGCCTATGGCACGTTCACACAGATGAGCAGTGACCCTGGGCATCTTTCTTTTGGTGTTTTCCAGAGTCAGTAGAAAGGCCTCTTTGGTGTCCTAAGTTTTCATAACTGTGACCTTAATTGCCTTCCATCTGTAAGCTGTTAGTGTCTTAATCACCGTTCCACGAGTGCATGTTCATTCATTGTTTATGGGTCATTGAACAAGCATGTTTAAACCCTTTTCAATGAAGCTCTGTAAAGTTAATTGGATGTTTACGAATTATCTTTGAACGACAGGGTGCTGAAAAAGGGACATTTCTTTTTTTGCTGAGTTTGTCTTGACTTGCCTGGCTGAAGAATAGGTGAATAATATAATTGTACTAGTCTGCTATAGTTGTTTCTAGTTGTGCAAATGTATACAGTGCCTATTATACAGTTGAAGTCGGAACTTTACATTCACTTAGGTTGGAGTCATTAAAGCTCGTTTTTTCAACCACTCCACAAATTTCTTGTTAACAAACTATAGTTTGGGCAAGTTGGTTAGGAAATCTACTTTGTGCACGACACAAGTAATCTTTCCAACAATTGTTTACAGACAGGTTATTTCACTTATAATTCACTGTACCACAATTCCAGATGGTCAGACGTTTACATACACTAAGTTGACTGTGCCTTTAAACAGCTTGGAAAATTCCAGAAAATGATGTCATGGCTTTAGAAGCTTCTGATAAGCTAATTGACATCATTTGAGTGGTTGTATTTCAAGGCATACCTTCAAACTCAGTGCCTCTTTGCTTGACATCATGGGAAAATCAAAAGAAATCAGCCAAGATCGTCAGAAAAACAATGGTAGACCTCCACAAGTCTGGTTCATCCTTGGGCGCAATAAACCCCATGGGACCACACAGCCATCATACAACTCAGGAAGGAGATGCGTTCTGTCTCCTAGAGATGAATGTATTTTGGTGCGAAAAGTGCATATCAATCCCAGAACAACAGCAAAGGACCTTGTGAAGATGCTGGAGGAAATGGGTACAAAAGTATCTATATCCACAGTAAAACGAGTCCTATATCGACATAACCTGAAAGGCATCTCAGCAAGGAAGAAGCCACTGCTCCAAAACCGCCATTAAAAAAGCCAGACTACGGTTTGCAACTGCACATTGGGACAAAGATCGTACTTTTTAGAGAAATATCCTCTGGTCTGATGAAACAATAATGGATCTATTTGGCCATAATGACCATCGTTATGTTTGTAGGAAAAGGGGGAGGCTTGCAAGCCGAAGAACACCATCCCAACCGTGAAGCACGGGGGTGGCAGCATCATGTTGTGGGCGTGCTTTGCTGCAGGAGAGACTGGTGCACTTCACAAAATAGATGGCTTTATGAGGAAGGAAAATTATGTGGATATATTGAAGCAACATCTCAAGACATCAGTCAGGAAGTTAAAGCTTGGTTGCAAATGGGTCATCCAAATGGACAATGACCCCAAGCATACTTCCAAAGTTGTGGCAAAGTGGCTTAAGGACAACAAAGTCAAGGTATTGGAGTCGCCATCACAACGCCCTGAATCATATAGAAAATGTGTGGGCAGAACTGAAGAAGCGTGTGTGAGCAAGGAGGCCTACAAACCTGACTCAGTTTCTCCAGATCTGTCAGGAAGAATGGGCCAAAATTCACCCAACCTATGTGGGAAGCAGGTGGAAGGCTACCTGAAACGTTTGATCCAAGTTAAACAATTTAAAGGCAATGCTACCAAATACTAATTGAGTGTATGTAAACTTCTGACCCACTGGGAATGTGATGAAAGAAATAAAAGTTGAAATAAATAATTCTCTCTACTATTGTTCTGATATATCACCTTCTTAAAATAAAGTGGTGATCCTAACTGACCTAAGACAGGGAATCTTTACTAGGATTAAATGTCAGGAATTGTGAAACTGAGTTTAAATGTATTTGGCTTGGGTGTATGTGTTCACCCCTCTTGGGTTTCTTCACATTTTATTGTTATAAAGTGGGATTAAAATGTACTTTTTTTGGGTCAACAATCTACAAAAACTACTCTTATTTCAAAATTAAAGAAAATTCCATATTTATTTTTAATGAAGTTGAAAGCCAAATATACATTATCTTGATTAGATCATCTACTTCCCTCAGTCAAATCATGTTAGAAACACCTTTTGGCAGCGATTACAGCTGTGTCTTGTTCGGCAAGTCTCTAAGAGCTTTGCACTCTTGGATTGTGCAATATTTGCACCTTAAAAAAGTATATTTTCAGAATACTTTTAAGCTCTGTCAAGTTGGTTGTTGATCATTGTTTGACAGCCATTTTTAAGTCTTGTCATCGATTTTTCAGGCAGATTTAAGTGAAAACTAACTAGGACTCAGGAACATTCACTGTCTTCTTGGTGGGCAACATAAGTGTGAATTTGGACTTGTTTTAGGTTGTCTTGCTGAAAGGAACATTCGTCTCCCAGTGTCTGGTGGAAAGCAGACTAAACAAGGTTTTCTGTTTTTTTTTTTACCTGAAACTCCCCAGTCGTTGCCAATGACAAGCATGTTATACCCATAACATGATGCAGCCGCCACCATGCTTGATAATATGGAGAGTGGTACTCGATGATGTATTGTGTTGGATTTGTCCCAAAGATAACTCTTTTGTATTCAGCACAACAAGGAAATTACTTTGCTACATTTTTTTGCAGTTATTACTTTAGTTCCTTTGCAAACAGGATGCAAATTCTTTTTTTTTCTTTTTTTTCGGTAAAGGATTTTTTCTTTTCACTCTTTAATATTAGTATTGTGGAGTAATAACTACAATGTTGTTGATCCATCCTAAGTTTTCACCTTTCACCGCCATTAACCTATAACTGTTTTAAAATTAGCATTGGCCTCGTGGTGTAATCGTCTTTACCATCTTCCAATCGATGCTCTTTGCGACACAATGGAAAAGCACCCTGGCCTCTGGTTGAATCTGTGCTTGAAATTCACTACTCGTCTTGAGGGACCTTAAATATAATTGTGTGTGGGGTACAGAGATGGGGTTGTCATTAAATCATGTTAACCACCATTATTGCACATAGTGAGTCCATGTAACTTTTTATGTGATTTGTTAAGCACATTTTAACTACTGAACTTATTTAGGCTTGCCATAACAAAGGGGGTGAATACTACATTGACATTATTGAGAATTTTTGTCTAGATCAGTGACAATTATTATTTGGTTTTTATTCATTTCAATTCTACTTTGTAACCCAACAAAATGTGAAAAAATAGAAGGGCTGTGAATACTTATGATTGGCACTGTCAGTGTTCCTGGCCACAGAATGAAATAGAACAGAATATTCCCTCATAGAATAACAACGATTTTGTAATAATGTTCTGACACTCCCAGATGACTTCTGTGGAAAGGGTGGTGGAGTACACAGAATTGGAGAGCGAAGCACCTTGGGAGACAGACAAACAGCCTCCGCCTGATTGGCCCAGGCATGGTTTCATCACTTTCGACCAGGTCAACTTCTCCTACTATGCGGACAGTCCTCCGGTCCTGAAGAACATTACTGCGGTCTTCAGATCGAGAGAAAAGGTGCCCACTACATATTCTTCTGATATGTGTCCATGTTTACGACAATGGACAACACACCCCAACACAATTCAGTTGATATGCAGCCAGTGTAATGGGTGCGGTGCTGTTCTTCTCTGTGTGTCATTATTTTTCAAATCAATTATTTAGGGGACATCTTATTGTGCCGCTGATTCCCAAGGAATATACCATTTGTGATTCATGGAATACATATCATGCAAATAAGACTAGTCAAGTGGATCCATTTGTTCACATTTGCATTCTAGGAGACCTGACGGTGACAACTGTTTATTCACTATATGAGAGAGAGGAGAGAAGATGAGAGGGAGAGAGAGGTAGAGATGGTTGAGGGTGATTGAAACCCAGCGTTTTTAATGCAGGGGGTGTATTTTGCATGGCCACGGTTCGCCAGGGCGGCTGATTTCACAATGGATGGGTTGATAAGTGAAGAGGCCTGGGCTCTGACAGCCCATGGGAGGGATCTTCACCCGATGCCGTGGGCCTGAACAGGCTTTGTGTGCATCCTGACAGTCCCCCTGAGATGACGCTTTCACAGGGAAACTAGCACCTATCTAGCACTCTGAACACTCCTCTCTCTCTCACACACACACACAACATATGATTTGGGACATTTACTTTTAACTGTTAACTATGAATTTTCTTACATATCTTACTGTACATTTACATACTTCCAGTGTAGTGATTCCACAAGGTGATTTATACATTTACTCTAGATAGCCTTTGCATGCTTTGTTTGAATCCAAGCGGCATTTTAATATTGCTGATTTTAGTTAGAAGCTCATCTTTGGGAATCGGAATCCGAGCTTATAGGCTACTGTAGGAAGGGATATGTGATTGATCCATGCGGAACATGGCTGATAGCACCTACAGAGAAGACACTGAAATGCATACGTTACGATAGCATCTTATACTATCATATCAACTTCAGCGGTATTCTGCTGTTTTAATGTCACCCGGCTTGTGGGGCTGTCACCTTAACAACTGATGTGCTGATATCAAACAGGAAGGAACATCTCAGCAATGAGAATCTCTCATTCGGTTGGAGAACTGGCCCTGAAAGGCAAATGTTCCATCATAAAGGACAGAGATGATTCAGTTTACAATGGCACAATGGGAAGTGAAGTAGACCTTGAATTTAGCACTTGGAAGTCAACTTTATAGAAGGAAGTCTTGACATCAGATTTTATAGTAGAGGAAATGTGTTCAGAGAAAAACAAACTAACAAACTTTCTCTGTATGTTGAACTCTAGGTTGGCATCGTGGGGCGGACTGGCGCTGGTAAAAGCTCCCTGATCTCTGCTCTGTTCCGCCTGGCTGAATCTGATGGCAGGATTTCCATCGACGGAGTTCTCACCGCCGAGATCGGCCTGCATACCCTGCGCCAGAGAATCTCCATCATCCCCCAGGTATGTATGTTCTCTGCCCTCCCACTGCCCATTGTAGTCTATTGGCTAGGCTGCATTGTATAGCACGTCTTTAGTTTGTTCAGCATAATCCATGGAAGGCCTTCGATCGGACATTTTTTATAGTACACATGACATGACTATGGAAGCTTTAGAATTGCCAAACAACATTACCTCAGTCATTTGTAGAGCGTTGAGTAGAAACGTTAAAGCCTGAATGTGGGAGTTTCAGGGTTCTCTGACATGATCCATTATATATCTTTGGCATTCATCAGACATGATGCACATTCAGTGGGGTAGGTGAACTTCCATTGGTAACCCAAACTCTCCCCCCTTTGAGGTCTGGCCTGCTTTTTTACGTCACTGTTTGTTTCAAAGCAACAACAGGCTGAGGAGAATTACAGTCGTCACTCAGGGGATTTTGGAAAGTGACACAAACGGATGCCTTGAGACAGTTTTTAACTTTTATTTCCTCTTGTTGAAAGTGATACAGCATTAGGAAAATGCCACCCCCTGGGTGAGTCAGTGCTCTGCGGCGGTGAAGACTCCCACAGCCCAGCTCTGAGAGGAGAGCAGAGCAGAGTAGCTCTCTACCCTGTCAGTGACAGGAGATTAGCCCTCTACCCCCGAAACATCAGCAAAGCTGCTTAGAAGACTTCTCTACCCATCCCCATCCTCACAGTCTCACAAAGGCCTACCAACATCATTTAGCCCAAGTGTTGAACATTTCACACACTGCAGCCAAGGTTTCCCCAAAACAAGTTAATTTAAGATTTTTGGTGTGGCTTTGATGGGTTTCTATTATCAATAGTTTACCAGATTAACTTTCACTTCTGTATTACAGCTGGTTATGTTTTACCACTACCTGAGTTATGTCAAGGTAATGTTTTCCTATTGGATGCTGCTCGTTCTGACAGGGGGACAGCCAGTTGCATCATAGGGTAAAGCTGCAAACGGGGTGGGGAAAGAGGGGGCATATTTAGATGACTTCTGTTCTGAACTCATAACTGAAACGTTGGCTTATCTAAGAGGAGCAGCACTGTATCTGTACACAAACCGAATAGAGATGATCTATCAGGTTCGATTATTGTCCTATTTTTCCGCTGTAAAAATTCAAGCATGAAAGACGCAGAGTATGATTTGCTATTACTTATATTACAAGGATTGGATTTCTTCTGCTTATATTCCCATTTTTCACAACTTCCCTTAGAAACGGAAAAGGTCATTTGAACCCCCCCTCCGTGTAAGTGATATTCACTCAGCCTTTTAAATGGAAAATGACTTGATATAAGATGCTTGTTGCCCTACCTTGTGATGTGGAATTCTCAGATTCTGATATGTATTCTATACATTGCCCGTGTGAACTTTTATTCTACAGCTTCCCCCAGATTTGATTATGATAAACTTTTATTAGTATATGGCATTAAAAAAGAATCCATTTCAGGTTCTATTGAAATCTCAGGAATGACTTCACAGTTCAAAATGAATTCGGCGGCAAACAGAGGGCTTAGAATTGTTGGAGCACATAATCGGTCTTTGGAAAGCTGTGCTTGAAAGCAGTTTTTCCAACTTAACATTGAATCCTCAATTAAAGTGAGTCACAAAACTAGTTTGAATTGGGACTTGAGCTGGCTTAATGACAAGGCAGTCTGCTGGTGGCAGGGGTAAAGCTCATTGGGAGTAGAGAGGTGGAACAGTTTTTAGGCTGTAGAGAGAAAGGGATGAACTCCTGAATGCTTAAAATTCACAGCTATGTTTTCAAGGAATCTGCTCAAAGTTAAACACTTGCCATGGGTTTCGAGACTGACACAATGGTCTGTGTGTGCGCGTGTGCGTTGCCTTCTCAACCTCATGTTAGTGGTGCTGTCACAGTGTTGGCGCAGAGCCTATGACCTGCACCAAAGCAGCCAACGGGGCATGGGTGATATGAGTCACTCTCACACAACAGTATTCTTCTAACCACGAGACATGATTATGAGGATCACAACAGCAGTACACACCTAGTGAGTCTTTCCAGTCACTGTGTGCTCTACTCCTGTTCCGGGCCGTATCTCGCAGTTGCCAGGTGAACGTTCTTCTCTTGATAGGTCAGATTAGCGTCTTGAGTAAACTTGATTTATTACCGCCTTCCCTCCACTGCATTGTGGACTGACCGTTCCTCCATATCCTCCTTTATCTCTATTGCTACGACACAGGCCTATACAGACTCGTTAATGTTTTTTTAAATGGTCATTATGTCCTTTTAAAGCCTCATAAACTCTGTTGTGTGTCGCAGAAGAAAATCACTCAAGTATTTACTTAGTGATAAAACAATGAGGAAATGATCCTGTGGAAATGTAATATAGCTTTATATTGTTCTGGGAATGCTGTGACGCTTTGTTTATGGCTCGAACGGAGAGTCCCCTGTAAGTTATTATTTTATTTTTTTAATCGCTTTTACGTTGGGCTAGGATTTCTGAATAAATATCTTCTAAAGAGACTTGGCATGAGGACATGTAGCTGTGCTCCTGTTTGCCAGGTTTACAGCAAACACAAGGGCATGCTGGAACAGTGCCTTCGGAGTGGCGAGCTATTTTGACTGCACTATAATAAAGAGCTGTATTTGCTCTCTTAAGGGTGGTTGTATGCCTGAACCTTGATACAGGTGTGTAAGCTCACTGTAAATACACAGAGCTCCCACAGAACTGCTCCAAGCTATTTAAAAAAAAAAAAAAATTATAGCTTGGAGAAAAGTCAGCCAACTGAAGGACAACTCCTTTTTACTCATGCACACATTTGTCAACTAAAAACTAGGGATGTTGATATAAACTTTTTAAACTGTAATTTAGAGAGGGCACATCTAACTTCATGAATTTGAATGAACATTGTGAATTTGTATTTATTATTTATATATATGTATATATTTGAGAGATTTAAACGTTCATGACTATAGTTGACCTTTTTAGGTAATTTGAGAAATGTTTGATTGTGTTTACAGGCACCTTTTCTATGTCCAGACAACCTCTATACAGATCCTCTGCTCTCAAACAAGACCACAGCACAAGCTACGGTTCTCCAAAGTAAAAAGATCAACTTAGCGTTGGCTAGTGGGCCGGAGCCGAGTGTTGAATCGGGCTCCTGAGTGTGGCATTGCAGGCCCCATTGTGAACACCTCTCCCTCACACATAGCGCCGCTCTATACAGCCTGTCTTAACCCTCTTCAAACGTGTCCCCCTCGTCATTATCCTAACTGGCCATGGCCTTCTCTTTCTATATCCATCCGTCCCCATGCAGGACCCGGTTCTCTTCACGGGCACCATGAGGAAGAATCTGGACCCTTTCAGCCAGCACACAGACGAGGACCTGTGGAATGCACTGGGAGAGGTACTCCAGCTTGGGCTCTGAATGCTTCCCCCTCAGAGGCCCATGGGGGGATCCCTCTGTCCCCCTCCACAATGCTGCCATTCAGCCTCCCTGCTCGCCACAAGTCATGGAGGGGAAATCCCATTAGGGCCGTGGGGCCCAGCTCAATGTGCGGCTTGTAACTGGGAGCCATTCAAAGTGCTGGTGGAGATGTGTTGTGCTGCGTTTGCCAGTTAGGCACTAGAGGATGAAGGCAGGGTTCCCCCACAGTGAAGGGCTCCAGCTCCTGCTCCCCAGTCTCCCCACTCCTCAATGGGTTTGCTGGCCTGGGTTAAAGCAAGAGGCTGGTCACAAGGGAGCGGTGGCCAAGGTCATCAGTGGACCTGGCCCTGCATTGTGCCAGCCGGTTAATGGGTGTGTGTTGGATGTTTTTTTTAAGATACCCCCCCCGGGAGGCCTTTTTACAGGGGTAATGGAGGGTCCCTGCTTCCTCTCCTCTCCCTGCAGGTGCAGCTGAGGACCGTGGTGGAGGAGCTTCCTGGGAGGCTGGAGACCATGCTGGCTGAGTCAGGCTCCAACTTCAGCGTGGGTCAGAGGCAGCTAGTCTGTCTGGCCAGGGCCATCCTCAGACGGAACAAAATCCTCATCATTGACGAGGCCACCGCTAACGTGGACCCCAGGTGAGAACACTTTGAACACTTTGACCCACATATTTGTGCTAGTTGTCATTGTAGTGTTGTAACTCAGTCCCATACATCAGTATATTCCAATTTTAGGACAAACACATAATATAGAGGTAAAAATATCAAGGTTTAACACCTTGATGAATAAAGGTATGGCCCCTGGTTCTCTGACAATGTAACTCTATCCCATTTTACTTTACTACAGCTGCACATACCTGGCTAAGGATTAGTCATTGTTTTGATGTGTAAAGTAAAATCCCTGCCCAGGGGTGTGTCGGAAGAATGTATTGTTTCTGCATGGATGCTGAGGTATTCTCTTCCCCTGCTCCTTTAGAACCGACGGCCTTATCCAGCAGACCATCCGGGAGAAGTTCAGGGAGTGTACTGTGCTCACCATCGCCCACCGACTCAACACTATCATCGACTGTGACCGGATCCTGGTGAGGCCTCCCTCCAGTGTTAAGTAACCATGTGGCTAGCACTGTGTGTGCACATTTTCTTCACTGAGCCATTCACAGTACACTCAATATGAAATAGCTTGCACATATTTCTGCTTCCTACTATGCAGTAGAGGTCTTCACGGATCCACCTGTACCCGAGACCCGATCCAGAAACCGAGCAGGTCCGGATCCAGAATTCTAAATAATTTCATGGTACTAGGTCAGATCTAATATGATTGTTACGGGTCTCGGGTATGTTGTAATTTTAACTGACTTGTCCGGAGAGACCCATGCAGATCCGACCGCGACGGGGAGAGGGAGAGACTCTTTTTACATGTAACTTGTTGTTGTTGGCCAATCATAAGTCATCAAAGCGACAATAGGCTACAGTCATAGAACCTCCGTGTGGGGAAAAAGGTTTGAGATATTTAATCAATGGATTATATATATATATATATAATCAATGGAAGATGGATTTAAAGTGATGGAATTAAAAGTTAAAGGAGAAGGATAGGCTACAAAGACCTAGAGCCAAAAAGTATGCTGCTACTTTATATTCTGAATGGAGTTGTTTGTAACTGTGTGGGACGAGAGCGTGTATGCAGCCTCAATTATCTTAACTTCTCGCAGTTTGTTGCAGTCAAGACAGGTGCTACGTAATCATATTGGATGATAAATAACCTAGCTATTAGTCTACTATAGCGCAAGTCAGCTTTGTTGGTTGCACAGCCCCTGGTAGAGCATCACCTCTCTGTACCTCATCTCCCTCGCAACTTTCTCAGCTCTGGTTAATAAGGTAGCTTACAATTGGACTTTTCTGTTGCTCCCTCACTCGGATCGGAACGGGTCCGGATCGGACCAGATCTTTACGGAATGGGTCAAGTTGTCCTCGGGTCTGTTCGGGAACGGGTCTCTATATTTACTGAATTCATTTATGCATACCGGGTCCGGATGGGGAAGCCCCAGGTCCATTTTGGAACGGGTCCAACTTTTTAGATCTGTCAAGGCCTCTACAGTACAGTATCTAAGATCAGATCAGGGTCAGACTTTACAACCAGCCCAGTCAGTGAAGTACTAAGAGTTTAGCTCTAAGTAACAGCCGGTCCCATTACTCCCTAATCTCACCCCCTCTTAGTGGGGCCAGGTGGGCAGAGACTGAGAGGTGACCAGGCCAGCCCGTGCCCCCCATGCCCTCGTGCCAGTTGATCTTTGGCCTCTTCCAGCCCACTGCCTGCAGAGGTGCCAATTAGTGCCATTTGTGGCAGCATTTGTTTCCTGTCCTCCAGGACACTGGCTGACCCGGTAAATGGCTGTTGAGATGGGCAAGAGGAAAAGCCAAATGTCACACAGCGGGAACGTTTCCACACCTGTCCCCGTGTCAAACGCCCCCAGATTGTCACGCTGTTAGATAGAACAGACTTGGGACCCACCTGAATTGCCTCGTCCAAGTGATTAAGCGACACCCCTGATGAATGAGAGAGTTTTCTTGAGTAGGAAACTCTTTGGCCTGCATATGTTCTACGGAGCTAGCTAAGGTAGAGAAATACAGTGTTCTGTTGTTCACACAATGCTATGTGTTACTGTTCCAAAATGTGGCTTAACATGTAACAGCGTGGGCTTTGCCTATTTTCAGAAGATCTCACTCATTTGAAAGGGAGACCGAATGTAATGCTAGGCCTTTATGGAGCTCCTTGAATAAGAGCTATTCTTTGCCTGTTTTACATTGCATGTGATGACAGAGACACAATGGTAATTTTCTGAAGCGTGCTGAAGGTGTGATTGTTGCCTTTGACACAGTTGAGGACCACCCTTGCGGTGCTGAAATGCATGCATGGATAAATGCATGGATAACCTTGCTTAGGCCTGATCTTCTGTCTGACACTGTCAGCGCACACGTTCACAGCAGCTACAGCCCCGTCAGGCAATAACAAGCCCTGGTGTTTGTTGTTGGCGTGAGTCACATGAAATGGATGGTTCCCGAGACAGCAGAGAACTACTGTTTCTCACTCGACCTCTATTGTCTTGTGCAGATCACTCACCAGTGAAACAGCTGAAAGGCTAGTTTTTAAGTATTAAAGTATATAGGCTATGTGGCTCACGCCCTACTACGGTACTCTCTCCTGTGTCTGATTGCAGGTTCTAGATGCTGGGAGGATCCAGGAATACGATGAGCCCTACGTTCTGCTTCAGAACCAGGAAGGAGTGTTCTACCAGATGGTCCAGCAGACAGGCAAGGCAGAGGCAGCCTCCCTGCTCCATGCAGCCAAACAGGTAACCGACCCAACCAACCCCGCCCTCCTCCTTTGTCCTAACTCAGTCAGCACTCTGAGTGCACACAGCTACAGTCACCCTAATCCTTATAACACACGCCTTATAACAACTGGCGTCCCTTTGCCCAAAACAACAGTCAGTCGTACACACAAGGGCGTTCTGTGAATATTTGTACTGAATGTGTGTAATACTATTTATGTAGCTGCATTTCTATATTCTATACCATACGTTTTAATTTCATGCGAAAAATGTCCCTTTTGTCATTTTACATTGACTCTGATATTATCTAATGAATCGTCCGTGTAATCTATTTCCAAAAATGTAATTTTGAAATCATTTCAGAGATCATTCTAGAAAAGCAGCTTTCTTTGCTCTTTATCTATTTTGAAATATTGGGTTTTAACTTTGTCTCGATTTGGGATAAACTTCCTATGGGGATTACTGTAATAGAGCACATCCTTATATATATTTTTTGCTTTGAAATTCATTTGTGATGTATTTCCCCTTCAGCCACTCTCCAGATAAGGGCTGGGTAGCTATTCATCGTTCAATTCCATTTTTATGTGCATCTGTCAGGGACTACAGATACGATATTGCAACTTCAAACAGGTCTTTGTGAAATAAGAAAAAGTAGGCATCATTTCATTTTCTCTCTGTCCCTGGTACAAATTTATCAGGAGAACTGTATCTCCCCAGCCACAGACTGAAATGGGTAAAATACTGATTTCAAAGACTCAGCACACTGTCGCATTATTTGGTATCGTCTTCTCCTGCACAGTGGCGGATTGGTAGAGACATTGTTCAGACCCTTACGTCTCCTTTCTTTATTGTGGGCTGCTCTCTCCAGATCAGATTACTCCAACTCCCAGAACCGCTCTCTAGCACCACTTATTAAATACTGAGACGTCTCACAAACCGAGTGTGAACTTTCTATAGTTGTCAGTCAAGGTTTAAATACATTAAATCATCTGATACCAACCTCTCGTTCCTTTTGTCTGAGCAGAATGACAATCGCTGAGTTGGGAGTGTATCTGATATTGTGGCTAACCGTTTTCACCTGTTTTCCCCTCTGCGTGTGCATTCGTGTTGCCAAAATACTTGGTTTGTCATAGCCTCTTTGTGCCGGCTGGAACTAGATAAAAGGACACCTTTCGGCTCTCTGTGGAAAACAACAGTATTTCAATAGCCATTCTGAATGAGTGTTTTGTATGTATCAAGATAATTTTGCTTTAGATCTTGTATCTGTGATAAATTGTCATGTTAAACAGCATAGTCCGTAAGAATCCAGTGTGTTTGAAGTCTACGTTATTGTTGTGATTATCGCCAAAGAATTTCAAAGTTTTTACGAGACCAAAATAACCACTTTGCGTGCTCCTGTGGGAGACAAATTCCTCAATCCAGTCTGAGATCCATCCTAAATCAGCCATTCACAGATTCTACCTCAAACGACAAGCTACAGTAGAATCTGTGTGACTCTGCTCTCCTTATTACCCTTTCAGGTTCACATGAACAAAAGCCATTCCAATGTGATCAACGGACTGACGGACCTGAGCCCGTCCGAGGGGAGCTGTGTCATCTTTGAGACGGCCCTGTGACACCGTTGTTTGACCTTTTCACCCCTGTAATGTGGCCCTCTGTGCTGGCCACACCATGAGGATGCCTCACACACTGTACCAAATATTATCCAGCTCTTGATTTCACAATGCCTTCTTCAACACCGCTGGCAAAGGTGTGGCGATCAGGCGTTTTGCTTTAGCACTTTTCAATTATATGGGGCAGTGCCCCACCAGTTATGGTTTGGGTTCATATATTTTTTTAAATACGCAAAAGTGTTGAAACAGGGACAAAGTAGGCCTACTGGTTTTTTTTTGTGTGTTTTTGTTAAACTCACCAGCCTTGCCTCCTAATCTGTCAATTCGCACACTATGTCCTTCTCATCAGAGTGCTGTGTGGGTGTTGACCTGTCAGATTCATGAAAATCACAGGGCACACGAATTGGGCATGACGCACGTCTATAGACTCTGATATTATTTTAGCAAACAGGGTAAGAACTCACTCCTGACAGACCCAAGCAAAACCTCTTTGCAGAAACATTGTAGCAGCCTACACCTAAACATCAGTGATCTGACATGCTGTATCAGTCTGAGCAACTGTAGGCCCAGCCTCCATCTGGCTTGGGTAAATGAAGTGGTAACGTTCACAGCCTAAGCCAATTTATTTGTGTTAAGAGAAATTGTGAATATGATCAAATTTGGAATGGAACTTTTTTGGGGGGGGGGCAGTGGCCATTTCAATCCCTGGACCTACCCTACAGTGTTTCCAATGGAAGGAAAGCGGTGAGAAGCAGTGGGCAGTGGAACGTTTGGGGGTGACGAGAGCTGAACAGGGCAGGACTAAAGTTGGGCAAATCGTATCACGACGCGAGATAAGTTTGGTTGTTTTCAAATCAAAATCCCCTGCCTAATGGAACAGCCAAAGAGAAGGCTCAACTTTCCTAACTGCCATAAATTCCATATCGTCTGCCTTTCACTTAAACAATAGGGATAAACACAAAATATTAGTTTTAGGCTTAGCCTACTGGAATTCCTTACATTCTTGTTGTTTTCAGTTTTTAAAAAATTGCCTGGGGCGACTTTAGAGCAAGCTCAACTTGCCCGACTGCTCAGTTCACTTGCCCCAGGCAATAGGGCAACCCTTAAGGTCACTGCTATAACTAGGTTCTGGAGTTTTACCTGGTTACAATCAGGAGAAGAAGAAGAAATTCCCCAGCACTCTGGGAGCTGTGGTGTCACGTGATCAGCATACATAGGCTATGGGTCCATAACTGCCCAGGAGCAATTGTTTGAAGCAATGTTTGCCTTCATTAAAAACAGATGACTGGTTGTGTTGTATTGATTGTTTTGCAATATTTGTTTTTGTATGTATGTGTGTTGCATGGCCCCCGGGGTAGGATTATTCACAATCCTGCATTTGGTTGCATGTAAAGATTTAGGGGTGTGGAGTGTTTACTGGTGTAAAAAAAAACAGTAGTTTATACTGGTTGGATACACATTTTAGGTTATTCCGAGTAAAACCTACCTAGCTGACAGTGGGTTTGACCAGTACGTTAATAGTTTTAAGTCAAATTTGATTTTGTACTTAAAAAAAAAAAGAGGATCCACATGTCTTATTGTTTTCAATAATCATTGTGCCTTGATCAGAATATCGATCCTTTATAATTGCACTGTTTTCATTGATTTGTCTTTTAAGACCAGATTTGGTCTTCTTGCACTCTGAGTAGAATGACTATTGCTACCTCTGTTTTTGGAATAAAGCAGGTCAGAAGTAGTTGTATTGTGTGTTAGCATGTATACTGGATGACCACTCAAAGAGCTTATGAAATGATGCGAAAGGCATGAATGCTTCTGAAGAGAATCATTGTGTGTACTGTCGACAGTTTTTCCCCGCTCTGATCATCTGAGCTGTGTATGCTGCTTATGTTGTATGTATGCGGTTCTGGAACTATAACCATTGATCCACTGTTTCAGTCTCTGGGACTACAACCAATCAGATGATTGACTCTTAAACTTGATCAATAAAGCCGTGCAAAAAATCAAGACATCATATGACCGGTAAAGATGCAATATGAATGTAATCCAACAAATAAAAACTGTATTAGTTGAATACTTAGACAATGAGTATTGTCTTAGCTTTTTTTATGATCTTGCCATGAGTCAATATACAGAACAAAAATATAAACACAACATGTACAGTCTCTGTCCCATGTTTTAATGAGCTGAAATAAAAGATCCCAGAAATTTCCCATACGCACAAAAAGCTTATTTCTCCAAATGTTGGTGCACAAATTTGTTTACATTCCTGTTAGTGAGCATTTCACCTTTGACAAGATAATCAATCCACCTGACAGTTGTGGCATATCAACAAGCTGATTAAACAGCATGATCCTTACACAGGTGCACCTTGTGCTGGGGACAATACACGGCCAATCTAAAATGTGCAGTTAAGTCGCACAACACAATGCCACAGATGCCTCACGTTTTGAGGGAGTGTGCAATTGGCAAGCTGACTGCAAGAATGTCCACCAGAGCTGTTGCAAGTGAACGTGATTTTTCTCTACCATAAGCCACCTCCAATGTTTTAGAGAGTTTGGCAGTGCGTTCAACCGGCCTCACAACCGCAGACCACGTGTATGGCATTGTGTGGGCGAGCAGTTTGCTGATGTCAACATTGTAAACAGAATGTCCCATGGTAGCATTGGCATTACAATTATATTTCATCAATGGCAATTTGAATGCACAGAGATACCGTGACGAGATCCTGAGGCCCATTGTCATGTCATCTCATGTTTCTGCATGGTAATGCACGGTCCAATGTCTCAAGGATCTGTACACCATTCCTGGAAGCTGAAAATGTCCCATTTCTTCCCATGGCCTGCATACTCACCAGACATGTCACCACCTATTTAGCATGTTTGAGATGCTCTGGATCGATGTGTACGAAAGCGTGTCCCAGTTCCAGCAACTTGGCACAGCCTTTTTAAGAGCAGTGGGACAACATTCCACAGGCCACAATCAACAGCCTGATCAACTCTATGCGAAGGAGATGTGTCGAGCTTCATGAGGCAAATGGTGGTCACCAGATATTGCCTGGTTTTCTGATCCACGCCCCCACCTAGAGATGCATATCTGTATTCCCAGTTGTGAAATCCATAGATTAGGGCCTAATGAATTAACTTCAATTGACTGATTTCCATATATGAACTGTAACTCAGTGAAATTGTTGCATGTTATGTTTATTTTTGTTCAGTGTACAACCTGTCATACATAACCTTGTACTTTTCTTTAGATAAATCCAAATCTTAAGTTGTGTGAATGTCGTATCACCTCAGGTACCTTACCCGTAGTTAGCAGCTGTGTCGAGCGGTCTTAGCCCTGACACCCCCAACACAACAGGCTGTAAGTGGTACAAGGTCAAACCATACACATAGTTGAACAACATTTTCACAATTAAACATTCTTAGTTTTTACCTTTTATTTTAATCATCAAGGAACGTAACCAAATATGTTATAATTTAAATATACTATTATCTCTTCAAATTAGGAGAGGTACTTGACTCTCCTCAAACTGAGAGTCGTAATCATCCCAGATTTGGAGAGGGGTGTCTGTAAATAGTTATGTCTAAATGGCAGTATTTAGCCTTGGTTAAGTAGGCTCTAGAAAGGAGCCGAGATGGTGGGTTCGTGAACTGCAGGCCATTAGGTGCTTTTAAAGCTGACTGATTTACACAATTCATTAACGGCAGTGAATTTTCAGCCTCCGTCATATTAAATGGTTACTTACTCTCAAATAGACCCAGGGGAGTTGAATTGTTGGGTTGCGAATAGATTAAAGTTTACATTGAAACAGAAATTGAATTCAGAGGTAATCAATAACATAATGGGCCAGTGAGAGGAGCCGGCTGCCTGAAATGAAATTTCCATATTTTTAATCTTAATTTTCCACTCTGTTTATCTGACAGTGTGGATGTGCAATCCAAACAGATAATGAGAGAGTGGGATATTGACACTGCGATCCTCTGGAGTGCTTGTTTCAGTGATTAAACGCTGTGATCTGTGATTACTTTGTGTCTGGTGTCAGGCTGGTGGCCAGGGCCCTGGGAGGGCTTCGGCGCACAGCAGCTGGAGCAGCCTGGCTCTCCGAGGTGCTAATACACCTGACACAGCGTTGACAGCATTCACAACCTTTCTGGGACTGCAGCGCACACCACCCACCACAATAGGAATACTCGGGGCACAATCTACAATTACAGTCAGCGCATATCCCTGTGCTCGCCCCTCGATAACGTCCGCCGCGAGAATGGCAACAACAAAGTTTGCACAATAAGTATTATTAACCTGATATCTTCCACGTTTCACATAATAGGGGCAATTTTTTAAGACATATCTGAATAGGTGGGAAATAGCAATGCTGTCAACGTAGTGCTGATGTAGCTCTAATAAATAATAGCCTTCTGAGCAACAGGAAGAGAAACCTATCCGGCCACACAATGAAGTTAATCCAAAAGAAATCAAATAGAAAATCAGAGTCAGCACAATGAGGAGGCAATGAATGACATGATGGGTGAATTCAGACTGTGTCAGTCAGCCCGTCTGCATTTTAAGAGACATGATATGGTGGTTGCTGATTTTAAAGAGGCGTAAGACATTCTATTCTGTGAAAAGGTGTTTCATTATCAATTGAGTGAAAACATAATGTAACAAGAAGTATCCATAACAAGAGAAAGTACTGCAAATTGTGGGAAGTTGTTTTGTTAGGGCTAATAAAGAGCTAGTCACGTGGCCATTTTGGATTGATGGGACAATGTATTTGTAACTTTTTATTGTGCCAGCATTTTCTTTTGTGAGGGATACTGCTGTTTGACAAATGGAAGCAAATTGCATGGTGTAGAGGAGTGAATGGCAGGGAGTTGTTGTGTCAAACTTTGTGCTGAAAGACGACGTAGCGAGAGCCGCTGGTTTTTGTGGGCGGCTCAGACCTGACTGATCCCAGCATAAAGTACTTGTTGAAGAGAGGGAGAAAAGGAAAACAGGATTTTGACAGGCTGTAGTGAAATTAGGAGAAATGACTATGGGGGCTTTGTTCTTCCCTGGTGACATGGGGGAGAGATTGGGAGTCTTGAGGGATTCCCCTGAGACGGTGTGTTTAGCTTTTCTAAAGCGCCAGCAAACTGAATATCTGATAAGTTCCCAAGGCCTTTCATGACTGTCTGCTCCGAAAAACAAACAACAAATGGCACCTTTTAAGAGACTTGCTCTGACACTGGATGAAATATGATACGAGGTGGCATTATATCTTGTTAGAAATGTTTTGTTTTTCCCCGTGTTGATTCCTGTCTGTTAGACTAGAATTATTACCACACATGCTTGTTTTTATTTTCCCTGTAAAAGTTAAACTCAAGTGGCACTGAAAAACTGGGAGAACTGTGTGACTTTAACTTTCTCAATTTCCTCTCAAATCTTTGTAAATAAAATGGTTAGTCTTCACCCCAACACTTTTAATCAGCATGTTTTGTATTCGTCTTGTGTATATAAGGGAATAGAATCCAAAAGGTTGAAAACTTGAAAGGTTTGACATTAACACGGAATGCTTCCATTAACACAAACGCTGACTATTATTGTTTATGCCACTTTGTCATCACTTCCCTTTCTATTAGGCATACCATGCTGTCTCAGCGGTTTTCTCCTCACCCCTACCTGACCTTACTAAGACCGGGATACTAGTTACACCTCCAATTATATAGCTAGGTGACATGTGTACTTGTCTGAAGTGCAAAGGTAGGCTCTCTTGGCTGCTGTATGCTCTGTTACCCTAAACTGTCTTTGGAGAGAGCCTATCTGTCAAATCAAGATGAGTCATTTTTCATCGCAATTTCATGGAAATTAATCAGATGCAGCCACCACATTTTGTAATCAATACCACTTTGTAATGCATAGTTATGAAATTCCAGGACTGCATCATTTATTTAAAAAAAAAATGTGATCTGTACAAAATTTGAGAGGTCACAATACTCACTCAATTGTGAGTTTCATACTTTTCCCCAAACTAGCTTCATGAAGTAGCAACTATGAATTTAAAACATCACATACAAAGTGAGCCTTATTATACGGTGTAAAAAAAGAGGAAGATACTTTGGAAAAACAAACGGTTTTAGAGTGGCAATATTCTCTACCTGGTCCTGTTGCTTTGAACTGGCTAAGCCTGTGGCCATGTGAAAGGCCACCAAATAGGAAACCCTTTGTGTGCTTTAGCTCTGAATCCTGTGCATGCTCCGTCACCTTAGCAAAATGCTGTCTGATTTGTCTGCTGCGAGAGAGGAGAGCAAAGTGGAGGGCTAGACAATAGGGAGGGCTTATCTCATCAGTAAATAACGTTACTTATTGCTTAAAGCTTGAGGGAATGCTTATTGGTGATGTCATCCTTTTGTAGAAGATTGATGGAGCTTGAGGCAGGGTGTGTGTGTGTGTGTGTGTGTGTGTTGTGTGTGTGTGTGTGTGTGTGTGTGTGTGTGTGTGTGTGTGTGTGTACGCATACACATGGGCCCATGTGTGTGTATATGTGTGACAGTCTACAAGTGTTCCCTGTTAAACTATATATTACTTTAAAAGTGTGAAATGTATTTTAACTTGCTTTTAAAATGAAAGGTTTTCCTGGTAAATCTTTCCAAATTTACTTCAAAGTTCCATCTGTCGAGGGCCTTTTAATCAGGACCATGAGTGGTGATGTTCTGTGCATGTAAACGTGCAGCATTGGGTAAAGGTGCAGACAGCTTGTGTTCCCTGTTATTGTTGGCCTCCGTTTACGTCAGTCCAAGGGCCCAGTGTGTCTTTTGGGCTTACTTTCTCATCATTTTTCCTAATGTAGAGACCCACAGGGTTGGTGGCAGGCCCACAATGGCGCCGTTGTATGGTCACTGTCAGCTCTCTCAAATAAGGCTTCCTGTTCATTAGACTTCTTTTCACCTCAGCACAATGCGCCGGCTTTGCTGCAATACTGAGTCGACGCCCATCTCTTCAATGCCATGTGAACAGTTCTAAATGGTGTTTATGCAAGCCATTGTTAACCTTTTGTATAGTCAGTCTTAATGCACAGTGATTCGTCTGCTTTTGTGGCCTGGGATACATTATCTTGCCTGTGTGGCTTCAGATGCATGCCTAGTCTTTCAGCCAGTAAACAGTCAGTCTAAAGTTAACTCCCCATGGACAATGGTCTAGATGCCTGATAAAGTGGGACAGAGTATACTAACTGGGCTGTTTCGTGTTGCTCTGCAATTGCTCAAACAACTTCCGTTTGTCCATTCGTTGCTGTTTTAAACTGTTGTTTTGTATCTCTTCTCATAGGATTTCTCATATTCTTATTTTCACGTTATGTTATTCCAAAAAGGAAATAGCACATTGTTCATGTAAATGTACAGTTGTGCTTTTCACAAAAGTTTATTTTGCATAAGGTATTTAGTCACTTGCTTTGATCTTGCAGTCTTGTCACTGGAAATGTGATATGTGTTTAATACCGTGACATTGTTAGATTATCGTGACGCTATCTGCTGAGACGGCTGTCACAGAATGCTCACACACAGGATGGTGTGATATCAGCCTTGTGTCTTTATAATGCGTCTGAGTGAATCTGAAACAGTAATACAGATGGACTGCAAGCTAGATAATCTGACAAGTATTACAGTCACAGAATGAAAAGAAACAGTCAAAAACCTTAGACCCCCCCCCCCCCAAATGAGTTTATTGCCTGATAATGTCAAAATATTAGTCTTTAATGCCAAGAAAGGGTATCTGTTGCATGTACACAAGTTTCTTGCTAAATCAATGCTACATCTGTTTGGAAGTGAAAGATAGAAACTGAAAGTTTGAAACGGGAGAAAACCAAGTAAAAGAAACTACTTCTCCGAGCACCGGTCTTGTGTTGATGTCAATGTGTGCTATTGTTGCCAGTTGAACGAGCCCCTTCTCCCCAGTCCCCTGAATTTGACACAGTAAACTGAACTAGCCCTGTCCTCGGCTAACTTTGTGAGCTCACAATGTCTAAAGTGGCCTGTTATGTGGAGGTTTGTGCGCGACACTTGGGAGACATGATTTTTTAAAGTTGAGTCAATTTGGATGGAAAGATAAGCTTGTGTTCTTTTGTGCTCCTGCGGAGAAAGTTAGATCCAGTTGTTATCTGTAAGGAGAACAATTCTTTTGAAGACAAAAAAAAAACTTTTGAAAAATGACACGGAACAAGAGTGGACAGCGTATCATGGTCTTAATCTGTTGGTTACATTGTTCTAGAGAGCATATGCATCACCCCCAGTGTGTAACCGATAGGCCTATTCATTCTCTCCGTGGATAGATGCACAAAAGCAGAAAATATCTGCAGCACGGATGACATTATACCCAGTTCAAAAGCATTCGCTGGAAAAGTATGCAAAAGTCCCCTCCATTGAAAAAAAATGCTTTTAATGCCGGCCAATGATTACAGGTGAGAGATGGAACTGATATTCAGGGCCATTATTGTCGGGAGATGTGGTATGTTTGACCCCCTGCAGCATCCTTTACAACCTAATCTGGCCCAGCCAGACCCCTAAGGAACGGAATGTTATGATTGCTCTCAGTGACTTAATGGACACTGATACAATATTGTCACGCTATATACCTAGTTAGGTTACTCACCCTGGGTAGGCATAAGAAGGTGTGCTGATAGATATTGTAGGACAGTGCAGGAGAGTCTCTGTGGAAGTTGGATGTATTTACAGTATGAATGTGCTGTGACAAAGTGTGGTATTCCTGTGGATTGTTTTGAATTTTGTTTTTCAAGCCATTGCGTGTGGTGTCTAAAGTCGTGCAACATCCATTATCAAGTCGGGTGTCTTCCACTTTGATTTAATGAACTCGTGTGTTGTGGTGATTCCCTGTCTGCTGCTAGAGCCCTGGAAGTGTGTTCCGTGGACTGAAGTAGGAGTGTTGACTTGTATCGCTCCTGGCTGATATTTTCATTAACAGCCATCTTATCAATTAATGAAATAATCTGTCACCTGCCCAGTTTCCAAAGTAATGTCTTGTTTCTCATACCAGTTAATTGAAGAGCGCTGTGCTACATACTAATGCTACGTACATCGGAATAATCCGAGACAATGAACCTGTCTCTCTTATGTACCCCTCAAAACCCTCTTAATTACACTCAACCGAAATAAACCAACGCTAATTGAAATGTGAGCATCCCAATTTGATTGCGGAAAAGTGCAAAATCACTAATGTTTTGTTGTTCAACTATGATCTGTTAGCTCATGGCCATTTAGCATCTCCCAAATGGATCGTTCTTAGCGATGCAACAGGGATATAATGGGAAGAAATCTCTTTACCGTGGCTACACTGAGGAGACAATGTATGCAACCCCTCCATTGATTTGGACAGTAGCATTAATATTCACACACCTCCAGATAATCATGGGACTGTCTACATGATTTGTTTTCATTGATTAAGTGTCATTTCCCCAGCTCCTCACGTCATGGTTATTAATATTGTTTGCATTGATATTATATCCACGTTAACAACAATTCCACCAAGTGGGAGAAATTACTAGACACATGCAAAATAGCGTCACCTCTATGGCGCTGAAACCGATAGCTTTAATCAGAGTCACTTTTGATCCAAAATCTTTAGCATTTGAATCAATCTTTGTGGGCAGACCTTTTAGCCATATGCATATTTGACCAGCATGGTTTTAAAGAGGCAGTACCACACTGTCAGGGTTTTGCTAATAGTTTAGCAAATCGCAAATCATTGTAGGCATGGCAATGAGGTCGCATGGCCAAGTGATCACTTTGCTATGCAGGCTGTACTACCGACAGCTTAGGTTGCCTAACAACGGTAGTCAGTTGGTTGAAGGTTTGATTGATGCAGGTATAATGGGATATAGTATACTGAAAACAACTTGGCAGTAATAATACACAAACCGGTATACCACGTACATGCACCATAATACTATCTGTGGGCTGTGAGGGAAATAGCTAACAAAAACCGATGGTAGTCTTTAGATGGTGTTCTAATGTTCGTCACAGCCTGTCTGTTGCTGTTTGCCTTTGCGTGTCTGATTGATAATTCTGACATGTTCCTAAAATCAGCCTCCTACAGTGGCACTCCCACCAACCACCATGGTGATTAGCTGTCTGGTAAGCTAACAACCAGAACACATGAACACACCACAAGCCTGATGCAACCCAGTACAATGCCAACCTGTTTTCTTCTGAGATGTACCCCACACAATGGAACATCCTGCTATGTTCTATCAAGGCCTATATGTCAAGACTTGTATTGTTAGTTACACTGGATATGTTCTTACTCCTTAAGTAATGGCTTTAACTTCAGTGTATATTCAGTTTCCACCCAATGTCAGACTCTTTTAACAGCAAGGCACAGTTCTGTTTGTTTATTTAGTCTTGTAGTTCTTTTTGGGGGGGGGGGGGGCTAATTTCCTACAATTCTACACATTTTGCCATGGGGCAAAGCAAAAATGTGCCGTTTTAAAGCTCATTTCCTGCAATTCTACACATATTGCCTTTGGGCAGAGAGAGGACCCCCCCCTGCCTTGCGGGGGTGTGCAGTATGCCAGTGACTACACCTGATTTGATCCTTTACAGTAATCCTTTACAGTAATCGAAAAGAAAAGCGTTCCTCCATATGGTAGGGTGTACTGGGTAGACTATCAGAGCTGTCAGAGGCAAAGTGGTTTCAGATAATCAAACGGTGCCAGAGGCTTTCTCAGTGTCTTAAGGAGTATTAGTAGTGTTGCGAGTGGCAGAAGGTTATCAGTAGCGTTAGCCCCTTCTGTGTAAAGCCAACCGGTTCAAGTAATCACACTGACCTTCAGTCTGCTCAGTCTTGTTATCATTGGTCAGACCGGAATGGTTTCTATGGGGGAAAATGAAAAAGATGACTGCTGCCTGAATACTTATACACTCAGAGATACAGTTTGTACAGTAGTCTGTCTGCACACTCACATAGGAATACACACAGTTGTGTACATAACAGGGCCACAGAACAGGGCAGGACAATTTAGAGTGCGAGAAGCTAATAGTGACAGCACTTCCTGCATTTTAACGCTGTAGTTGTATTACCACAGAGAGGATGGAATAATTCAAGTACAAATCCATATGATGTGTTTGTTCAGCTTGGTGTACTTTACCTGGTATTGACCTTATGGAGGAATCAGGCCTATCGGATCTCCGGTACGAGGCAAAACTAGCATGGGGCTGACGGGTCTTATCACGTACCTCTGAAAGTAGAGTAGAGGTTTCCTGGGAAATGCTGCAATTTCGATTTAAAGATTTTGCCAGCAGACCAAACTATCTGTTCTCTCTATTTCTAAAAGCATTGATCATCGGGGCATAGCCAATATGGAGTATAATCCATTCCAGAGTCTATTCTATGGGTTTCTTATGGAAGCATATTTACTTAGGGCAGTCATGCAAATTATTACTTACTGCCCTGTAAGCTGATAACACAAATTAGATACCCATTAAAGTTGAACAATGTATATAGAATTAAAAAAAGATTGCAAGTGATACCTGAAGGGATGCTTAAGTCATATGGTATTAAATATGCCTCATGCTTGCAAACTTTAAAAGTGGGGAAAGATGTTTATCCCTGGCACTGTAGATGCATAATGGTAATCTCCAATGCACAGAGGCAGCTGCTAAGTGGAGGGTAGCTTATGAATACAAATGATTATAGGGACTGGGAAACATACTCACACAAAGCAGTGACACACCACTTTTTTTATCAACAACCCTGCAAATGTGCATATGTGTCCACAAGAGAACCTTCAAAGTATCCAAAAAGCGAAATTTATGGTTACAATGCACACACGATTTGCAGGGTTCCATTATGAGCTCCAAAATTATTGGGACAATGACATTTTTTGTGGGGGGGGGCTCTGTACTCCAGCACTTTGGATTTGAAATGATACAATGACTGTCAGCTTTAATTTGGGGGTATTTGTATTCATATTGGGTTAATCGTTTAGCACTTTTTTTGTACATAGTCCCCACATTATAGGGGACCGAAAGTCATTCTTTCTGTGGAGAATAGAGTGTTTCTAAACATTTGTACATTAATGTGGATGCTACCATGATTACGCATAGTTCTGAATGATGAGTGAAGAATGATGAGTGAGAAAGCCACAGACCCTTGGGGGTATGATATTTGCGTGTCTCACTGTGGTGCGTTCTTTTTTTTTTCTCTTTTTTTTGTAGACTAGAAACGTGTTTAGGAGAGTTTCTTAAAAGTTTCTATTTTCTTTGGAGTTTAAGACCTGACCTGAATTTGGGTTTGAGAGGTGAACAATAGAGTTGTTAATTCGATCCTGCCACCTGAGGGGCCTGTGAAATCAGTGCTCTTCTCTGACAGCTACACCACTACTCCACTGGGGCTCCACCTGCACACAGTCACACTCCTATCAGATGTACCACTTTAATTAACGTGCCAAACTCCTGCTACAAGTCCTCTCCGAGGTGGCTGAGTAAATGTAGTGCAAGTTTAAAAGGTGACTGGAGGAGCTGCTAACACGGTTTGGTGGGGTTAGACAAGAAGCGGAGTGCCTCAGGGCTCTATTAAGGAACCCCTGGTAAATACCCATTTAGATTTTTGTCTGTTTTCTTTTCCCAATTTCTGCTCTACCGGCTCCATGATAGGGATTCATCTTAAAGCCTCCTTTTGTCCGGGGGACGGTGGAGTCAGCAGTTATTCTCTAACTGACGACTTTGAATGCGGTGCTGTGAAAGTGATGAAGCTGAAACACAAAGGCAAATTAAGGGTACAAAAACACTCGCCATTGTCCCATTGTTGTGGGTCACAAATCGTCGAGTAAAAGCCACACAGCGTGGTCAAAATGTATTCGCCTCCATCCCTCTCTCCCTCCCTCCTCTCTCCCTCTCTCTCTTTATATTCATTAGATTCATTATAGGCCACAAAGGATTGCCAACAAAACAGCTTGTGATTTTAGTTGAATCCATCCCCCTCTGAGGCCTGCAGGGAAATTAAAGTAGGTGACTACCACTGGAGGGGGAGCAGCCTTGACACATCTGAAGCTTTCAGTGATGCTAATAGCCAAGCGTATCCAAAATACACAAGAGCTGACCCCAAACAGATTGTGGGGGTTTAAATCATTAGTTTGCAAATGAAGCAAAAAGTAGATGAGGTGAATGTAAGAGTCAGCCCCCTCTGAACCTTTGATTAGTGTTTGTAAACGCCCCTTTTTCTTCACACTCTCCCGCCCACAACCATTCCAGAAATTAATAAAGGAGACATAGCAACACTTTGGAGGGGAAACGCTTGCATCTCAAGCACCTGTTAAACAAATGCACTTAAGGCTGGAATCAAATTGCAGGCAGGTTCAAATTGCTACAAAATCTTCGTTTAGATGATGTCCCCCGGGGCCTGCTTATTACTTCTGATTTATATAACATTAGTTCTGCCTCGCAAATGTGCTACATTTCACCTCACTGAAATATGAAGTGCTTCGATAAAGAGCTACAACAGATTCTCTCATTAAAAAAACCTAAACCTTTTATGCATTCATTAATTGAACTTGTGGCGTGCAGCACTGACACGCTGAGAGCTCTCCGCCTGTGCCTTTGGGCTCTGTACAGTGTAGGTTGATGCTGTTAGCAGGATGCTGTGGTTCATCTGAAGAGGATCGGGGAAGCAGCAGTGAAATCTACAGCCTCTACACTGCTGGTGATGCGTTGGATCCTATTTTATTGTGGCACGTCTGTTTATCATATAGCAGGTCTGAAATTTGTTGCGCAATCTAACTACTTGCATCGTACCTTTTGGTTTGTAGTTTAAAGTTTCAGGTTTGAAGCGCAGACAAAACAAAAAAAAGACTAGCAATGACCTGCCATGCTGGTGTGAGTGGAGCAATTCAGGGTGCAAGCTGTAAAGGAAGCGCCACAAAGGCATTTCAATTGTAGGAGTCCCCCTATTGAGTCTGCATGTTTCAGTTACCAGTCTGTTTTATTCTGAATTCTTTTCGATGTATTTACATTTGGACCCTGCCAGAGAGGGACAGTCTATTGATTTATTGTTTCCTGCTTCCTGAGAGTGGCATTAAGAGTGCACAAGGCCATCCATCTCCCAGCCCTGCTCTGCATCACTCCTGCATTGTGTCCCCTGCTCACTGGGCTCTGTCTCAGAGATAGGCCCTGCCCAAATATCACAGGGACCCCACAAGAAAAGGACCCCAAGCTATAGGCCTAAGAGAAAGTGCTTGTGCATAAAGTATCCAAATCTGAATAGTGTCCATGGATCATTTGCTTCCCACAGAACACTTTCTTTTTGGGGGATGGGATTCATTTAATTGCTCCCTCCAAAATGTGGATGTAATCATTTTGGAATTTCTTAAAGAAAATGTGTCTAGATACTATAAAGATATCTATCATCAGCTATTTGTATAAAATGTTGCTGAGTTCTAGTAAAAATACAAACATATATTCTTGAATTGATAAATGCAGCAACAATGTTGTTTATATTTGCCCTTCATGCAGCAATATATTATTTGTATTTGTCCTGGGTGGTTGCTATTCATATTCGATGATGTCTCCTCTTGCAGATTAATATTCTCTTTGAAAAGCACCTGCCTCAAAATTCTAAAGAACAATTTATGAGTGAAAAGAATCATTTCAGATGAAAGTTAAAATGCTATTGTAAAATTGCCTTTTCTCTCCTCCTGCTTGAAGATAAACAATTTTCCATGAATATAAGGCAGAGGCCCTATCTCTCACCCAAATCAGAATGTGTCCTATACTGAGCTTATTGTGGTCTATTAAAAGAAATCCTTCCCTGTGGCAACCATTTTGCAGGTTTCAAGTAGATAAATGCCTTCCAAGAGGGATAAGAATGCATTTCTACAAAACTGCATTAAAGAGTAATGTTTGTCAACGACTCCGATAAAAACTTCACAGTCACAATTCTTTTTAGTTGCGGCTAACGCATTGGCAATGCGCAAAGCTGATTGGTCCGGCGAGGCTGCCTACAGGTTAGCAGGCCTCATTTCCAATCTCTGACAGCAATATGTGTCGCCGCACGCTTCATCCCGATTGCTCATGTTCAACACAAACCCTGGTCACTCTATATATGGAAATCACTGTCTTCAGGGCGAAAAAAAATTAAAAAGGTGAGATTGGCACTTTAACCTCCATGGCCCCCTGCAAATATGTTTTAGTCTGATACATTATACTATTGCGAATTATTTATCAAGAAGATACAAGCTTGATATTTCAAAAAATAATGAGATGTTCAGGTGGCAGCTGGAATGTTCTGCTTCAGCGAGCAGCATCTATGAATCCGGGGAAATGAAGTACATATGGCGAGCCGGGACACACCATGCGGAGAATGTGAAGGAGTGGAGTGCACTGTTTTGGGTGGCATCCGCCCAAAAAGTTTGGAATGGAATTTTGCTTTGTAATCTCGGTTTAATCTCTTTTTTCAGAATGGAAGAAACTAGCGACATTCAGACCATGCATTAACAATGAACCATTATCATAATTCAACTGAAATCAAGGTCAAAACCTGGGAAAAAACGACATTGTTGTGCGAATACTACTTTTGAAAGGATATTTAGATTTTTTAAAATTTAAATATCATACAATACTTTTGACATGAAATGCCTCAAACTTAGTGTTAAAATGAGAAAATTGAGAAATGTTGAAGCTTCTGTCAGAAAGTGTTAATCGCTCACAACATGATCAAAGGGACACAGAGATTCAAAGGTATCAGACCAAATAGATGGTGTTGCTCTAACTCTAAGTTGACAGGCCACCTTTCAACACAAGCTGTATTCAGAGAACAAATCACTGAAGTTATACCAAACACATCACAACAAATGAAGAATCAAAATCACTTCACACACCTTTTGAATCCAGTTGAAGTACAGATGTAGGATCTTAATTTGAGCTACAGCAGGAAAATAATCCTTCAGCAACAGGAAATGTGATTTATGTGGATTATAATTAATGGACATTATTTGTAGGGGTTGATACGTTTTTAATTAGGGCAAATCAAGTCTGAAATTTCAACGTGGAATTTCCAAACTTTAGAAGCCTTTTGAAAACTCAAATACACTGCAAGTTTGCATTTCCTGCCGTGTAGGAGAAAGCTCAGCAACAGAATGGTCAAATTAAGATCTTACATTTGTATGTCGCCCTGCAGATAATTGTTATAATAAGGAACAAAGCAGACAAAAACTTTTAATTCAGGCACTGTCAATCATTGTGTGCCCTCCTGTACAGCATGTCACATTTCATACTGGATCCTCATAATGCATTGATACATGTAATACAACTATTATAAACAGATGAATAACTCTTTGTTTGTCTTCATGCGAGAACAGGTTTTTGTGGATCTATACTGTAGTTCATAATGCTATCATTAACATATTTATCTCGTATTTAAACATTTTAAATAATCTGTTATCTTGTATAAGGTTTATATCCCCCCCAAAAAATCATACTTTTCTTACTTCTGGACTGCTACCCAGCTCTTGACCAAAAACAAGTTTGTGCCATATATCAAAAGCATCAGGCGTCCAAATGATACATTTCAACTTGTAGATTTAGAAAAGTACATCGAACCACAGGGAAAGAAATTGGTTTGTTTCAGACCATTTCCCTTCGCTCCCCAACTCCTTTCTTTTCATCTTGATTTATTTCATCCTCTCCGAACGTCCCATTGCTTTTCAGGTCCCCCTTTGTTCTTGGTGAAGGGCCCTTTTTATTTGGGAGAAATCTCCCATCTCAGACCCGCGATTTGCCTTAATGCAGATCTTCATTAATCTCCTGGGCCGCTGTGGCCTCTGTGGCAACCAGCAGTTTTGATGGGAATTGAATTTGATTCTGCATTATGGCTTGTATGGATGCTCACAATGGCCTGTGTTCCTTCCTGTGTCTGCACACAATCAGAGAGACCCAATTAAATAATTTGGTCCAATAAAGTGGAACAAAAGGATACGCAGGCCTAAAGTGAGGCCTCCAACATTTGCATTCTACCTTTTTTTTGTATCATGTCAAATTAATTTGCTTAGAAACCATAGGGGAAAGCACAATGAAAAACAGAGTAGCTCATTGAAAGTATGTTGGATAATGCTTTATATTCAGATGATGTGCTAAATCAACAATGTACAATAGAATATTCTCTCTATTTCTCTGGAGCGCAGATAACACTACCAGTGGCAGAATAAGGTAGCATTTAAATGCTGTTGCTATTTTTCAGTCTATAATTGCTATGTTGGTAATGTGAGCTTTGGACTTGGAGGCCAATAATTATCACATTTATGAAATATGCCCACATTTACAGCTTACTCTATTGTTTGTTTTGTGTATGTTTTATAATGGGTATTATTTATTCAATCCAATGTCTAACTTGACTGGATATTCTATTTGCAAATACATATTGTTGGGTGATAACATGTGAGAAGGAGAGGACTTTTATCAGAATATCTTACAGATTTGACTTATCACATGATCATATGTGACTGCTATCTACAATGCCTCGGAGAAAACATGACCTGAATTAATATAATGTTAATCCTGAGATAAATATAACTAACAACTCTTGTTTACAGACAGGATGTGCACCCATTTGTCATCTCCAAGGAAGGCTATATGAATAGCCCCTGAGTGGCCCATGATAAGCAGTGATGGCTGTGTGCATATGGAGCTGTCTGTGGCCCTCTGTTAGGCTCTCCTGGACCAGCCAGTGTAATTGAAAGAAATGAGCCATGGAACTGACACATTAGCACTTTCCCAAGAGACCGCATGGGAAGACTGGATGGCACGGGCCTCGGCTACAGCACAAATACGTACACAAGCACACACACACACACACACACACACACACACAAAGCTACCCCCTCCATATCCAGTGTACAAATACTATTAGACCGGTGGTTTCAGCCCAGGTATCACTGTGAGCCAGCAGCACCCAGTGAGAGTGGAGGACAGACGAGGCTAAAGACTCAGGGCCTGGGTGGGTCTGAGGCAGGTACAGGGATAATGAGAAACTGCCCTGCAGCGAGTTAATCAGCTCATCCCTCTCCCTAGCACTCCCATTTATTTGCTGTTTATTCCCCAGTCTACAGCCCCCAGGGGGAGGACTGTCTGTGAGGCAGCACCTGCAGCCTCCCTGCTCTGTGATTTAGGGCTGTGAACGCAGCGTGTGGACTAGATTACGCTGGACAGTGATCAAACCTTATTTGCACTGTGATTAGACAAACTGCTCCCTGCACTGACCAGACTGAAGCAATTCCCCTTTAGTAATGTTATACGGCTGGCCGTGGTAAAAATGATTAACAGTGACTGACTGAAACGTGGCAGCCGGTCATTCACCTCTCCGCAGCAATATCCTAGCAGCACTGCCCGGGTCCTGGGAGCAGCCTCACTCTCTCTGATCACACCATTTATTCACTTTTTATGGACACACTGTGTATAGATAAACATAACTCAATTCATCTTCAGTGCATGGATAATCTTTATCATCATTCAGACGTCTGATGCAATAACTATGCATTATTATACATTTCTAGACCTATAGGCCTATTTCTTTTTTTGTTGTTGTTGCATATTGGTGGTTTGGAGACAAACTAATCCTTCATCAGAACACTGTCTTCATGTGATAGTCTGTGGATATAGTAAGCTACAGTGTTGAGCAGGCACAGTTTGGACTGTATGGTAGGTGTTGGGTGGGCCACCCAGTCTGCATGTGTGAGAGAGACAATGACACACAGGGACTGGCTGAGTCAGCAGGACACTGGTCCCTTTCACTGATCTTATCACACTCCCTAGGCCCAACAAAGGCAAACTTAGTGGGCCTTTCCTGTTAAAAACACTCAAACCTGCTTTGCAGGAGTTCTTCCGGACAACGTGGCCTGACAAGGAACAACTCTGGGTCCAAAATGAATGAATTCCATTTAGTACATGTTATAATAACTGGCCCATAGTGAGTTTACTGAAAACTGCCCTTTATGTTGGTAGCTGTGTTCATACAGTGCATTCGGAAAGTATTCATACCCCTTAACTTTTTCAACATATTGTTACGTTGCAGATTTATTTAAAATTTATGAAATAGTTTTTTTCCCTCATCAGTCTAGACACAATACCCCATAATGACAAAGCAAAAACAGGTTTTTAGAAATGTTGGCAAATGTATGAAATAAAAAAACTGATATCACATTTGGCAGCGATTACAGCCTTGAGTCTTCTTGGGTATGACTCTACAAGCTTGGCACACCTGTATTTGGGGAGTTTCTCCTATTCTTTTCTGCAGATCCTCTCAAGCTCAGAGACTTACCTCGAAGCCGCTCCTGCTTTGTCTTGGCTGTGTGCTTAGGGTGGTTGTCCTGTTGGAAGATCAACCTTCGCCCCAGTCTGAGGTCCTGAGCACTCTGGAGCAGGTTTTCATCAAATATCTCTCTGTACTTTGCTATGTTCATCTTTCCCTGAATCCTCGCTAGTCTCCTTGTCCCTGCCACTGAAAAACATCCCCATGCTGCCACCACCTATGCTTCACCGTAGGGATGGTGCCAGGTTTCCTCCAAATGTGACGATTTGCATTCAGGCCAAAGAGTTCAATCTTGGTTTCATGAGACCAGAGAATCTTGTTTCTCATGGTCTGAGAGTTCTTTAGGTGCCTTTTGGCAAACTCCAAGTTGATGTCATATGCCTTTTACTTAGGAGTGGCTTCCGTCTGGCCACTCTACCATAAAGGCCTGATTGGTGGAGTGCTGCAGAGATGGTTGTCCTCCACAGAGGAACTCTGGAGCTCGGGTTCTTGGTCACCTCCCTGGACATGGCCTTTCCCCCCCCTTGATTGCTCGGTTTGGCCAGGTGGCCAACTCTTGGAAGAGTCTTGGTGTTTCCCAGCTTCTTCCATTTTAAGAATGATGGAGGCCACTGTGTTCTTGGGGATCTTCAATGCTGCAGAAATGGTTTGGTACCCTTCCACAGATCTGTGCCTCAACACAATCTTGTCTCGGAGCTCCAAGGACAATTCCTTCGACCTCTGACATGCACTGTCAGCTGATATAGACAGGTGTGTGCCTTTCCAAATCATGTCCAATTAATTTAATTTACCACAGGTGGACTCCAATTAAGTTGTAGAAACATCTCAAGAATGATCAATGGAAACAGGATCTACCTGAGCTCAATTTCGAGTCTCATAGCAAAGGGTCTGAATAGTTATATAAATAAGGTATTTCTGTTTTTTAATTTTAATAAATGTGAAAACATTTCTAACAACCTGTTTTGACTTTGTCATTATGGGATATTGTGTGTAGATTGATGAGGAAAACAATTTATTTAATCCATTTTAGAATAAGGCTGTAACATAACAAAATACGGAAAAGGGGAAGGGACCTGAATACTTTCCAAAGGCACTGTATGTCTGCCATCACACGAAGGCTCGACCTTATTAATGATCAAATAAATTTGTTTATGATTTCAGCACCTGATTTCACATAGGATGTTGCATTGCGTAAAACCGAGGCTCGATGGCCCTCTTCAAACACTTGCACACTTTCACGCACACACACATACACACAAAAACACACACATCATCTCAAAGCAAACAATATCTCATGTAACCTTCATGTGCATTGTGCTTAAAGGACTAAGGTCACTCACTGCATTCTGAACAGAAAGCACTCCTGCAAAGACATTGTACAGCAGATTTCAGTGCTTCAAAGGCACACAAAGCCTGCCTCTTTCTACCCAACAATCAGGCCGTCTTAAATATTTTACACAATGCCCCCGAGTCTGAATAGGTACTGTATATAGTGCCCTGGCAAGGTCTTCTTTCTTTCACCTGCCTAGAGAAGTATTAATGAAGCAGTTTTCTGATCTGCTAGCTTTACAGATGTAGGACCTTCATTTGATCACCCTGTTGTGGTGTGTTTTATGTTCAAAAAGGCTTCTGAAGTTTGTCATTTCCACTTTGAAATTTCAGACTTGATTTTCCCTTACAAAAAAAAATGTACATCACCTTCAAAAATGTCCATTAATTATAATCCACACAATAATTCACATGTCCTGTTGCTGCAACATTATTTTCCTGCTGTAGGATACTGGCTCAAATGAAGATTCTACATATGGTCCTTGATCTTCCCCCATAATGCCAAGCAACAGCATTTCTCCATCATTTCTCAAGTATTTATTACCCTAGCCCTGATGCAAGGTCCATTTAGAAAAGCCTCTGAAAGATGTGGAAACATTACGGGAAATGTATAACAGCTGAGAAGAATGGATGGTAATGTTCATAATGGAATCTGAAAGCTTTCATTTTTGTTCTCATTGTCTCTCCGTCCTTTTCTAAACAACCTTCCCTTTTCCAGCTATCAATGCGAAGTTCTTTGAGAGAAAATGAAGTGCATTCAGGCTGCCTGAAAGGGGCTTTTAAAGTTGAGTACAGCTCTGACAAAGGGGAAGGTAGGCTTGCGCTGGCCTGAGAATGACTCAATGTGTATAACCTCACCATGTAAGATTCAAGACCCCAAAGAAATGGATGAATACTCTCCACCAATGAATGAAACTGGGTCCAGCACGTATAGTAACCAAACCACAATACCTGTAGCTCACTCTGTATTCAAAGACAGATTTGGATGGAGGAAGAACAAAGGGGAAGTGATGTATCACCAGTGTTGTAGAAATGGTGAAATATTTTAAGATTACAAGAGTAGAGTTCAAGCTTTGCTGTCACTTGAGAAAGACACAGACATTATTGCTGTTGAATTCTGTCTGTGGGCTGACAATGAAAGACTATTTTTCCATAACAATTTTTTTGGAGGGAGATATTTCCCCAGCATATTATTGCAGTATTTCTATTGATTTGGAAGCTTTGAAAAGATATGAATCTTGAAGATGAATGTACATTTACGATAAGATACAAAGAACATTTTTCTTAGCTGTCAGCCCCTCTCCCATAGCTCACGGCCCCCTTCTCACTTCATTCTGCTAACTGGTGCTCAAAGCTTCCCCGTCGCTGACCAAGCATCAGCCTCCCTGCACTGATAAATGGGCTTCTTTGAATTGATGGCAGGCTGGAGGAAAAAGAGATAATCCTAGATAATGTGGATACAGTTTTTATTTCTTGTCACCCAATTAAACTGCAATTATCCCAAGTGGAAGAGAGGAGAAAAGTGGAAAGAATGGCAGAAGAATGGAGGACTGAGGCTCCCTGGGACTCTTTTTAGCAGACACATTAGCCCAGATTTGCTCCATTCTGATAAAAGAGACCATTCCTTGCACTTGGCAGTGCACAGCAAGTGGCAGACCAGCTGCAACCTGCGGCTTAGAATAGAATGCCTGTACAACGTTTGTGCCATGCCTCAAAGTGGCTGGGAAGAAAAAGACCAAGATGTATACAGGTTGTCTCTCATCTAAAGCAATATGGCATTTGGATGGGAGCCCTTTGTGCCTTTAGTGGAGCTAAGGACATCAAGGTTTTAGCCCCAAATAGTCCCTGTGGACTTTTTGGTTTTATGATGCAAATGCCCAGGACACAATGTCGGAAGCAAAACAAAAGTGTATATTATAGGGAACCTTTGTCATCACTACATTGCCAGTGACTGATCAATGTAAGAACCCTGGAGTGGACTACACAGGGGTTCACAAACCTGCTTACGATCCCGGGGCGAACCCAAATCTGCTTTGACCCTGAGCCTGTGTGTGCCTACTGTTCCTTCAAAGAATCAACCTGGCTGCTTAAAAAGAGAAGCTTCCTCTTCACATTGTCTGCCTGCAGATGAATCAGGCGCATGTGAAACTAACCACTGGCACAAAATCTAGGCAGTAAATGAATGGTCTTGTAATTACTGTTCCTCGTAGTAATTATCACCGGGCACAATTTATGGATTTCATTATTGATTTGACTTGACCCTCGGCAGAGAGCGCTTAATTTGGAGACACTCTGGGCTGTCTGATGCCTTATAACAGCTCTGTGGGACTGTAGGGAAGCTGAGCTCTATGGACGTGGCTGTCACTGGCGTCTTTAGCCAGGGACGTCCCACCGGATCATTCAATGTGCTGTGCGAGGGTGCAGCTAACCCTAACCCTTTGGTGTGGCCAGTCGGTTGGGGTGGTGCTCTGCACGGGTATCGACTTCTGCCTCCCATAAAAAGCAACGGCGGTGGAAACCAAAAGGAGCGTTCATAATGACCCAGCATTAATCCTGACGCAACCGTTTAGAGCTTTGAAGTCTTTGATTTGTGAAGAAGGCCCCTGTTCCACCGTATCACTACCCCTCCCTCTCATGCTCCATAGATTAACAGATTATTTAACTCATTAAGCAAACATTATCTCAACGCCCAAATACAGACTGCTTGCCGTAGAAAACTGATAAGTATATCCCCTTTTGCAGAAGCATCGAATAACACTGCAGCAGCATGTGCTGCTGTCTGCACAGTAACAGCTCCAGCTGCATGGCAGTAATGTATTGCTGATTATGGAGAGGAGAGTCTACTTTGTCAAAATGTGATCAATAATCCCCATAAATGTCTCATGTGCTCTGCATTAAGAACAGGCTGAATAAGCAACATGTGAGGGCCCTGTGTGAATGTAGCCTCTCCACTTGCTGTGGCCATCAAATCATGAGATCACCTGAGACAGCCCCTGTCACAGCCCCCTCACACAGGATGCGCTGACAGGACACATGCCCTCCAATTGATCACACTGTCATTCAAGCTGCAATGCTCTGCTTAAACACGCACATATGCTCACTGTGTGTGTGTGTGTGTGTGTGTGTGTGTGTGTGTGTGTGTGTGTGTGTGTGTGTGTGTGTGTGTGTGTGTGTGTGTGTGTGTGTGTGTGTGTGTGTGTGTGTGTGTGTGTGTGTGTGTGTGTGTGTGTGCGTGCGTGTGTGTTTATTTAAGCAGAGCATGGCAGCTTGAATGACAGTGTGATCACAAACAAATACCTACAGTCCATATGCATCAGAAATATATTCATAACGCAGCAACTAGATGCTGTGCGGTTGATTTTTTTTTCTTCAAACGGTTGACCTCCATGTTATAGCCCAAAACCTTTTGAAAACATATCCCAGTCTCAGGAATGGCCACTTGTTTTGTCACTTTGGCATGTCAGACACCATCGCTATAATAGGTTTACCTTGAGAGATGTGACATTCAGGGGAAACAATGAGCCATCTGCAGGAACACTGTTATTTTAGTCTATTGAAAAGCGAGAGGTTTTTTCTTTCTTTCAATGACATGGTTATTATCCTGGTCACTTAATCTCCTCAAATAAGATTGATTCCCCTTTTCAAGCAGTGTTAGAGTGGCTCTGTTGGAAAGATCCAGGCCATGGGAACCATAGTCAAGGTTCCAATGCATCCTCACAATTCCTTCATTTGCTAGAGGTCACAGCTACTATGGGTGCTCCCTTGACATACTGATGGCCGAACATACAAAGGCTCCTTCATTGTTAGAACTGGTTGAGAAGAGCAGAAATACCTCCACAATTCATGCCCGGAAAATATATGGTTTTGTGTGTGTCATATAAATGCAACTTTTCTTTATGTAGGACAATCTGGTGCATCTTGATAGACATGTGGATGACAGTAAAGAGATGACCTTGCTCTAGTTCTGTGATGTTATTGTTTTACACACAGTGGAGGTGACAATTACATAGGAGCTGTTTTTGTTCTTCCTTTCATTCACATTTCATTCAGCGTTTGCCAAGTGACACTGGCAGGACAAAATCCATTTGCAAATCCATTACATGTATCATAATACATGTTGTAAAATAGCTCTTGAAATGTGCGCTGGGTATTTTGAGTAATCATTAATCATGAATTTATATGCCTTAATTTGTGATCTATGCATGTACAGTTGTATAACATTTATGTATCGGTCCTCATTGCTTCCAATACCCTGAGTCACATCCACACATCTTAAGTCAGAATAGTATGGCTTTAACTGTGGCGCCACATCCCCTCAAGGCTCTATTTTCAGGCCCACAGTAACATCAGCAAAACTGTTAATAAAAGTCAAAGGTTGAACAAGATAGATGTACTTTCAACCTTTACATAGAAGTGCCAACGTTGTCTCTGCTTGCCTTTGAGCTTGTGTACAATGTCACAGATGAACAAGGCATTCACTCTCTTTCGCAGAAGGACGATGGCACAATATGAAGGACCAAATAGCATGTCAGTGCGCTGCTACAGGTTCAAGGAGATAGGATCACTTTTTGTGTGCCAAACGGCCTCAATTCTGCCTCCACAGAAAAGGGGAGAGAGACTAAAAGAGGACTGAGAAAGAAGAGCCTTTGTGGGGGCTAAGGGAGAGGGTGGATGAAAAATTGCCTGGGTGAATCAGTTTCCCTCTGATCCCAACTGGAACTATAAATGTATCTGAGAGATGAGCTATCTATCTATGGCGCAGCTGCTTTCTTCCCTGTGTGCCTGTGATGAGTTAGCAGGACCTGGTGATAAAGCTGATGGAGGGGGTGCTATCAGGTGGCAGGGTGGGTAATTACAACTCTCTATTTGGGCTGTGTAGCGATGCCGGGCTCGATAAGGAGGGAATAATGAGGAAAAGGGGGCAGCGATAATGCACCCGCTAAATGGTGGGAAATAGTGTATCATGGCAAAAGTCATCTTGATGCCTGCAGGGATACAAGTGTCTTCTTTGGGATTTAAACCATAGGACTCAGCAAGAGAGAAAATGTTGTTTTTTTTTAAAAGCTAAACGTGTGCCCTGTGGGAGGTTGCCGGGATATCTGCGTTGAGGAAATCTGACTTTTTGACAAAAGGCTCTGAAGGTCGCTCTATAATGATTCAGGAGGTCTGTTTAGCCGCCGCTGTTATTTAGTTTTGCCTCGAGGTGTGGCGATATCCCTCAATGGAAGATTATATGTAATGCACTGGCACGACTTGGTGTTCTTATCAACCTTGTGATTTCCTTGTCCTCCCTCCTCTACAGCTCTTCTTGTTCCATAATGTGCTTTCAAACGTTTGGCATTATTTGTTGTATCTGCCAATTCTCAGGTCCAAAAAGATTGAATTGACAAGCACCCCTCCTCCCCCCCTTCCCCAGCCCCCAACAACCCCACATCAATTCAGCTTCTTGCTGAGTGAAGCAGGTAAGTTCCAGTACCACTGCTGTATCACTGCTAGACAAACGGCTTCTACAATACGGTAGAATGCAACATTCTTCAAGGTAGAGGCCCCTTTACTTGGTTTACTTTCTTTACTGTTGCTTTGGTTAATGCTCTGCTTTATGAGAAGATCATTTTTATTCATTAAATCGTCTTGATATGCATAATATTTAGGTTTTGGTGGGGTAAATGTGTTGGTTCTTTGCCACAGTAATTCACAGTAGAACAAAGACACTAAAGTCTGCCCTGAGGAGCAATAAAGACTGTATGATTAGAATAATTACAGAGCTGGAGAAGTCATTTGGCACATAGTGAATGTTTTAAGAACACATCATGCAAAATAGGTCACATTAAAAAAATTTTTTATCCACAACAAAATATTAACTTTGCTCACATTAATTATGTATTTATTCCAAGCTCAATATGGCTCATTACAAGTAATGCAGGAGACCTTATTGTTGATTTGCCAAACCTGACATTACGTACCCTGACACTTGAGAACATTTACTAGGTATTGTATAAACACAGAACACACAAGACAAAATTACTTCTAATCTAAATGCATACATCTTTAAATAGTAATCAATTGGATTTTACACATGACTGAACTGTTTAAACCATTATCTCTATCTCAAAAGCTGACTAGGTATTAAGATAAGATTCTGAAGCAAACAGTATTTAATGGATGACAAATTGAGTTTCAATAGTGTCTGGCTCAGGAGATCATGCAGAGAACATTTTATCCTCTATGTTTAATTAGATTACATTGAAACTAAACAGCTTTCACTGCTCTGGCGTTTTTTCTTTTGAAATGTAAAGAATTCTGTCCTAATTTCTAATAGCTTTTTGTCATTGTACCCTAATTCTCAAAACACAGTATTGCTCAAAGCAGATACACAAAATGGGCTATGTGAGGTAAGCTGGCTGATCTCTCGTACAATTATAGAGAAGAGAATATTGAGCCTGTTTCATTTCAACCTTATCCACAATATATCTCAATACCATCTCAACGATGCAAACAAAACTGTTTAATTAAAAGAAATAAAAAATGATGTGCTCATGCTTTACTGTACATTGACAAGCAGCTTTAAAAACAGGAAAAAATAAGGATGGTTTGAATTATTTTAAAGAAAAACACATAAAACAACATGAATACCAGAACATGACCACCTGACTACCTCCCTATTGATCTAATTGGTATAGATCTACATAGAGATGGCCTTACTCTCTTCCTTGCTTTCAGGAAGGAGATGATACAGTAGGGTGAAAGGAAGAAGGCAGTGCTGTGATCATCCAAGCTGAAAGAAAAGGACCACCACATCAGCTACATGATCTGGACCCCTCCCTCTCCACATCTCCAACCCTAACCATGATAATGACCGCACTTTCATGTTGGAGTAAATATGGTCGAGTCCTGTGGTTTGAAGGGGTTGACAGTAGCTGGCTGTTGTTTACCCCAGATCAGTTTACTGTGTAAAAGAAAAGATGTCTGATACCAGGAGGACAAGTCATCTGCTCTCTAACAATTTCCTCTGTGGAAATGATTTGGATCTCTTCCCTCTCTGCTTTGGAGAATGACAGTAAACAACAGGGTGCAGCTATGCCCTGGTAGTGTAATTATCAGTGAAAGGAAAATGAAGAGATAAACTCCACATCATCTAAGTGTCTTTGTAGATGGGGTTCTATATGTCAACTGCAAGATCATAGGGTAATGTCCTTGTCAACTATGTAATATAGCACACTGCATATTACATGCAAAGCTATAAAGATTGTTCTGCAAATAAAACAACCAACTTGTGCTCCTATCTGCAAATTCTCTCACCTCTCACCCATTTCAGACTGTATGATGGCTAGAGCTTTGGAGTGAACTGTGCGCGATCTCTCCATAAAAATGTCCCCATGTGCTTGTTGTGCTGTCTGCCTTCCATTTGCATGCAATTTTTCTTTTCAGCCTTATCACCAGACAGTATGCTGTGAGGTGGGAGTGCTCTGCTCCCTTCGTTTCAGAGGATGGACCCAGGCTTTATCACAAGGTAATTCTCCCACTCTCACTAGCCCATCTTGAATTATTTCACTGCTATTCCCATTCTAACCCAGGCCCCGGGAGAAGGAAACGAAACAGAAAAAGCTTTAAAAAACACTAATTTACATCAATTTATTAGATCTTAATTACACATGTTTGCCAAGCTGGAAAATAGTGTTACTGTGTCATTAAATAGAAAAGGAAATAAATGAATCATTGACAATCTGCTAAATCAAATAGGGGTGAGGTTCAGGTGTGGAAATACTAATTGAATTGAAGGTTTATTCAGCAAGCCCTTATCATTTATAAGAACTATGGGCATTTTCAGTTAAGTCAATCTCTGGGTGCACACTATAATCTCCTGGTCATGCTTCAGCAACAGGCTATTATGATTCAGTAATTATACACAGTATTAAATACTGATGAGTTCAGAATTAAATGTGTGTTTTATTTCCCCCCCAACAAATTGCAATAGTGGGGGAGTAACGTTTATAAGGTTCATGATTATGAGAGGATGAAAAACATAACTTTGTGTGCTCAATGGACTGTACGCTTACACACTTACTATCTACAGATGATAACTTTTCCCTTAACTTATTCATATAATTCATAGCTATTTGCGTGTTTGTGTCATAAAATGAGATGCTCTTCAGAATGATTCGCGCGGTTCACTGCTAGAATGTTATCTAAGGCAATGACAGCCCCACAATAGGAGCACACCACAGTGTTGAGAGACGCGCATACTTTCAGTCAAGGCAGCAGCTTGTCTCTCTCAGAAGCGTCATCGCGCACTTGTCAATCAGCGGACGGTCCTTTTGACGCGCATCATCTCCACCTGATCATCAGGTTTCCTCCAGGTTGAGACAATGGGCGGTCTTTCAGTGCCGAGGGCACTATTTCCCGGACACAATGATACAACATTATTCTCGCTCGTTTAGGCTTATTAAATTTGAAAACGTATATCACACCAACTGAGAGAAAACGACAGCAGTCAATGGAGCTGTATTCCCCTTCTAAATAGCGCATCCTATTGAGTTCATCCAATGTCATTCAATCACAACTTTTTTTCTTCCTTAATTGTTATCATGCATGATTTATAGCACATTATCTCAACGTATCGCATCAACCCCTCTCCTTGTATTACTGTTGATTTCAACACTGTAATGGCTCATGGGATGTGCTGGACATGAGAGTTTTCATGAGAATTAATTGAAATTGATGATAAGACTTTATGTAGGACACAATTTATATGCAACAATAATAATCATGATAATGATACTACCACTACTACTAATAATAATACAAATAATAATAAAGAAATAACAGGAGGAATAAGATTTAATATTGCCACTGTTCAGTATCTTACCAGCTGAGGTGTCAAATTTCGACTCAGCCTACAAGTGCAAATCATTCTTGAAAGACGACTTTATATTTAATTCAATTTGGCATTAATTCATACACTATATCAAATAAAACGCACTGACTATAAATCGGCATTGTAAATTGTTTGATGCAGCCTTATTTTCACTTTCATTTTAATAATTATGCACAACAGAGAAGGTACGGTAACAAACCACTTAAACATACAATTTACTCAACGAGTCTTTCAGATAACTGTAATTGCTTAGTTGAATATTCGACAACCTAATTTCGGTTGTCGATTCGCCGCCCTTGGGAAAGTCTTTTGAAGTGAAAGTGAAAAGGAGAATTCAGGAAAAATAATTAATTTCACCAAGCACGTTTAGAGACACTCTACCCTCCTCTGTATTTAGGCATATTTATGACAAAATGCTTTTGCACAATATCCGAAAATTAAAGAAGACATTCTTTACCACGTTATCTTGCGTCTAGACGTATAACATTTCTGTAATGTTTGTGCCATTCATGGAGCATGGGACAGGCAGTAGCCCACCATTCATGAAGAGATTAAATGACAATATAGGCTACTGTAGTTGTAAGAGCCATTGCATCGTAGACTGTAACAGTAGGTTATTTAGATCAAATAACAAGTAAAGACAAAAGTTATTTAGAAATAATATAGTGTGCAGTCGGGGAAGAGGGTGAGTGAGAGAAGCAAGAGAGTAGAGCCTATTCACGTTTCCATCACCACCGCTCTTTCCCCTGTCAATGAGCGTCTTATGCAATCAATTGTTTTAAAACAAACCTTTTATTTGATTTATGGAAACCTCATGCACTTAGTCATCTGAAACGTACTGTATATCTTGGAATACGTTTTCAACGTGCTTGGTGAAATACTAAAGCTAGGCCAAGACAACACTTCTCAGGAACCGTTCACTTTGGTTGCAAGTCATGTATATGTACCTGAATATGTCTAACTATACTAAAATGAATACTTACAAAAACAAAAAAGTTTGCATTAGTAATAATAATTACACATTTATTATAATGTAATAATATATCGTGATAAATTATCCTTATGATAATATGGATCAATTATCCTTATGATAATATGCTTTAAATACCTGTACGATTAACTTAACTATAAAGGGCGTATAGGATATCCTACAGCCAAATATATGGTGATGCATTTTCCTCCGAGTCCCTGGTCCTCCTCGCGCTCAGGGTGGGATTAGAAGAGCGCTGTGTGTGTTTAGACGTACTGCGCATGCTCCTGTGGCACTTTCACTACCTGCCTCTGAAAACCTTATTTCACATGGAGCAGCCCGGAGTTATCAACCATTTGCGTAAACGCTGGATTCAAGTGCTGAGTGGCGGTTAACAGTCTCTGGCGATAGCAGCAAAACAAGATAAGAACTGCAGCTCTAGATATATTGCCTTCTGTCTTCGATGCTATATTGTCCTCGCCGGATATCAACATGCATCAGAAAACCTAACTTTTATAGAGTTTCTCATCAGTACGCTGCGCATTGCTCTTTTCAAAACGGATATCTTACTACGGTGTGATGAAGCACTGATATTTTACGTAAGTAAAGGAAATATACTTTTTGAAACATTTTATATCACACTAATGTATTTCTGCGAAATATATTTAATTGGATTACTTAGTTTTATTATATATGTAGGCCTATGTAACTTTTTACCGTGTGTTAGTTAGGCAAACTGAGACTATACTGTCACTAAATATTAGAAAGAGACTTGACATATTGTCTGTGATATTTACCTTTTCAGACCAAAAGTATTTTGTACCAACATGTCTAAACCAATGGATCACGTAAAACGCCCGATGAATGCCTTCATGGTTTGGTCCAGAGCGCAGAGAAGAAAAATGGCTCAGGAGAACCCAAAAATGCACAACTCCGAGATCAGCAAAAGATTGGGAGCGGAGTGGAAACTTCTCACTGAGTCAGAGAAAAGGCCATTCATTGACGAAGCTAAACGACTGAGAGCCATGCACATGAAGGAACACCCTGACTATAAATACAGACCAAGGCGGAAGCCAAAGACTCTGATGAAAAAAGACAAGTTTGCCTTCCCAGTGCCCTACAATCTTGGAGAGCACGACGCGCTTAAAGTTAGCGGTCTATCTCATGGAGCACTTCACGAGTCCCTATTAGGGAACCCAGACAAGGCAGCAGCGGCAGCGGCGGCCGCAGCAGCGAGAGTCTTCTTCAACCCGTCCATGACCACGAACCCCTATTCATTTTTTGACCTTGGGTCGAAGATGTCAGAGCTTTCCTCTCCATCGTTTCCTTACCCATCTCTGGGGTACCCTGGTGGCACGGCTTTCTCTGGAACTGGTAGTGTTGGTGGAACACACACTCACACTCACTCTCATCCAGCCCCGGGCAACCCAGGCTACATGATCCCCTGTAACTGTACGGGCTGGCCCTCTGCGGGTCTTCAGCCACCGCTAGCCTACATCCTGCTGCCTGGCATGGGCAAACCTCAACTTGACTACCCTGCATATGCAGCGGCATTATGATAGCCTATATTGGATTTAGGAGACGTTTAAATGTGAAGAAAAAAATATTCATGCAAGAGTTTATTATGCATGCACAAACTTGTACATGTGATGAAGTGCTCGTTGTCTCAGATATCACATGTGTATGTATATTGATTAATGCCTTTATCGAAGGTAATTCTTATATAGCGAACTCTCTAAACTAATATTCATACATCTCCGGGCAAATCCCAGAGGGACAGAACAAAAGGATGGCAGAAATACTGAACTGGGGAGGAAAGGGTAGGAGATCTATTTGCCCGTGTCAATGTGAATACTCATTTGAAAGGTACCATGTTTGATTTATATCTGTTGCAAATGCACCTGCTTGACTTGTTGTTATCAAGTAGGCCTAGTTTACTGCATCCCACAACAAATCAGATATAGGTAAACATGAACTGGCCATCATTTTCTTCATATATTGTACCTGATAATTCAATATTGTTTAAAGAGTCTAATCACTGGCTATTATGATTTATATTGTTGGTCAAGAAGGAATGATAATTGTTTGTCCGTCTGGCTTTCTTGTTTCAATCAGAATGACATAAGCCTGTAAATGTGTACAGATAAATGATGCTAATAGTTAATTTGCCATTAGGCTAGTGCTTGAGATAGGGCCTGGAACTGACTGGGTTGTTTGATTAGAAATCCAGTGTATATTTTGAGTTTTTAAACACTGTTTTATAGATGTCTGTACTATTTATTGTTTAGTGGAATGATTATGGTGACCCTGTCGATTGAACAGAGGACATACCTTGTCCTGTAACATTTGCACAGTAAATAGGAAGTGCTTATATAATGTAATTTATTTTAAAGAATGTCGAGCCCAAAAGTTTTTTAATTCGACTACAATCGTTCGCCTTTCTGTCAACATTGGCAAGACACAAAATTATCACTGATCATTTTTGATTCTTGAGACTTGTGCATTTACGTGCATAAGGAGCATCATTCGTTTTTACTAACTCTTAATGAAGTTGTCTGTTTTGTGTTTTATTTAACACCACTTACATGTACTTTAAACTCTTAAATGCTATTCTTTTCATTTGTTGAACAAAGGATTATAATAAAGCGTATGCGGACAAACAGAAAGAATCGCTGTAGTTCTTGTTGAATTGCTAACAAGATTTTTATCTGAATTGCCCTGATGTGGTCAGTCCAGGTGAAGTGTAAGGTATCCTCCAAAGGCCGCTTTTGTTCGTGTTTTGAATAGCATTACTCGGAAATCTAAATCAGCCCATTGTAATCAAGAGCCAAAACCTGATTTATCACAATTTTAATCGTGAATAGGAAGGAAGATACAACTGAGTGCGTTTCTTTTAAGCCCTCTATTCCCAGTAAAAAAAAGTGAGCTCTTCGGGCCTGTAGAACAGGCATCTCTTTGAGGTATAAAACAGGGCCTGAATTAGATCTAAGTGCCAGCGTCCAATTACAAAACACAACTAATAGCATTGTATTTTTCTTATTCAATGAAAATACTTCAATATGCTTAGCTATGGCACAGTTTATCACATCTGTTGTGTGTGTGCGTGTGTGCGTGTGTCGGGAATATCTGAATTTATGCTCATTATGACATGTAATACATTGGGCATGTTATTCAAGCAAACTACCCCTCATAGATAACATTAAGAAGTTAATTCATATGGATCAGCGCGATTATGCAAAACTAATTTAGACTGTCCAGGGATAATTATCTCCGACACGCTTAATTAAACCCTTTCACCACTCTGGGTTCTCTATTGTAATACTCCGATCACTTCTCTCCACGGAACTTCCTACGTTGCCCTGGAAATAACGCGCAATTGAGCTTGTTTCATGCAGTATAAAATAGAAAAATAACAAACATTTATCCTCAGAATTATTTCTGCACATTTGAATTCTTTACCAGGGACTTTTATTTGTATCTTTGGTCCCCATACTGACACCAATATTTTATAACTTGCTGTTTGGCCTTGTTAGATAATAGGCCTGGACATTAATAGACGAGAGTATGGGCTATTGTGTGATTTTATTTCGAAAACAGAAAGGATATGTCTTTTGATTGTTTTCTTGAAAGGTAGGCAAGCACTTTATCGTTTTTGGTTTGAAAGAAGATATTTTGAAAGGGCAGCCAACAGTTTGCTGACCAAAACGCCTGAGAAGGTCGCCAGGTTGATAAAAGAGCGCGCATTACCAGCTCAGTCACCATTTCCCTCTCTTTCTTTGCCCTTTTATTATATTTTACTTAAGGAAAGGGGGAAGAAACCCTGAAAGAACTTTTTCTTCACTGGGAGCGTTTAGACGGTCGAGGAGGTTTTGTCTGGGAACAAAACGTGGGTTGGGAGGTTTTTGTGAGAGTGTTGTTTGTTGAAGTGGAGCTCAGCAAAAAGCGGCTGCTTTCCCTCATTGTGATGAAAGCAATCAGTGGTATTTGGAAAACTGTTAGCATTGTGCACTTCTCTGTGTCCATTGTGGAGGATTTCTTTTCACAAGGTTTTTTTCAACCGATCCAGCTGGCCGGAGTGAATAGCACTGCAATGTGTACACGCTTTGTCCCTCCAAGCCCTTCAAGTAGCCCACTTTGAATGGAGTGAGTTGACACTGCATGACAGTGAAACAACACAATAAAAAATACATGAGCACATGAATAGAAGCAGGAGCATAAATAAATAAAATGGGTGGCCAAAACTGGATAAACTGAATGACAAAATGGTGAAAGGGGAGCAAAATATATATTTAACACGCCAGATTAGCATTAGAATGCAATCTACAAGGCAGAACAATTGATGAATAGGTTACCCGACCAAGAAAGAAATGGACTAAATGCCTTTTGAATAGATATGCTTTTTCTCCATGGAAGAAAAGTGGACTCAATGGGAAAGGTGGAGATGCAACTATGCAAATAACTAGGGGGAAACTTTTTTTCCCCAGAAAATGTTTTTCCAGAGTTGATTCCAAGATAGGCAAGTCATAGAATTACAGACTTTCAGGACTGAACTCCCTGAATGTGAGTGCCAGTGTTGAAAAGGCCTAAAATCCTTTAAACAATCATGCTCATAAACAAGATTGGATTTCAATATAATTTAATTTAGAAAAAAAATTCTTAAAACTAAATGCACGAGACTGACTGAGGAGCTTCATCAAATCCCTCAATCACAGCTCAAAAGTGTATTTCATGTCTCTGATTACTTCAGCATAACCAAACTCAGTCTCATATCCAAAACCATGGCCGCAAAAACACCATCTGTCATGCAGGCTCACACTTGTAGAATCCAGAATGGCTGCGGTGGTATGTCTGTTATGTGACAGTCCAAAAACATATTGAAGGGTGTACAGCATAAATCAAGCTTTGACCATATATTTTTTAAATGGTATAATGTATGAAGTGTACTGAGGGCAGTGTTTGAGATGGTCATCTAAGTCTGTCAAATTCATCCCATGGGGAATGAAGGGTTTTACTTTGACCCTGCTGAGGTGAATATAGCCAACAGATCATCATGGAAGGAAACGGATGTCTGCAGTTGATTATGCTGTTACACTTTTCGTCCAGACTTACATATACCAGTATAATTCTATTCAGGTCTGAAACTAAATATTTTAATACCCTTCTGTAAATAAACTGTATGATTCTGATATAAATTAGAAATACAGAATATTGGGCTCTAACGAAGACAAGCGTCAAACTCATTCCATGGAGGAGGCCCGAGAGTCTAGGGGTTTTCACTCCTTCCTTGTACTTGACTGATCAATAAGGTCACTGATTAGTTAGGAACTCCCCTCACCTGGGTGTCTAGGTCTTAATTGGACACAACATTAAAAGGAAATAATGAAAACGAGCATACACTCGGCCCTCCATGGAATGAGTTTGACACCCGTGCTCTAAGTGAACAGTGGTCAAGCAGCCACGTGGCAATACAAGCTTTCTGTCTCGATGTAATTGGCAGATGGTCACTATCGTGTAGATAAGGGAAATTAAAATGGAACTAGGGCCTTCAATCAGATCAAGCATTAACCAGAAGTGGAACTGCGTCGGGGCTGTCATATCGTTGTGCAGCTGCTCTTGTGACCATTGTGTCGAAGCCACACCCATCCCACCTGCGTTAGAAGTTCAGAACGAGAAAGTGTAGGTTATATATATATAATATATATAATGACTCTCAAATTTAAAATCATTAAACAAAATAATGAGGATTTCTATTTGCCCTTGCTCAGGCATAGGGTTGCAAAATTCTGGAAACGTTCAATAAATTTCACTGGTTTTCCTGAATTCCCGAAATCCCAGCTGTAGGATTCCGGGAAGCAGGACATCCGAAATCCCTCAACCATGATTTCTGGAAAACCAGGGAATGCATTGAAAGTTCCCTGAACTTTGCAACCCCCGCTCAAATAAAATATAAGTGTATTGGTCATGTATACAGTTTTGCATATGTTATTGCAGATATAGTGAAATGTGTATGTTTCTAGCTCCAACAGTGCAGCAAAATCTGGCAATACAATAACAATACACACACAATTCCCACCCATCCCTACCCACCAAAAAGAAAGAACAAGAAATGAAGACATATTGGAACTAGCAATATCGGTGTCCGGAACATAAATAAATAAATATGTGAATGGTGTGTATAGACAGTATGGAGCAACAGTGCCTTCAGAAAGTATTAATACCCCTTGACTTATTCCACATTTTGTTGTGTTACAGCCTGAATTCAAAATGTATTTAATGTTTTTTTATTCGATCACACATATGTACACAATACCCCAAATTTGAGCAAATGTAATGAGAATGAAATGCAGAAATATATCATTTACATAAGTATTCACACCCCTGAGTCAATACATGTTGGAATCACCTTTGGCAGTGCTTACAGCTGTGAGTTTTTCTGCTAAAGTCTCTAAGAGCTTTGCACAATTGGATTGTACAATATTTGCACATTATTATTTTTTAAATTCTTCAAGCTCTGTCAAGTTGGTTGTTAATCATTGCTAAACAGCCATTTTCAAGTCTTACCATAGATTTTCTAGCCCATTTAAGTCAAAACAGTAACTAGGCCCATCGGGAAAATTCAATGTCTTCTTGCTAAGCAACTCATGTATTTTTGGCCTTGTGTTTTAGGTTGTTGTCCTGCTGAACGGTGAATTTGCCTCCCAGTGTCTGTTGGAAACCAGACTGAACCAGGTTTTCCTCTTGGATTTTGCCTGTGCTATTCCATTTCTTTTGATCCTAAAAAAACTACCTAGTCCTTGCCGATGACAAACATTTCCATAACATGATGCAGCCACCACCATGCTTGAAAATATGAAGAGTGGTACTCAGTGATGTGTTGTGTTGGATTTGCCCCAAACATAGCACTTTGTATTCAGGACATACAGTTCATTTCTATGCCACATTTCTTTGCAGTTTTACTTTAGTGTCTTATTGCAAACATGGTGCATGTTTTGGAATATTTTTCTTCTGTACAGGCTTCCTTCTTTTGACTTTGTCATTTAGGTTAGTATTGTGGACTAACTAGAATGTTGTTGATCCATCCTCAGTTTTCTCCTATCACAGCCATTAACCTCTGTAGCTGTTTTAAATTCACCATTGGTCTTATTGTGAAATCCCTGAGCTGTTTCCTTCCTCTCTTGCAACTGAGTTAGGAAGGACGCCTGATCTTTTTATTGTGACTGTGCGTATTGATACACCATCCAAAGTATAATTAATGCTCAAAGGGATATTCAATGTCTGCTTGAGGTAGTAATTCAAAAATCATGTTAAACACTAATTTTATGAAACTACTATTATATATGATGAGCCATTACTAGAATACAGTATATACAGTACCAGTCAAAAGTTTGGACACACCTACTCATTCAAGGGTTTTCTTTATTTTTACTATTTTCTACATTGCAGAATAATATTGATGACATAAAAAATATGAAATAACACATATGGAATCATGTAGCAACCAACAAGTATTTAAAAAAGCAAAGCAAATCTGTCTTGTCTTGATGACAGCTTTGCACACTCTTGGCATTCTCTCAACCAGCTTCATGAGGTATGCTTTTCCAACAGTCTTGAAGGAGTTCCCACATATACAGAGCACTTGTTGGCTGCTTTTCCTTCACTCTGCAGTCCAACTCATACCAACTATCTCAATTGGGTTGAGGTCGGGTGACTGTGTAGGCCAGGTCCTCTGATGCAGCACTCCTTCACTCTCCTTCTTGGTCAAACAGCCCTTATACAGCCTGGAGGTGTGTTTTGGGTCATTGACCTGTTGAACAACAAATGATAGTCCCACTAAGCGCAAAACAGATGGGATGGTGTATCGCTGCAGAATGCTGTGACAGCCATGCTGCTTTAGTGTGTCTTGAATTCTAAATAAATCACTGACAGTGTCACCAGCAAATCACCCCCACACCACCTCCTCCATGCTTCACGGTGGGAACCACACACGTAGAGATCATCCACTTACCTACTCTTCGTCTCACAAAGACACAGCGGTTGGAATCAAAAATCCCAAATTTGGATTCATTAGACCAAAGGACAGATTTCCACTGGTCTAATGTCCATTGCTCGTGTTTCTTGGCCAAAGCAAGTCTCTTCTTATTGGTGTTCTTTAGTGGTTTCTTAGCAGCAATTCGACTATGAAGGCCTGATTCATGCAGTCTCCTCTGAACAGTTGATGTTGAGATGTGTCTGTTACTTGAACTCTGTGAAGCATTTATTTGGGCTGCAATCTGAGGAGCAGTGAACTCTAATGAACTTATCCTCTGCAGCAGAGGTAACTAACTCTGGCTATTCCTTTCCTGTGGCGGTCCTCATGAGAGCCAGTTTCATCATTGCACTTGATGGTTTTTGCGACTGCACTTGAAGAAACTTTCAACAATCTAGACATTTTCCGTATTGACTGACCATCATGTCTTAAAGTAATGATGGACTGTCATTTCTCTTTGCTTATTTGAGCTATTTTTGCCATAATATGGACTTGGTCTTTTACCAAACAGTGCTATCTTCCGTATACCACCCCTACCTTGTCACAACACAACTGATTGGCTCAAATACATTAAGGAAAGACTGTGTGTTGCTGCTTTCCATGATGTCTGTTGTCTGTAGCTTGTGAGGTATGGAAACACTTTGTTGCTTTTATGAATTTTGTCTTGCTGCTTTTTGTCCTATGTTGCTATGTCTGTATGCTATGTCTTGCTTGTCCTATGTTGCTATTATCTATATTGTAATTGTTTTTAATAACCTGCCCAGGGACTGCGGTTGAAAATTAGCCGCTGGCTAAAACCCGGCACTTTTACTGAAATTTGATTAATGTGCACTGTCCCTGTAAAAATAAAATAAACTCAAAATTCCACAAATGTACTTTCAACATGCATACCTGTTAATTGAAATGCATTACAGGTGACTACCCATGAGGCTGATTGAGAGAATGCCAAGAGTGTGCAAAGCTGTCATCATGGCAAAGGGTGGCTACTTTGAAGAATTACAATTATAAAATACATTTAGATTTGTTTAACGCTTTTTTGGTTGCTACATGATTCCATATGTGTTATTTCATAGTGTTGATGTCTTCACTATTATTCTACAATGTAGAAAATATTAATAATAAAGAAAAACCCTGGATTGAGTAGTTGTGTCCAAACTCCACAGTACCAGTCAAAAGTTTAGACACACCTACTCATTCCAGGGTGTTTATTTTAAATATTTTCTACATTGTAGAATAATAGTGTGGACATCCAAACTATGAAATAACACACATGGAATCATTTAGTAACCCCCAAAAATGTTAAACAAATATATTTAATATTTTAGATTCTTTGCCTTGGCATTCTCTCAACCAGCTTCATGGAATGCATTTCAATTAACAGGTGTTAAAAGTTCATTTGTTGAATTTCTTTCCTTAATGCATTTGAGCCTATCAGTTCTGTTGTGACATGGTAGGGGTGGTATACAGTAGATATACCTATCTGGTAAAAGACCAAGTCCTTATTAGGGCAAGAACAGCTCAAATAAGCAAAGATAAATTACAGTCCATCATTAGGTATAAAATATGAAGGTCAGTCAATCTAGAACATTTCAAGAACTTCGAAAGTTCAGTGCAGTTCCAAAAGCCATCAAGCGCCATGATGAAACTGGCTCTCATGAGGACCGCCACAGGAAAGGAAGACCCAGAGTTAGTTACCTCTGCTGCAGAGGATAAGTTCATTACACTTACCAGCCTCTGAAATTGCAGCCCAATAAATGCTTCACAGAGTTCAAGTAACAGACACATCTCAGCATCTGTTCAGAGGAGACTGTGTGAATCAGGCCTTCATGGGCCAAATTGCTGCAAAGAAACCACTACTAAAGGACACCAATAAGAAGAAGAGACTTGCTTTGGCCAAGAAACGTGAACAATGGACATTAGACCAGTGGAAATCTGTCCTTTGGTCTGATGAGTCCAAATTGGAGATTTTAATTCCAACCTCCGTGTCTTTGTGACACAAAGAGTAGGTGAACGGATGATCTACGCATGTGTGGTTCCCACAGTGAAGCATGGAGGAGGAGGTGTGGGGTTGCTTGCTGGTGACACTGTCAGTGATTTATTTAGGCACACTTAACCAGCATGGCTACCACAGCTTTCTGCAGCGATACGCCAACCCATCTGTTTTGCACTTAGTGGGACTATCATTTGTTTTTTCAACAGGACAATGACCCAACACACCTCCAGCCTGTGTAAGGGCTATTTGACCAAGGAGAGTGATGGAATGCTGCATCAGATGACCCGGCCTCCACAATAACCTGACCTCAACCCAATTGAGATGGTTGGGATGAGTTGGACTGCAGAGGGAAGGAAAAGCAGCCAATAAGTGCTCCGCATATGTGGGAACTCCTTCAAGACTGTTGGAAAAGTATTCCAGGTGAAGCTGGTTGAGAGAATGCCAAGAGTATGCAAAGCTGTCATCAAAGCAAAGGGTGGCTACTTTGAAGTATCAAAAATGTATTTAGATTTGTTTAAAACATTTTTGGTTACTAAATTATTCCATATGTGTTATTTCATAATTTTCATGTCTTCACTATTATTCTACAGTGTGGAAAATTATAAAAATAAAGAAAAACCCTTCAATGAGTAGGTGTGTCCAAACTTTTGACTGGTACAGTGTATATATATATATATATATATATATACACACACACACTTATATCGGGACCTTCATGAAATGGGTTCCCATGGATGAGCAGCCACACACAAGCCTAAGATCCCCATGTGCAATTCCAAGCATTGGCTGGAGTGGTGTAAAGCTTACCACCATTGGAGTAGGGAGTAGTAGAAACCCGTTCTCTGGAGTGATGAATCACGCTTCACCATCTGGCAGTCCGACGGACTAATCTTGGTTTGGCGGATGCCAGGAGAACACTACCAAGTTCCAGAAGCAATGCTCTAGCATCTAGTGGTAGCCTTCCCAGAATAGTAGAGGCTGTTTATAGCAGCAAAGGGGGGTTCAACTCCATATTAATACCCATGATTTTGGAATGAGATGTTCGACTAGCACATGTCCATATACTTTTGTTCATGTGGTGTAGGCAGTGAGGTTGCCGTACCAGACTGTGATACAGCTAGAATGCTCTCGGCGGTGCATATGAAGAAGTTCTGGAGATCTTAAGGATCAAGATGGATTTCTTCAGCCTCCAGAGGTTGAAGTGGCACTGATGCACCTTCTTTACCATGCTGTCAGTGTGAAGGAACCATTTCAAGCCCTCGGTGATGTGCATGCTGAGGAACTTGAAGCTTTTGACACTCCTCTGCAGCCCGTCCATGTGGATGGGGGCGTGCCCTGTCTGGTTTCTCTTGTAGTAAACAATCAGCTCCTTTGATTTGTTAAAGTTGGAGGAGAGGTTATTTTCCTGGCACCAGTCTGCCAGGGATCTCACCACCACCCTGTTGGCTGTCTCATTGTTGTTGGTAATCAGGCCTACCACTGTTGTGTTGTCAGCAAACTTGATGATTGAGTTGGAGACGTGCATGACCATGCAGTCATGGGTGACCAGGAAGTACAGATGGGGGCTGAGCACGCACCCATGTGGGGCCCCCGTTTTGAGGATCAGCGTGGCGGGGGTACTGTATTGTTGCCTACCCTCACCACCTGGGGTCTGCCCGTCAGGAAGTCTAGGACCCAGTTGCTCAGGGTGGGTTTCAGACCCAGGGCCCTGAGCTTAGTGATGAGCTTGGAGGGCACTATGGTGTTGAAGGCTGAGCTGTATTCGATGAACAGCATTGTTACACACTGTAGGTATTCCTTTTGTCCAGGTGGGATTGAGCAGTGTTCAGTGCAATGGCAATTGCATAGTCTGTGGATCTGTTGGGGCGGTATGCAAATTGTAGTGAAGTCTAGGGTGTTGGGTAAGGTGGAGATGATACTTAACTCGCCTCTCAAAGCACTTCATGACAAAAGTGAGTGCTACGGGGCGGTCATAGTCATTTAGTTCAGTTACCTGGACACAGGAACAATGGTGAACATCAAGTGTTGTGTTGTTTTCACCTGCTGTGAGAGAAAAAACATATTACCCATGTTTAATTGAATTGGTTATTACATACCTACTCAATGAACACTACATGTGTGTTATTCAGCCCATTGTTTAGTGTGGGTTACTGCTAATGGAGCCATAACAGGTCAAGTAAGCTAGAAAGTCAGCTTTATTTTTCACTGACTATAGGACAACAATTTCTCAGTCATTGAACTGAGGAATAGAGGTCTACAAAGATATCATGTGTTGGCGATTCATGCTGTCTATACCATTATGTCTTGGACCTTGTGGTTAAGTAATGGCTGTGGCAATCTTTGCAGGGAACAACATTTTTGTCATTATCTTGGATGGTAAACCTATGGGGTAAAACAATTCCCCTGTTACTCAAAATTACACAATCACCTTTGGTTAGAGGAGTTGTATTTACGCAGTTTTCTCAGTGTATTTGAAATGACAATCCCTCTTCAGATGAGGGGGGTCACGCAATATCGATGCAGTAAAGCACTGTAATTTCCCGTAGATTACATAAGGCAATATGTCATTCAATAATAGTTAGTCATCTCTGAATTCATTGAATAATCTTGGAAATTGATGTTTAAAGTTGTTTTATTTCCAGTTACAGAATAAATGATCAAAATAAGTCCTAAAACAAATATGTAGTGTACTGTAAAAGACAATGTAGTGCATTAGAGAAAGAAGTCTCATCATTGTCAACATATGCAAATGTTTTTTTTTCTAGTTTCACATTATTTCAAAAAAAAAAAAAAACTTCCATCTGCACTACACTACATCAATTACATATTGAGAGGCAATGTAAAGGGTTCTCTCATAGGATTTCAAGCTTTGGCTGTCTCAGATTTTCATAAACCCCTTCTGATGCACTGATATCATTAGTGTCTGAGTGTTAAAGCCTTTATGTGCCTGTAAGACATTTGTAGAGGGGAGATTAGGCAAATTATCATACATATGTAGCGCTGGTTCAACTCTATGTTGACCTCAGAGGGATATACAGACGTTTCTACATTCCTAATTCGCTCGAGGCTACCCCAAAAGGGCTTGGATTAAAACCTGGCTTCAATGGCTTAGATGGATCACATTTAGCATTTTTTTTCTGAGGTGAATAATAATAAACCATCATCAGGTCTTTGTTGTTTTTTTGTATTTATATACAGTATATACATTATATACATATTATGCATTTACTTGGGGCATGTTTTTTGGGAATCACCTGTATATTCTAATTTAGTATGTGTGGAGTCAGAGAGCTACTGCTATAGGGCACGTTTCTCTCTTAAGAACCTCAAAGAGATCGCTGACTTCTCCAGCTCATTTTAGGCAAATCAAAATGTGAAAAGTTCTCTCCTGAAGCAATCTCTCCATCACCAGGTTGTATCAAGAATGTTTATGAAGGCTATGTGCCGTATTACCTGTAATCTCCAGGGAAGGACCGTCTACATTTCTTGCTTCTCTATGCTCCCAGGAGGTGAAAATGCCAAAAAAATTATCTTGCTTTGCACCTTTTCCACCACACCTCCATGTCTCAAATCAAAGGCTCCAAACCATACATGTCACTATGCCCAAGGTGACCAGAAGAAATGAGAAAATTTCTATATGCAGTACATTCCCATAAACATGCCACATCCTCTGAAGTCTGGCTTCACTTTTAGGAGGTCCAAGTTTGTTTAAAAGTACATAATGCAATGGGTGTATGGACTCTGCTGGGGCTCAGGAAGGCATGCTGCAATTAGGAACTGTTGGGTGAGTTGAAGGTGTCTCTTCATGCCCAGGTGAGAGCATGGTTGAGACCAATGTATTTATCACATTTTCACGAACATTATCCCTGGATATCTCGGAAATATTGGTGAAGTGGTGATTTTGTCTTTTACCAAATAGTACATTTAGGAATCCGTATTATTAAAAGCCACTACAAGATTATACATTGTTAACTATAATAACTGGGTGAAACTCCAACAACTTGACATATGTATGCCTGTACTGTCACTGTGGTACATTTTGTGTTGTTGTTCCAAGAGGAATTTGTCAAACTATTTCCTCGTTCTTGTGTTTGTGGAACATCATGTTTTGGAGTCACTGAGGAATGATATCTGTGATCATCTGTAAGTATTGTTGGCATAACCGTACACAATTATTCAGGGAAGGTTTGTTCAGCCTTTGTGTGATCATCAAATTACTCACCGTTTTCCCCCAGGCCAAGAATTCATCCAAAGAAGTCAAGCAGTTACACAAGATATTATGAGGGAGAGGACTGGGATTTCCCTATGATCTTCGCACGAAATAACTAAAATGATGATCTGCAGTAGATAAAGCAGCAGCAGTTGACTCAGTGGTCAGCTCTTGTGTTCTGTAGCCTGCCAGACAACGCTAGCTAGGTCATCTAGGAGCCATTTCTAGGGAATACCTTGTCTTTATTGACAGTGTCAAGATTAGACTTCCTGTAGAAAGTGTTCAGTGCCTTTCGTAAATAGTTGTCGTATATCACAGAGAGTATAATTCAAAATGGTGTCTTTATTACCTCTATCAGTGTCATGTATACTGTCAACATCAATTGCAAATTACTCTTAGGAGTAAGAGGATTCGAACATGAATCGAATTGCCATAGGTGTAAGAGCCAGCTCGGACCAGGGCTACTCCACTGTCTTCATGCCATGACTGTACAGTTGTATCCTTCCTTAAACACACATTGAGGACTTGGTAAACAACACTTCGTGAGGCACAGACTCTCCTCTGTCCTTACTGTAATAGGCTGTCTAACACTAAGGCTCCCACTACTGTTTGAAAGTCATTACTACACTAACATTCTACGATAAGAAACAGTGGAGCTGCTTGATGGTTCTAGATTGTGTCATTTCAGTTCATGAATCCTAGTGGTTTGGTCCAGGGGGCAGTATGAAAGCTTCCCACTGACACAATGTGAGTCCTTCTACTCAGTGAGTACTCACTGTACTGCTTCATTGTAGGGATTACTGATCGATTAGTCAATGTCTAGGATTACTGGGAATTGTCAATTCAACTATAGAATAACTCTAATATGTTCAAGATTGATCCCTGGTTCAGTAGAATGTGTTTACAGAAATAAATGTGGAACATCTATGGAGAGGTATTTATTGTTTATTTTTCTTACTGTATTTTATTTTAAGATATTTAACGTCAAATCGAAGGTGTGATTTGGATGAAGTCTTTTATGTGACGAGATTAGATATGACTCGGATCTGAATCATTTAACATGGAAACATGGTGTAGACATAACAGATAAGTAGGGGAGACCGGGGTTGGTTGTCTCACAGGTTAGTTGTTACAGTGCGTATTATTATGTAAGAAATGTAAGATTTAAATGTCCGAATTCTTTGAAAGAACTCATCCACCTGGGCAATTCATGTCAGCATGACAAAACATTGAGGTGAGGGGAATGTATGTGTTTTTCTAAAAGGGATTGGGATTTTCATTTTAAATGTTTGAAATAGGAAAGTATACATGACAAATTATGTTTGTTGAAAAGAGGAAAGAGTGCTACATTCCCATCCTATTTCTGAGTTTCTAGGTCAAGCCATGTGGGGGATTGTTGTCACATGGAAAGTGGGGTTGGTTGTCACTATCAATGTGGGGTTGGTTGTCACATTGCCACTAGTATACAATAAATCCTATGCTCGTTTGTGCTGTTGCTATAAATATCTCCCTTCCCAGTAAACACAAACACCTTTGGGCAACATGTCAAAATGTGTTGGGAATATTTGGTGGGGAGAGCGTTTACACATTGGGAAGTCGTTGCCGAGACATCAGAATATAATGTTGATGCCTGGCAGACATATAAATGATGTAGAGCTGTAAGAATTTAAAATGTAGGTATTCAAAGTATATACAGTTGAAGTCAGTCAGAAGTTAACATACACCTTAGCCAAATACATTTAAACTCAGTTTTTCACAATTCCTGACATTTAATCCAAGTAAAAATTCCCTGTTTTAGGTCAGTTAGGATTACCACTTTATTTTAAGAATGTGAAATATCAAAATAATAGTAGAGAGAATGATTTATTTCAGCTTTAACTTCTTTCATCACATTCCCAGTCGGTCAGAAGTTTGCATACACTCAATTAGTATTTGGTAGCATTGCCTTTAAATTGTTAATCTTTGGTCAAACACTTCAGGTAGCCTTCCACCTGCTTCCCACAATAAGTTGAGTGAATTTTGGCCCATTCATCCTGACAGAACTGGTATAACTGAGTCAGGTTTGTAGGCCTCCTTGCTCACACACGCTTTTTCAGTTCTGCCCATAAATTTTCTATGGGCTTGAGGTCAGGGCTTTGTGATGGCCACTCCAATACCTTGACTTTGTTGTCCTTAAGTCATTTTTCCACAACTTCGGAAGTATGCTTGTGGTTATTGTCCATTTGGAAGACCCATTTGTGACCATGCTTTAACTTCCTGACTGATGTCTTGAGATGTTGCTTCAATATATCCACGTAATTTTCCTTCCTCATGATGCCATCTATTTTGTGAAGTGCACCAGTCCCTCCTGCAGCAAAGCACCCCCACAACATGATGCTGCCATCCCCATGCTTCACGGTTGGGATGGTGTTCTTCGGCTTGCAAGCCTCCCCCTTTTTCCTCCAAACATGACAATGGTCATTATGGCCAAACAGTTCTATTTTTGCTTCATCAGACCAGAGGACATTTCTCCAAAAAGTATGATCTTTGTCCCCATGTGTCATTGCAAACTGTAGTTTGGCATTCTTATGGCAGTTTTGGAGCAGTGGCTTCTTCCTTGCTGAGTGGCCTTTCAGGTTATGTCGATATGACTCCTTTTACTGTGGATATAGATACTTTGTACCTGTTTCCTCCAGAATCTTCACAAGGTCCTTTGCTGTTGTTCTGGGATTGATGTGCACTTTTTGCACCAAAGTGCGTTCATCTCTCGGAGACAGAACGCGTCAATTAGCCTGTCAGAAGCTTCTAAAGCCATGACATAATTTTCTGGAATTTTCCAAGCTGTTTAAAGGCACAGTCAACTTAGTGTATGTAAACCTCTGACCCATTGGAATTGTGATACAGTGAATTATAAGTGAAATAATCTGTCTGTAAACAATTGTTGGAAGAAGTAATTGTCATGCACAAAGTAGATTTCCTAACCAATTTCCCCAAACTATAGTTTGTTTACAAGAAATTTGTGGAGTAGTTGAAATGACTCCAACGAGTTTTAATGACTCCAACCTAAATGTATGTAAACATCCGACTTCAGCTGCATATGTCTTGCCAATTAGCAAACAATGTCAAAACTGCATTTTCCCGATGCATCATGTTTCCATTGGTTGGGAAGAGGTATCTGTGTTATCTGGCTTTGTTGCCTCTCTCTCACACACACATGTCACGCATACTCACACAAATATGTTGTTCTCAAGGCATAAAATGCAGAATTTTGTTAGGAATATCATTTGATCAAAGAAAGGCTCGGTTATTTCCATGACTGTATGGTATATTGCTTAATTTCCTGTTGCATAAGGAATAAGTAACTAGCAAACATTGTGACAACCAACCCCATACTGTGACAACCAACCCCATACTGTGTGACAACCAACCCGCAATGGGGGTGTACAGATTGCATTGAGGGGTCAAAACGTCATGTTGGAATAAGATATGAGGATAAAACGGGTCTCTAAATATATAACAGAGCTGAGAAATACAGATGAGTAAAAAGTGTGACAACCAAACCCGATCTCCCCTACTGTGTAGAAGGAAAGAAATACGATTACTCTCATAAGCCAAACGTGTAATTATGTAGACACTAACCTATTGTGCAGCACAGTCAAACAATATATACATTGACAAAATTAGACTTTGTTGAAATATTCCATTCTAGTACTGCTCAGTGTGAAGTAAGAGCATCCACTCTCCCCTTCAAAAAACCCAAAGTGTGTGGCATGTGTAGGATTACTTTGTGAATCCATCAATAAATTAAAATACGATGGAAGGTGTACAGCTTTAAAAAATATTCTGTCAACTGACATGACATTTTTTTGTTCCATTTCCAAATGACCGCTGGCAGAGATTGTCAGCTCTCATATTAAATTCTCAGGTTTTTAGGGCAAAATATATCTATCGGAAAGAGAAATAATGAACTTGAAGAGCTGATGCCCCGAGGAGCAGTCACAAAGAATTATATCCTTCTATAAGACAGGACACAGGCAAAAGATAAGTACCTGGCAGTTGGCACACACTGCTACATGTGCCTATCAATAAAACAGATTATTTTCACTGGTTATTACATTGGAGATCTGGGGGGCTCTAGATTGCACCTTTAATGAGAAGGAATGATTCCTTCCCACACTCTTCACAACTACTTGAAGTAAGTGAGATGTAATGCTCATTTTTTCTCAATTTCTCCCAGCACATTAAAATGAAATCTTGCCCACATTAATTCATAGGCTTTATTTATTCACATTTCAACAGGATTATAATATGCAAAGCTTGATTTGGGATTCACTCTGTGCATTGTGATATCATGGTTTTGCACACAAATTCTGCATACTTGCTTTAATTAACAACAACAGCAAAATAGATCATTGCCAAATGATATGTTGTTCCATTACTAATCTCCATGTACTGAAATTTTTGAATCCTCAGCCCCCACTTTAGTGGATGACAACTTTGGCTTTATCAGTGGAAGGAGGTGCACCACCTGGTTAACATAGTTCCTCTGCAGGAGGGCTGCAGTCAACATTGGATTCTAAAAAGCAAAAGGTGAATTTAATCCCAGTTTCCTGATGTCTGTTCATTTTTATTTTTATTTTTTTAAAATCTTGAATTGCTCATGGCGTCATCAACAACAACCCTATGTTTACTGTGTCAGAAACACTTTCAAACTATCTTCTGCCTTTACGCTGTCTCTTTACATCGTAAAACAATATTTGCGTACTCTATATATGCAGAAGATTGTGGACACCCCTTCAAATTAGTGGACTTGGCTATTTCAGCCACACCCGTTGCTGACAGGTGTATAAAATTGAGCACACAGCCATGCAATCTCCATAGATAAACATTGACAGTAGAATGGCCTTACTGAAGCACTCAGTGACTTTCAACGTGGCCCCGGCATAGGATGCCACCTTTCCAACATGTCAGTTTGTCAAATTTCTGCCCTGCTAGAGCTGCCACGGTCAACAGTACGTGCTGTTATTGTGAAGTGGAAACGTCTAGGAGCAACAACGGTTCAGTCGCGAAGTGGTAGGCCACACAAGCTCACAGGACGGGACCACCAAGTGTTGAGGCGTGTAGCACATAATATGTGTCTGTCCTCGGTTGCAACACTCACTACAGAGTTCCAAACTGCCTCTGGAAGCAACATCAGCACAATAACTGTTTGTCAGGAGCTTCATGAAATGGGTTTCCATGGCCGAGCAGCCGCAAACAAGCCTAAGGTCAGCATGTGCAATGCCAAGCATCGGCTGGAGTGATGTAAAGTTCATCGCCATTGGACTCTGGAGCAGTGGAAACATGATCTCTGGAGTTATGAATCACTCTTCACCACCTGGCAGTCCGACTGATGAATCTGGGTTTTGCGGATGCCATGAGAACGCTACTTGCCCCAATGCATAGTGTCAACTGTAAAGTTTGGTGGGGGAGGAATAATGGTCTTGGACTGTTTTTCATGATTTGGGCTAGGCCCCTTAGTTCCAGTAAAGGGAAATCTTAACGCTATAGCATATGATGACATTCTAGACGACTCTGTGCTTCCAACTTTGTGACAACAGTTTTGGGGAAGGCTCTTCCCTGTTTCAGCATGACAATGCCCCCTTGCACAAACCGAGGTCCATACAGAAACGGTTTGTTGAGATCGGTGTGGAAGAACTTGACTGGCCTGACCTCAACCCCATTGAACACCTGATGAGTTGGCCTAATCACCCAACATCAGTGCCCAACCTCACTAATGCTCTTGTGGCTGAATGGAAGAAAGTCCCCGCAGCAATGTTCTCCAACCCAGAAGAGTGGAGGCTGTTATAGCAGCAAAGGGGGGACCAACTCCATATTAATGCCCCTGATTTTGGAATGAGATCTTTGACGAGCCGGTGTCCACATACTTTTGTTCATGTAGTGTATATGGAAACCGTGTGAATCATAATTTATATATTACAATACTTAAAATTGTATGTAGCTACCTACCTCTGTATACCCTGCCTGTGCTGTTATGGTGTACTGATGGTCACAAAGGCATAATTGTTACGGGACCCATGACATATTCAGCAGCAAATGCACATGTTCAATCTTTATACTTGGTCAGCATATGAAACGTGCCATTCGTTGTACTCGTTAAGAGCGTGACTTCATACTTTAATTGTGAAATAATGTGAAGATCTTCAGAACAAATCTATTATGAATGGTCCAGTCCGATTTCACATTTTGCTGTGTGAACACATTACAACAGTTGCTCTGTTCTCAACGTTGTCTACTCCTTGTCATTAAATGAAGGTTGAATAAAAGAGTTGTATAGAGCAGTAGTAGTGACTCTTTGAACAAAGTATGTGTATCGGCTTTGTTTTGAGGTAACGTGTTCACATCTTCATTGATTCAGCACAAGTCAGGAGGAGGACTGGAGAGAGGGATGGAAAAACGGAGAGAGAGAGAGAGAGAGAGAGAGAGAGAGAGAGAGAGAGAGAGAGAGAGAGAGAGCAGGGCCGTAATCAGAGGTCCGTCCGTACTTCCTTTTCTCAATGTGATGACTATAGACTAACAACAGCATCACAAGGCCATGCATGACATGTGGACATTCCTTATTCTGAGATCTCTCTCCTCAGTCAGAGGCCCTTCATTTGGAAGAGTGTGTTGAATAATGTTCATGCTTTTTTATATGACTTAATTTACATGGTCTCATTTTGCCCGAGTGCGACCTTAAAGTGCATATAAAATAGCTCCCATATAAAGCTGCCAAAAGTAACATGAATGGAAAGGCTGGTTATTTGGGCCAATGGTATAGAGTGGCAGCACTGCTTCTGCAGTCAATGAGGCCACAGATTAAACTTTCCTAGGTGGAAAAGGTCTGAAACTGCCTGCACAGAAAGTTGCTCAAGCAAATAGGAAATCTAGTTGTTTGTTATAATCTGAAATGGGTCATGTGGAAAAGTGTTTCTTGAATTGCTATTTCAAAACGGGTTGAAGGCTAGAGCTTTCACCAGCGCCCCAACTTTCCCTTATGACTGGTACCCATAGAAATTGTCATAGGTGACACACTAGGAACTTGAATGAGTTCAAACCAGCTCCAGACTTTACTGAAGAGATTAAGGAAGGCAGGTGTAAAAATACATATAGTTGACATAGAGCACTAATGAGACATAGATTTATGGATGTAGGGCGCTTTAGAAATGCAAAGTCAATGACTGAGGCTGTCACCTTAATTTTACTGTTGCGTCATTCACCATGCCAGAGTTTATTTTTGCCAAATACATTTCTCACCTATGTCTCATACCACAGACATCTTGTTCTCGCAAACATGCAAACAGATATTTGAATATCTCACATTGTTGGATGTCTCTCATATATATATTTTTTTGTTTTTTGGTGAACAGCAAGTAGACATGCTGGAATGTGTATCCCTAATTTGATGTACAATGCATCTTGACTGGTTGGGTATTTCAGGTACCTGGATCCTTCAGTTATTAACAGTCAGTTATTCATGCAGTTTCATTTCCCTCTACATGAACAACGTAGCCTACACAACGGGTAGTAGACACCCCGTTAGGCTATCAAGATGACCCCTTTGACATAGTGATCCATTGACTCATTTTGATTTAGTCCCATATCTGTACCACCCAGTTCTATCCCTATCAAACCTATTCCTCACCCAGCGCCTATACAGTCAATATAGTGAAGGCGGTAGAAGAGACAAGGAGTGAATGGAGGGTGTATACATTGCAGCCAGCAGCGATTACAGAGGTAACATGAACACTTGGATCAGATTCTGAGACACAGGGCTCTTTTTGTCTCTCCTGAATTACTGGACAGCTCCAGGGCTGACATTTAAAACATAACATCACCAAACAAAAAAACACATTAAAGGAGAATGGCAGAGCAGGGGGTTTAAGCAGAAACCTGAAATTCAAGTTTTGGCGAAGGAAGCTGACCCAAATTTCCTGCCCCTTCTTTTCGGTAACGTGCTTCTGCAAGCTTGGGCCCGGGGGTGACATCGTATCCCTTACACAGGGATTGCCAGTGCATTTACATAGCATGGTTAATGAGAGATCAACACCAGGAAAGCGTCTCGAATATAAAGCTTTCTTGTAAAAATAATGAGCGAGCGATTGATCCGTACTCAAACAAACCGGTTTGCTGAGTTAATACCAAAGGCAGATTAAAGCCAGTGCCAAAAAGTGCCCTGGCATGCAATGCCTTTCGCTTAGAGGGTCCCCAAACTTGTCATCACATTAGCACATGGTCAAGGAGTACATCCTACCACTCTCATAATCTGCTTTCCTGCACAATTAGCCTTCTATAATAAGGCAGCTGTCAGACAGCCCACAGGATGAAAAGAGAAAAAAGGGAAATCACTGAGTCTTTCCAGGCAAGGATCTTTTACTTCTTCTGAAATGAGAAGCTAAGGTTATTTTCCCGCTCTTACTTTGCCACTTGCTGTGCTGGTATTAAGTCTGAATGTTATGACAACACAGAGACATTGCTGCTTTATTGTGCAGACAGGCCATTGTGCTTTGATGAAGCCAGACAGAGACGAATAAGAAGAGAGAAAGAGAGAGACAGAGAGGAGGACTCCAAGCCAGGGTGGATCTTTCCTAGCTCCAGAAATCTGATGTTAGAGAGGGTCTGGTTGGCAGGAAAAAATGACAAGTTATCTGAATAAAATAATAGATAATTTCATCCCGACAAAGGAGTGGAAACTATGGACAAGAGGAGAAAATAGCAGGAAGGTATGGAGAAGTGAAGGGCTATGAAAAGAATAAGGAGAATTCAGTGCTGCTTCTTGCAAGGGAAAAGAGAAAAAAAAACATTGATGACACCCGGTTCCATTCTTCCGCTCTCCCCTTTCTCTGCTCTTCGCCTCGCAGCACGGCGGGCTAAGCTGGGAGCTGTAATGTCATTAAATTGCAAATGCTTTTTTTTCATTTCCGACACACACTGTTTACTTATCTGGCAAAAACATATGTTGGAAGGAATCCGTTAAATTCTGCCCATTGCCTTGGGTGAAAGTGCAATAGAAACGGGCCCACTGAGCTCCTTCTGTCGTCTCCTTTTAGCACTTTGCCTTATCTACAAGGCTGCTTAGCAGCAAACTGGCGAGTTCAATGAAAAATGAAGATACAGTGCAAGATTAGGGAAGAACAGTGAGGGGAGAAATGCTTGGAGAGAGGGTCATCCCATTGCAAATGATTTCACTCCTCTCCATCTGCATAAATGACTATTTTTAAGGCATCTCCAGCGTCTGTATATTTTTCTCACTCTGCCACACATTTAATTTCACGCCCCGTGTTCTGAATATGCTTAAATGCATATCTCTGATGCACCTTTAAGCCAGAGGAAAGAGGATGGGGGGAAGGGAGGGGGGTACGAAAGCAAAATTAAAGATAAAATGGTGTGATTTGCACTACAAGTCTATTACTTTATGGCATTTACATATAGTTTACCTCTGCAATTCTAAGATTTTTTTTACCACCTTCCTATCAGCATTTGGGCTTGTATAAATATGTATAAATCTTTGTTGAGAAAAAATAGAATTCCCAGCTGTTGTTGAAAGTTTGAAGGGTGCACTTTCTTCCCTCAACTTGTTCCCCTGCTCCCCCAGTAAACTTACGATAGACACACTGGGGGGTGCTCCCTGGGCTGGCCCCACAAAGACACAGGCATGGACCGCTTTGTGTCTCGTGAGCCCCACAGTACTCCCCCCTCAGTGTTGTGACGGAGTAGAGATGCTCTGGGTCTGAGTCAGATTGGTAAAGACTCAGCAGCATGATGAAGTATCCAACTCAAGGTATCCACTGAACAGAGCACACTTCAACAACGTGTTTCTCAGCATTGGCATAGTGTCACAACATATACTGTCAAAATAACAGATATGCTCCATAACACTTGTTAGAAAAGTGACACATTCAATAGTACCCAGCTACATGTCAAATATAGCCAGGCTTTCAGGTGGCTGTGTTTGTTCTACAGTGTTGTGGTGTGGAAGTTTGAGCTGAGAGAGAAAAGCCCGCCCCTCAGAGTAGGGAAGGAAAAGGCCTTGGATTGGCCTGGGACTGAAAGGGAGAGAAAGAGAGGGCTATTCAGAGCACGATTCCTCTCATTCATTGTCTGCCCCCTTACATTTGAATACTCTCACTCGCTGCAGATGAGAAAATGCTTCAGCCTTCGCATTGTTGGCTTTCTCTCTCTTCTTTTCTATTTGCAATTAAATGCATTTCAAATGGAACAACTGTACAGAAAGCAATTCCGATAACAGAGAAATCCATTGCTTTTTAACCTCCTTTGTTAGGGTTTTGCATTTTGGAGTGCGTTTTTTATTATGTGAATTGCACAATCAAAAACACATCTTTGTGGAGAAAACACCATACAACTTAAATAGTTCTTCATTGAAAATTAAATTGTGTTTGGAAAAATAATTTGCGTCCCATATTTTCCCTCTATTTTGAATCCAGAGCCTGTGTTTCAATGAGGTGCTTGTATGCAACATCCGACAGCAGCCTTGTTGTCCTGTGTGGTATCATAGTCTCCACCCAGGTCATGTGATGGGATCAGTTTATTAGCATAGACTGTCATCTGGTCATTTACAGCTTAACACCCTCCATATGCATTGTGTTTGCTTTGTGTGCAAAGCATCAACTGCAAAACAAATCTCTTCCTCCAGCCATGCATTTTGAAGGATTTGAACGCTGTAAATAACTCCAAAACCTCTTCTTACGAGGTTTACCCCTGGAGCACTTTGTAACTTATCAGGGCTGCCTTGTGCCTCCTCTAATGCCTGCATTATGCTCAAATGTAAATCGGTAAGCTGCCAGAGAGGTGGGCGGGAAGCACTGGAGAAAGAATCACTGAATGGTCTAGCCAATATTCTGATTTTGGCATAGCAAAAAATAAATAGCAGTTTTGTTTTCAGCAGCCATTTCCACAACAATATACTATATTTTATTCCCTTGTTATACTGTAATTGTAGAACAATTCTGTCTGTGATTTGGAGATCCTGAGATCAGGGACAGAGGAACAAAGGGTGAACCCAGTGAGCAAAATTGTGTTGAAATTAGGTACATTATCGGGTGAATGTTGAAAATAATATTTTCCGGATGTTTAAAAGACATTATTTTGGTCATTGTTTCTATGGCCAAATTTCAACCATACGTACATTCACTTGTCTACAGGTCAATGAAGAAAACACTATGTCACATTGAAATGCTTTATTACAATTAAAATAGGAAAATGGAGCAAACAAAAGATTGCAGTATGGAATATGCATTATTCCTCCCATCTGTCACATGGATTTAGGCTAGCTTTTTCAAAGGCTTTCAAACTTGTAGTGATCATGTTAAAAGTTTTTAGACCAATAGAAAGAAAACAACAGAACACTTAAACTACAATAACATTCTCAGTAACGGTTGCAGAAAGGTTTTTCTTGCTCTGACAGTGATATGTGGTTGTTTCTCTACCTTAGTTATAGGCACTGTAAGTCGCTCTGGATAAGAGCGTGTGCTAAAATGACAAATTGTAAATGTGAAAAGGAACACTTTCAAAGCATGCTGGGTATTATTCAAGTGAGCTTCGGCGCCCAAACAAGACCAAATTTGGTTGGGCCAGATATCTAAGCTGACTGTGTTACGTTCAGCACAGTACAGTAGTGTAGAGTTTAGTTCAGTAGAGTACAGTACAGTAGGGTGCAGTACAATATAGTACATTATACTATACTTTACTGTGCTCTACTATGCTGTACTCTACTTTATTGTACTGTACGGAAATATACTATACTCTACTTTAATATACTGTACTCTGCTGTGATCTACTGTGCTGTACTGTGCTGTCCAAACCTATGAAACTTGTACATCTATGCTTGGTTCAGATTTGGTCCAGACCGGACTTAATCTAAACCAATCATAGACGTCTATGTTTGGGCCAAATCAAATTTCAATGTCTTGTCAACGTCCAGGGACGTCGGTGTCGGACGGTGCTCACTGGAAATACCCACTTAAAGAGGATCCTGCATTATAGCTCTTGACAGGATTTGTGAGAAGAGCATGGAACAGCCAAGCACTTTAAACACTCAACGCTCTTTTTATCCCTCTATAATGCAACTTTAATGTATTCTGATTGAAAAGTGCCCAAGGTCTTTTTTGTACTTCTAATTTCCATTTCTAATGGTACAAGGGGAGAGATTAGTAATTAGGCCAGGGCCCATTAAATGCATGTAATAAGTGTTGGTTGTACTGTACTGTAGGTTGCCCACATAAACCTTATGTTGATGATCATGGATAGCATCTCGATTAATTTCAACGCATGTTGACTTTTGATGGCAATTTATCTAAGAACATTGTTTTTCATGCTGCTTGTCCTTGAATTGGCTTTACAATTTGAAGATAACATCATGGGAATCTTCTAAATAATTGACCCGAAGCATTATTTCACGGCAACTATTAATCTTATTTTCCAGTGACTAATTAGGCCAGTTTGTGACAGAAGTTGGTAAACTAGTTTGTTGAGGACATGTTGCCTCTCGTTATTAGTTTGAAGGTGGATATAGAAGTCTTATAGAGGATTAAGACGGTCTACTGGGACACTCAATAGGCTTACCTCTATAGGCTATAGACCAATGTAAAGGCAATAAACAGGAAGTTATTGCCTAGAATGGTTGGAATTTTAAATGGTGGCAGTTCATTTCCATACCTGGACTATTTTATGGTGTTTTTGGGAAAGCATCATGAAGGCAACGTAGGTGGCATGGTCAGTCATGCCCCTGAACAAAGACCACAAACAAAACAATACTGCCCCCCTGATGTCATTTAAACATACTGCATCTCTCTCTTTCTCACTCTCTCTCTCTCTCTCTCTCTCTCTCTCTCCGAAAGTTCCTATAATACAATGTAAATGTAAAGCAATTCAACAGGTGATGACCTTTCAAGAAAGGTGACTATACACAGAGCTGGTGAAGTAGGCATGAACTATCATGAAATATAACTCAAAAGTAGAAATGGGGCCACACCTGTAACCTCATATTTTCACTTGAACTGTACCTTCTATAATTCTAAATCAAGGTTTCTAACACTAGCATGGGTAATCGGGTTTACACTGTACCTCTGCTATAAGCTCAAAGCATCCTTTCAGCAGAACGTGTTGAATCTGAATGGCTTTCATACCCAACACCACAAAATAAACAAGGCAAGGTCTTTCTTGGGCAACAATGAATAAGAGTGGAAGCATCCACCATACTCTAGTCCCGTTCACTTTTAACAGTGTGTGATTGCCTCAGCAGGCTATCAATCGTGATCTGAGAGGACAAAAGATGCCTTTCTATCAATTAGACTGAGGTGCTGTGAGTGTGGCTTAGAGTGCTGGTTTAAAATCAGGTGATTCAGCTGCTCCTCCAATCAGTTCTTCCCGTTTTCAGACCACTGAGCTCGGTTCTCAGTGAATGAAACTGAAGTACTCTCGATTACAATTTGAAAAGGCCCTCTTTCTTCCAACCAACACATTATATTCCTCCAAATGTGTACAGAGCACAACGCGCTGAACAGAATATTCACCTAGCCATTAAGGAAATGGATGCATTTTGCCATCAGCATGGTAATAAGTAGATCATTTCACAAATTAAGCATCACCTCCTTCTGTGATATCTCTTTGAAATGCTATTAAAGGAGAATTTTCATTTGCAGCACTTCAAAGGCTGAGCAGCACTTTCCCTTTATGTAATGCTGGCCTTTCATTTGGAACTTTCCATTTTAGAACAATGCCACTTCCATTGGGGCTGATACGGGTAGGACTCTCAACACAACCGGGCAATATTGTCTCTCAAACAAAAACAAAAGAGGACAACACTGCATGCATATTCCACACTGGTGTAATTAGCAGCTCAAAAATCAACAGCACTCAAATTGTTCTCATACGGTGGTCAACCACTCAGTGCAAAATCAAAGGGTAACAATACATGAATTGAAATGATAATGGGGAGGAGGTGAAACAAATGGAGTGGATAAAAGCATTACCAGGCACAATAGACGGGTTGGCTGACAACATCACAAAAACGATGCGCATCGCTTAATGGGTCAGAAGGCCATGTGTTGTTGAGATTCTGGATGGCCAGATAGCTAGAAACAATGACAAGAAGCTGCCGTACGGGCAATCGTTGGTGCCTCGTTTCAGCTAGTTTTATCTTGTTCTTGATACCATATTTTGTATTGAGGTGTTTTGACTGATGTCACGTTTATGCTAATATGCAGGGCTGGCTCCAGGGGGCCAACCAAATCTTGCTTAGGGCCCCGAAAGGCTTATGCCTATTTCTGAGTATTTCCTGTGTTTTCTTAGAATTTAGTATAACTTCAGGACACCAGGGCCAGATAAGGTATCAGTAGGTGCCAAATCTCAGGAAAAAAACAAATACGTTATACGTGTGAACAACTGGGTCGTTCCACCAATTAGGTGCCTTTTGAGTAGTGTAACTTGGTGATTTTTGTTGTTGTTGTTGATTTCACCTCATTTTAGCATTCTGTCATTAAGAGCACATGTTCAATTTATTAAAATCATTTTCCCATCTCAAGAGGTTAAATTAAAAAAGGGACTATAGTAAGTGCCTATTAAGTGCCAAAGAATGTAACAGTGTTGACTATTTCATCTTAAATCAGCCATAAATCCCCTTGTGACAGGGGGAATGAAAGATTGTTGTCTGCAACAGTGAGGGGCAATTGAATGCAAGCGTCACAAGAAATTGTAATTGTGAAAAAAATGTCTAGCCTGTCTATTGACGAGTTACGCTCAACCCACTCAGTTTTCCAACACAAAACCAGTGTCTGTAAAGAAAGAGTAGAACCAGCTCACCTGTTTTTACACTATGATTTGACTATTAGATGTTCAATGTTTCTTTAAATTCTTTTGAAAATATATATTTTTTTAAAAGGAATAGTTTCACCATATTGAAATGAGAGTTCACTTCAGTTCACGTAACAGGGTTGACCTTGAAATGAGGGACAGGCTTTTTTTTTTTTCTTCTTTTTTTTAAACTTTAAAATGAATCCCTAATCACACAAAATCAATAATAATCTTCAGAAAGGACTTTGTCAAAGCAACAAATGAACTAGGGCTTTACAATGATGGTGAACACTGAAATGGGTTCAAATCTCCATAGAAGTCACAGAGGATGCACAGAGGGAAAGATCAACATGCTGATTTATTGCATTTACCATGTGTTCTATATTAAAGGGAACTTCATTTAATATAATAGGCTCAAACAATTATATATTTGTGCACAATTTCTATTTAAAATATCAAAGGGACCCAAAAGGCACTCATTTCGTGGAACGACCCAGCTACAACCCATTTACCTGGTAATGCTTGTACTCTCTAAATCTATAGTAGGAAGAAATTGTACCATGTAACATTGGAGTGCTGGACTACAGTGACAAGCTGCACATAAGAAGTAACTTATACAACTGTGTACATACCCTCAAATACTTATTTTCCAGCACACTTGCTGTCATTGTATTTCAAAGATGGCTCTCTAGCACCACCATGTGTTTCAATGGAGGCTTTGGGGTTCTATATGACAGATTTCACATTCCATGAAATGCAAAAGCTTGATTTAGGATATAATGTAATTCATTCAAAGTGTTCTAAAGATCTATTGAAATTAATGGTTTACCAGAAGGATTTTTGAGTCTAAGAAAATATGATTGTTTGTTATACATAATGAGAAGCATATGCACAAATTCTAAAGTTGTTTTGTTGAAAAGTGCATACTCATCGAGGGATGGGCAACATTCAGTTGAACACATGATTTGAAAGAGGTCCTTAGGGGTCTATCAGATGATACCAGTATGACTATAGTCACATAATGTTGTAGAGTACATGAAAGGTTACTTAACAGTAAACAGAGAAAGGTAGACGCATGATGATAAAAATGATTTCAAATGTTCAAATTGTTCATGACTGTGGAGATGAAACACCTACTGAACTATACTTTTTTGCATTAAAAGCACCAAAGTTGAAATTCATGCCTTCGGCCAGAGGGCAGTTTTAGAAAGCAAAGGTAGAGTTGAAAGTGGTGTGAATAATGTCAAATAGTTACAGTTACTGTGGTACTTCTGTGGTTGGGAATGGGCATCAGATGAACGGTAGGAGAAACACCCGAAGGTTTATCTTGTCACATGATCAATTGCCTGGAGGCCGATACTTTTTATTTTTTTCATCCGCTACCACGGGATCTTTAACTGAGGGCAAGCATTGTGCAAACATATGGACATCATTGTTCTCTGGGTTCTTAAAAGACACAGGGCGGGTATTTTATCACTTGTCCCCAGAAATGTTAGTTTATCATTTCTGGGAAGAACGGTTGAATTTACTGGAGGCCTGCAGCCCACTGTCAATGCTATTTGTAATTGTGCTGAATGGGTTGGAAATTACAAAGTGGACCGTGAATTTTTATTTTATTTTTAAATGGGAAAGACAAAGACCATGACATTGAATTAGTTACATCTCTGAGTCTTATTGGAACTTATTGACAACATCATTACTGTGAACAGGTGTACAAATCCATTTTTAGGGAGAAGGCAGAAGATTACAGCTGCGTGAAAGATGAGGGCTCTGGTGCTGGTTCTGGGTCTGGTTTGTTTTGTGACAAGGCCCGATTCTACGGAGGCTCAGTTTCCTCGAGTCTGCAGCACAGTGGAGGGGATCGTCTCAAAGCAGTGCTGCCCTGCTCTCGGCTCTGATCCTGCTAATGTGTGTGGAACTTTATCTGGACGAGGAAACTGCTCCGACATCAGAGTCAGTACCAAACCCTGGGGCGGACCATATCGAATGAGAAACCAAGATGACCGTGAAAGGTGGCCAACAAAATTTTTTAATCAAACTTGCAGGTGCTTCGGTAAGTATTGAAGTTATAATATTGAAAATGTTAAACTGCAGACTTCCTCTAAGGGATCTCTATTATCTATATAGTTATCTAACTTTAGGTTAAAATTATATGTGAAAAGTGTATTAGTATGTTGTACAGCATAGCTACATTATGATCTATATTCCCTTCATGTGTCTAGGTAACTTTGGTGGCTTCGACTGTGGCCAGTGTAAGTTTGGCTGGACAGGACCAAACTGTGACGTACGTAAAGCCCCGGTGGTGAGGAAGAACATCCACTCTCTGACTCCAGCTGAGCTTCAGGAGTTTCTGGATGTGTTGGACCGGGCCAAGAACACCACCCACCCAGTCTATGTCATCGCCACACAGCACTGGCTGGGCCTGCTGGGGCCTAATGGAACCCAGCCCCAGTTCTCCAATATTTCCATCTACGACTTCTTTACATGGCAGCATTACTACTCTGTCAGAGAAACGCTGCTTGGTAAATGTGATGTACCACATAAACAACCAAACAAGAAAGTATAATGAGGCCCATTTACAAGTGCACAATGTTAAACAATGAAATATCTATCTGTGACCAGTACGTTGAATCTTTTCTAGGACCTGGACGTCTTTTCAAACAGATTGATTTCTCCCACAAAGGACCTGCCTTTATAACCTGGCACAGGTACCACCTACTCAGTCTGGAGAGAGACCTGCAGGTAAGAGTGAGGAGGTCATTTCTCTGTGGCCTTATTTTTCTCACGAGTATGTACGTTAATAGGAAATGTCTACAGAATGTGTATAGCAGAATGACCTCTCTTCTGCAGAGACTGACTGGCAATGAGAACTTTGCTGTTCCATACTGGAACTTTGCCACAGGGCAGACTGAGTGTGACGTCTGCACAGATTCTCTCCTGGGGGGACGCAACCCAGACAACCCCTCCCTCATCAGTAACCAGTCCAGGTTCTCCAATTGGGGAGTGGTGTGTAACAGGTCTGGAGCAATTTATGTCAAAACGCTGAGTGTATGTGGCTAAACATAGGTGAATGAATATTTGTGTCTGTGCTTGCATGCCTTTGTGCGTGTGTGCAAGCATGCACAGGAGCGCGTGTGTGTTTGTGTGTGTGTGCACGCATACACACAAGTGCGTACCTTCACTTATGTGTACAGGGGATAGCATCTCTATTCATGATTAAATAACATCTGTCTTCTCTCCCAGCATGGATGAATATAACCGCCTGGTCACTTTGTGTAATGGGACCAGTGAGGGACATATAAGGAGAGGACAGGTAGGGAGGAGCAACATGAGTCTTCCCACAATGAATGACGTCAGGAGCTGTCTCAGACTCAGAGACTTTGACAGTTCTCCCTACTACACTAACTCTACCTTCAGCTTCAGGTCATTTTCCTTCGATAAATCACTTCTTCTCTTGGCAAAAGTCTTATGCGTGTACGCTAACGATAAAATATGATCTGTTATTAACAGGAATTCTCTTGAAGGCTATGACAAGCCAGATGGCGAGGCAGAGCTTGACTCGTCAGTGAACAACCTGCACAACCTGGTCCACTCCTTCCTCAATGGAACCAGTGCTCTGTCTCACTCTGCAGCCAATGACCCCATCTTTCTAGTAATGAAAAATAAAATAAATAAGATAGAATTTAATTCAATAAAACAAAACAAAACAAAACGAGTACATGTACATGTCATAATAATAGAAATGTGTTTTTACTTAGTTTGTGTAACTAAGAAATGTATTTGTATAGGTTCTCCATGCTTTCACTGATGCCATTTTTGATGAGTGGATGAGGAAGTCTGCTCCCCCAAACTCCAGTTTCCCCGATGAGATGGCCCCCATTGGTCACAACAGAGATTACAACATGGTGCCATTCTTCCCTCCTGTGACCAATGAAGAGATTTACGTTGCGTCTGACCAGCTGGGATATTCTTATGCCATTGCACTGGATGGTTAGTGATTCAACATTTCAACAGGCGTTTGCACTATGCATTCAACGCTAATGGCAAGAGAATGAAGTAAGCACCAATTCATTTCAGAGTTTGCTTTCTTTCCGTTTGTCTTTCAGAGAATGACGGTAATCCTGTATTTGTCGTGAGAGCTACTTTGACAGGCGTTTTCGTGGGCCTACTGGCTGTGCTCATGGTAGTCGTGGTTTATATGCTGCACAGGCGAAGAAAGCATAGCTTTGAACCCTTAATACAATACAATAGGAAGTACATAGACAACTCTTGAACTTTTCTTGAGCTAAAGTCTAACAGTAACTGAATGAAAGCCTACGGTTTATCTGATTAAGCTTGTATGCAATGTTCATATTAACGTAATACACAGTCATGGGATCAATTGAAACATACTGTAACTCAAGATAAGTACTTATTTCATCAACGTAAAATCCTGAGGGTAGAATGTTTGAGACCTGTAATATTTATATTCAGCCAATCAGAACAACACAAGGAATGAACCCATACAGAATAATGAACACTTACTGAATATTTATTCATTTATTGAGAGCCCATTTTCAGTTCCTGTTCTGTAAATGTTTGATTCTATGGTCTTGGACAAAAATGTAGTTTACGAGAATAAATATTTGTACACCCTTTGATTCTGATTCCAGTTATGTTTCCTTTCCTTTGTTGTCAATTAGGCCCCTTGCCTTTTTACATCTTTACTAACATGCCACTGACTTTGAGTAAAGCCAGAGTGTCTATGTACGCGGATGACTCAACACTATACACGTCAGCTACTCCAGCGACTGAAATGGCTGCAACACTTGACGAAGAGTGGGCAGCAAGGAATAAGTTAGCCCTAAATATTTCTAAAACTAAAAGCATTGTATTTGGGACAAAACATTCAGTAAACCGTAAACCTCAACTCAATCTTAGATAATGTGGCACAGACACATGCATACACACACACACACACACACACACACACACACACACACACACACACACACACACACACACACACACACACACACACACACACACACACACACACACACACACACACACACACACACACACACACACACACACACACACACGATAACATATGCACTATACACACACATACACATGGATTTAGTGTTGCAGATATGTGGTAGTGGTGGAGTAGGGGCCTGAAGGCACACAGTGTGTTGTGAAATCTGTGAATGTATTGTAATGTTTTTAAAATGGTAAAAACTGCCTTAATTTTGCTGGACCCCAGGAAGAGATCTGTAATAAATACAAATAGAAATTCAATCTTGCGCATTAAGTTTTACTTTAAATCTATTATAACTCCATGGTTTACTCAATTCACTTCTTCTTTATAATTTCTATAACACATTCCATTAGGCCTTTTCCATTAATCCTACTGACTAATCCTGTTAAGTGCAGTGAACCTTATAGTACCCGTTGTATAAAGCAATGGCTCCCATACTGTGTGTCGGGACCCACTTGTGGGTCACAAGTGGGTCACTAGAGCCCATACTCAAATCCACATCCAGTTAAATGTTTTGAAGAAGGGTTTTATTAATCAATTATAAACTTATTATTTTGATCTGGGTATTTTTTTGTCACTGCTTAACCCTGGTAGGTCATGAAGCAAAATGTTTGGTAACCCCTAGGAACGCGTAGAATTTACATACCTCTTGAATGTTATGTCAAAATGTATATTACCGCCTAAATAGACAGTAAGTTTATGGTTGTCATGAATCTTGCCATGGAGGCAGAACTGAGCTATTCCCGCTAGATGGGCCAACTGCAAAGTCAAAATGGGCTATATTGTAAAAATTCATGAAAACAAACATCTACTTTTTGGTCTTAATTTAAGATTAGGGTTAGCAGTGTGGTTAAAATCTGATTTTATAACTTTGTGGCTGTGCAAGTTAGTGACCATTCTGTAGAGCTGCCTCCAGGTCAAGATTCATAACAATAAATGCCAACCTGCAAATAGAATACACAAAAGCAATATTTTCTTCATGAGATTGCCATAAACAATAACTACTAATGATACATCCTTCTAGAAAGGTCTAGATCTCACCTTTCGGGTAAAATAGTTATAAATTACTGTGGTGTAGTTACTTTTGAGTACACAAGCTCAAGTACATAGTTTACAAAAATATAGAAATAAAAGCGATTCTTTGTCTGGATCAGAAAGGTCAGAAAATGTGACACTTACTCCCTATGCAAATGTGGGTCTGAAACCTGAGACTTCAAGTCAGCCCCACTGACAGTCATAGTGGAAAGCAGATAGATGGAGCTTTCTGGCACAATAAGGCACTGGACCCTGCCTCGTTCACTCGTCAGTCAGAACCGGTCCAGAAAAGCTCACAGTCCCCTAAATAGGGGACTTAACATCTAACCCTATCTAAGAGGTATGGTCACACAAAGGGAATTTTCTCAGGGCTATTTTCTCTCTTGATAACCACAATACATTCGGACTCTTTCTGTTGATTTCTTAGATTAGGTCCATAAAATGTTGGCTTTTGAGTAATTCAACAACTGCGTAGACTTGCAGAGAGAAAATATGATTGTGTCCATTAAATAAACAACATATTAGTGTATCTTTCTTTATGCCAATAATGGACAGTGTTAAAATACCAGCATGTTGTTTCTACAAACCTTCACAGAATAGTATTTGTTTAATTTAAAAATGTATTTTTGGATTCAGGATTTTTCTTTTGGATTCAGTTTTTAACATTTTATTAGGGGATTAGAATTTTATTGTAAAAAATGATCTCATGCCCTCACTAGCAGTATATGTAAACTCAGCAAAAAAAGAAATGTCCCTTTTTCAGGACCCTGTCGTTCAAAGATAATTTGTAAAAATCCAAATAACTTCACAGGTCTTCATTGTAAAGGGTTGAAACACTGTTTCCCATGCTTGTTCAATGACCCATAAACAATTAATGAACATGCACTTGTGGAACGGTCGTTAAGACACTAACAGCTTACAGATGGTAGGCAATTAAGGTCACAGTTATGAAAACTTAGGACACTAAAGAGGCCTTTCTACTGACTCTGAAAAACACCAAAAGAAAGATGCCCAGGGTCCCTGCTCATCTGTGTGAACGTGCCTTAGGCATGCTGCAAGGAGGCATGAGGACTGCAGATGTGGCCAGGGCAATACATTGCAATGTCTGTACTGTGAGACGCCTAAGACAGCGCTACAGGGAGACAGGATGGACAGCTGATCGTCCTTGCAGTGGCAGACCACGTGTAACAACACCTGCACAGGATCGGTACATCCAAACATCACACCTGCAGGACAGGTACAGGATGGCAACAACAACTGCCCGAGTTACACCAGGAATGCACAATCCCTCCATCAGTGCTCATACTGTCCTCAATAGGCTGAAAGAGGTTGGACTGAGGGATTGTAGACCTGTTGTAGGTCAGGTCCTCACCAGACATCACCGGCAACAACATCGCCTATGGGCACAAACCCACCGTCGCTGACCAGACAGGACTGGCAAAAAGTACTCTTCACTGACGAGTCACTGTTTTGTCTCACCAGGGTGATGGTCAGATTCGCGTTTATTGTCAAAGGAATGAGCGTTACACCGAGGCCTGCACTCTGGAGCAGGATCGATTTGGAGGTGGAGGGTTCATCATGGTCTGGGGATGTGTGTCACAGCATCATCAGACTGAGCTTGTTTTCATTGCAGGCAATCTCAACACTGTGCGTCACATGGAAGACATCGTCCTCCCTCATGTGGTACCCTTCCTGCAGGCTAATCCTGACATGACCCTTCAGCATGACAATGCCACCAGCCATACTGCTCGTTCTGTGCGTGACTTCCTGCAAGACAGGAATGTCAGTGTTCTGCCATGGCCAGCGAAGCCATTGAGCACGTCTGGGACCTGTTGGATCGGAGGGTGAGGGCAAGGGCCATTCCCCCCAGAAATGTCCTGGAACTTTTAGGTGCCTTGGTGGAAGAGTGCGGTAACATCTCCCAGTAAGAACTGGCAAATCTGATGCATTCCATGAGGAGGAGATGCACTGCAATACTTAATGCAGCTGGTGGCCACACTAGATACTGATGGTTACTTTTGATTTTGACCCCCTCTTTGTTCAGGGACACATTATTCCATTTATGTAAAACTTGTTCAGTTTATGTCTCAGTTGTTGAATCTTGTTATATTCATACAGATATTTACACATGTTAAATTTGCTGAAAATAAACGCACTTGACAGTGAGAGGACGTTTCTTTTTGTTGTTGCTGAGTTTAGGTATTCATGTGACTTTTCACTCAACAGTCACATGCCAGGCCATAGGTAAGAGGTGGAAGGGAAAATCTAGCTAATCACACGAGCACAAAGCATATGACGTCAGACATTTCTGCACTGGTGTACCAAGCATCATTTACCTTCATTGATGATTTTGGAGCTCCTCCCACAGAACAAATAATGCTTGGTTCTCAGAAAGATTCCACAATCAATTTGATGACTTTTTCCCAGCACAGTATAAGAACACAAATTCTTAGTACTCCAGTATACAATATAGCCTACTTGTTCATGGTGTTGCTTAAGGCAAACATGTAATTTAACTCTCCCAGTCGATAGAAACAACCCTACACAAGTAGCCTACATTAACAGTCTAAATGTAAGAGTTTGGTTGTGGTTGGGGAACTTTCTTGTCACAAGGGTGACCCTTTCAGCAAGCTCTGCACTAAAATCTCAGAGGACAAAATATCTCATGACCTGAGGACGTGTTGAAATGCGTAAAAGGAAAGGAGATTTGGTACAGTAATACACCAGAAGTACAGCATTAGACTGAAACGTCTGAACATAGTTTAGATTATACCAGAGAAAAGGGAAATGATTGGTCAAAGTATAACATTTCAGCCTGCATGTTCCTAATCCGCATGGCCTCCATACGCCAAAATTAGCACAATCTGATCAAGGTATTTTAATCTGTTTTTCCCAATGCAGAGTTGTAGTAAACATATCTTGTGTGATTCGGAAGTCTCTTTAGACTTTGTGTTCAGATGAAGATTTCTTGCATGAACTATGTGAGCCATGTTTTATCATGATTTAAACGATTAAAGGTTATATGAATGATATGTCATGCGATAAAATGGCAAAAACAACCTTATAAATTACACTAAGCAGAACTGATGACTGGATTATAGTTTGTTTTATAATTCTTCATGACCTTTTTTCTCCATAATTGGTAGTTCCAGTCTTGTCGCTGAAACTCCCATACAGACTCGGGAGAGGCGAAGGTCGAGAGCCGTGCGTCCTGCGACGAGAGCCGTGCATCCTCCGACACAACCCAACCAAGCCACACTGCTTCTTGACACAAGGCCCACTTAATCTGGAAGCCAGCCACACCAATGTGTCAGAGGAAACACTGTACACCTAGCAACTGTGTCAGCATGCACTGCGCCCAGCCCACCACAGGAGTCACTAGTGCACAATGGGACAAGGATATCCCTGCCAGCCAAACCCTCCCCTAACCCGGACAAATTGTGCGCAGCCCCATGGGTCTCCCGGTTGCGGCCGGCTGCGACAGAGCCTGGACTCAAACCCAGAATCTCTGGTGGCCGGGCTAGCACTGCACTGCACTGCACAGACCACTGCGCCACTCGGGAGGCCTGACTGGATTATAGTTAGTAGGTTATCAGACTTGCAAAAGTGATCGGATTTCAATATCTGTTGTTAAATTGTGTGAACTTTAAAAAAAAATATTTATGGGACTAATATTGTGTGTTTCACAGTATATGGACCTGTAGATATCATATTCTGTTGACTACCCAACACCCCATGTATTTTGGCCCGAGGCATTTCACTGGTTCACTGGTATGTCCAGCTCATAGTCCTCGTGTGTCAGGTGATTACCACGAGACCATGATCTTAATCCTTTCTGACCATACTTATAGAGGGCACATACATTGGAGGCTTTTCTAACGTTCCTGAGACTTCCTGGGTCACAGTGTACTTTCTCACAGGCTGTCCCTCGTGAAATTACATTTATGACTGTAGCCAAATGTTGAATACACAACTGAGGAACGTTACAAATGTGATTCCATATCCTTAGGGGAAAATAATTGAGCACGTAATTGCTGTGTGCTGGTGTACAAACTGGTTTGTGAGTGGCCAGAAGAGGACAAGAGGTGTTGAAGATGATCAAGGCGCTGTTGCTAGGTTTGGTTTGTTTTGTGACAATGCCCGATTCTACGGAGGCTCAGTTTCCTCGAGTCTGCAGCACAGTGGAGGGGATCGTCTCAAAGCAGTGCTGCCCTGCTCTCGGCTCTGATCCTGCTAATGTGTGTGGAACTTTATCTGGACGAGGAAACTGCTCCGATATCAGAGTCAGTACCAAACCCTGGGGCGGACCATATAGGTTGAGAAATGTTGATGATCGAGAAAGGTGGCCTATCAAATTCTTCAATCGGACATGCAGGTGCTTTGGTAAGTCAAATTAAGTGTTACATTTAAAGGGGCAATGTGCAGTTGCTACATACATTTTTGGAATTGTAAATTAATGATATGTACCCATTGATTATTGAAGAAAATGACTTATTAATGCCTCATAAGCTTAGTTCAACTGTTGTATCCCATAAGACACCAACATATAAGCTTGTTTTACTCCAATATTTGTAAAGAAAGTTAATATAAACAAACACTACAAAGCCTAAAAACATGGTTGAATTCTGTCTATGAATTTGAGAGTGGTTACATTTCTCCAGCCCCATCCCTCAGCTTTTTATCGAATCAGGGGCGGGGTGTGGGTTTGTTATTGTTTCAACTGCTGATTGCGCCTTTAAGTCTTAAATAAATGTTTTCAGCAAATCAGTGTTCACTATTGAATAATATAGGTTTTTGTTTGGATCACATTAGAACCTTAGAAATTACTAAATGGCAACTTCACCACTTTTCATCCACATATGAATTATCTTTAGCACCAAACCAGTGTCTACAAATAAAAACGGAATGTTTCTATGATTTGTGGTTAAAGAGATAAGATGAGAGATAAGAGAGAGAGATAAGATGAGAAGGTCCTAAAAAAATGCTTCTCTGTGACATAGTACGATTAAAAGTAAGAAAAACGGGCGTTTTCAAAACATGCAATGAGTTTCTAGCCAGAGGGAGGGCATTTTCTAGCCAGACAGAGGGCTCCCGAGTGGCACAATGGTCTAAGGCACTGAATCTCAGTGTTAGAGGCGTCACTACAGACCCTGGTTCAATTCTAGGCTGCATTACAACCGGTCGTGATTGGGAGTCCCATAGGGTTGTGCACAATTGGCCCAGCGTTGTCCGGGTTAAGGTTTGGCCGGCGTAGTGAATGAGTAATTAACTGACATGCCTATTTAAAGAAAGGTTAAATAATACATTTTCTTGCTCCCCATGTCACTATTTTTAAAATGTTGATGAAGTCATTAGGTAGAACCTTTAACATTGTATTTTATGTGCAAAACATTGAAATGCACCATTTTCACATATGTCGTCATTCGTTTGATGCTAGAGATAATGAATATGAGATTGAAAAGTTGCGGAGTTGCCCTTTAGTTGGGAATTGGGATAATTAGAAATTGTGATAATTGAACTGTCCCCATAAGTATATGGAACGGTCCACATTTTTGACTGTTCCCGTATACTTGATTTACCTTATCTATATCCACTTCATGTGTCTAGGTAACTTTGGTGGCTTCGACTGTGGCCAGTGTAAGTTTGGCTGGACAGGACCAAACTGTGATGTACGTAAAGCCCCGGTGGTGAGGAAGAACATCCACTCTCTGACTCCAGCTGAGCTTCAGGAGTTTCTGGATGTGTTGGACCGGGCCAAGAGCACCACACACCCAGACTATGTCATTGCCACACAGCACTGGCTGGGCCTGCTGGGGCCCAATGGAACCCAGCCCCAGTTTGCCAACATCTCCATCTACGACTTCTTTGTGTGGCAGCATTACTATTCTGTCAGAGACACACTTCTAGGTAAAACACCCATTGATTATTTTATAATTTCATACATTTATAGATTAAATAATAGTTTCAATATATTGAATTATACAGCAGCGTTGCAGTTCTTGACATAAAACGGTGCCTACTACCATACCCTGTTCAAAGGCATTTAAATATTGTGTCTTGCCCATTCACTCTGAATGGCACACACACACAATCCATGTCTCAATTGTCTCAAGTCATAAAAAACATTTTTTTGTACCTGTCTCCTCCCCTTCATCTACACTGATTGAAGTGGATTTAACAAGCGACATCAATAAGGGATCATAGCTTGTCTACGTCATGGAAAGAGCAGGTGTTCTTAATGTCTTGTACACTCAGTGTACATTAAATTACATTCAACCTTCAAGCTAATCCCTTCTTGGTTGCAACATAAATGAAAGACAAATGTTCTAAATGACTCACTTGCTGTGTTACTTATTTACTAGTTATATGTTTATATAATACTCTCCAATCTCCATGTATTGTATAGATAACAGAAGAGAACATTCAGAAGTTGCTCATGAAAAACCTTGTGTTTCTCTGTAGGTCCAGGTCGTCCTTTCAAGGCCATTGACTTCTCCCACAAAGGACCAGCCTTCATCACCTGGCACAGATACCACCTTCTCAGTCTGGAGAGAGACCTGCAGGTAAGAGTGGGTTTGAATGATGACGAGAAAGACGTGAAAAACTGCTTCGAATATGGATGAGAATAAAAGTTAACCTTTCCTCAATTCTGCAGAGACTGACTGGCAATGAGAACTTTGCTGTTCCATACTGGAACTTTGCCACAGGGCAGACTGAGTGTGACGTCTGTACAGACTCTCTCCTGGGGGGGCACAACCCAGACAACCCCTCCCTCATCAGTAACCAGTCCAGGTTCTCCAATTGGGGAGTGGTGTGCGACAGGTGCGTTTTTGGACAGAAACGAGTTAAAAACATTGTGGGCAGGTTACCCGGAAACAGATTAAGGCCTGGATTCAATCAGATCGTGCATTAATCTGTGTTAACCACCATTGTTTTGGCGGGGTATGAGCTGACATACAGTGCCTTGCGAAAGTATTCGGCCCCCTTGAACTTTGCAACCTTTTGTCACATTTCAGGCTTCAAACATAAAGATATAAAACTGTATTTTTTTGTGATGAATCAACAACAAGTGGGACACAATCATGAAGTGGAACGACATTTATTGGATATTTCAAACTTTTTTAACAAATCAAAAACTGAAAAATTGGGCGTGCAAAATTATTCAGCCCCCTTAAGTTAATACTTTGTTTGCTGCGATTACAGCTGTAAGTCGCTTGGGGTATGTCTCTATCAGTTTTGCACATCGAGAGACTGAATTTTTTTCCCATTCCTCCTTGCAAAACAGCTCGAGCTCAGTAAGGTTGGATGGAGAGCATTTGTGAACAGCAGTTTTCAGTTCTTTCCACAGATTCTCGATTGGATTCAGGTCTGGACTTTGACTTGGCCATTCTAACACCTGGATATGTTTATTTTTGAACCATTCCATTGTAGATTTTGCTTTATGTTTTGGATCATTGTCTTGTTGGAAGACACATCTCCGTCCCAGTCTCAGGTCTTTTGCAGACTCCATCAGGTTTTCTTCCAGAATGGTCCTGTATTTGGCTCCATCCATCTTCCCATCAATTTTAACCATCTTCCATGTCCCTGCTGAAGAAAAGCAGGCCCAAACCATGATGCTGCCACCACCATGTTTGACAGTGGGTATGGTGTGTTCAGGGTGATGAGCTGTGTTGCTTTTACGCCAAACATAACGTTTTGCATTGTTGCCAAAAAGTTCAATTTTGGTTTCATCTGACCAGAGCACCTTCTTCCACATGTTTGGTGTGTCTCCCAGGTGGCTTGTGGCAAACTTTAAACGACACTTTTTATGGATATCTTTAAGAAATTGCTTTCTTCTTGCCACTCTTCCATAAAGGCCAGATTTGTGCAATATACGACTGATTGTTGTCCTATGGACAGAGTCTCCCACCTCAGCTGTAGATCTCTGCAGTTCATCCAGAGTGATCATGGGCCTCTTGGCTGCATCTCTGATCAGTCTTCTCCTTGTATGAGCTGAAAATTTAGAGGGACGGCCAGGTCTTGGTAGATTTGCAGTGGTCTGACACTCCTTCCATTTCAATATTATCGCTTGTACAGTGCTCCTTGGGATGTTTAAAGCTTGGGAAATCTTTTTTGTATCCAAATCCGGCTTTAAACTTCTTCACAACAGTATCTCGGACCTGTCTGGTGTGTTCCTTGTTCTTCATGATGCTCTCTGCGCTTTTAACGGACCTCTGAGACTTTCACAGTGCAGATGCATTTATATGGAGACTTGATTACACACAGGTGGATTGTATTTATCATCATTAGTCATTTAGGTCAACATTGGATCATTCAGAGATCCTCACTGAACTTCTGGAGAGAGTTTGCTGCACTGAAAGTAAAGGGGCTGAATAATTTTGCACGCCCAATTTTTCAGTTTTTGATTTTTAAAAAAAGTTTGAAATATCCAATAAATGTCATTCCACTTCATGATTGTGTCCCACTTGTTGTTGATTCTTCAAAAAAATACAGTTTTATATCTTTATGTTTGAAGCCTGAAATGTGGCAAAAGGTCGCAAAGTTCAAGGGCGCCGAATACTTTCGCAAGGCACTGTATCGGTGAGTGGCTGCTCTTGTGTGTCACAAACCACTTCATTATTATCCCTACTGTGTTAGAGGTTCAATCCAGCGCTAGAAAGTGCAGCCGTTATCGATATTAGAAATAATGACTCTCAAATATCAAACTATAGATGTGTTACGCTCAGTGTCAATATTAGCATGTAAATCTTAGTGGTGGTGGGGGTGGTGGGGGGGAATTAAACTATAACGGTGATAACCGGTGCCCACAAACTGTTAGAGCCTACATAAATCTGTCCCAACAGAGGAGCTTTCTTTTCAGTATCATGGAATGAATCTTTATTACCGCTACATCTGGCTATCATCTGGCTATTACCTCCTCATCTGGCAGCGAATAGTTCATTCAGCCTCATTTACTGGATAAAAAACACAATGGCTGATATGTCTGACTTGCTTAGATAAATATGGTTTCTAGTGACTCCTTGTGGATTTGTGTAACTCAATAAAAACTGCATTCTCCTTCAATAATTAACTAATGCCGACGTCGGTTTTGACTTTTAAACCATGCACAAACATTATTACATTCATGTTCAGTAGATTCATAATGTCTGTTCTCATGTCACTAAAACTATTACATTTATGTTCTTATGTCACTAAAACCAAGCCTTCGTTCAGCACTTTCAAAATGGTTAGAAATTCAGATAGGCGTTAGTTCAGATATTTTCAGCAAGATGTTGAGGTGTTAACTTTACTCTTCTTTAAGTCACCACAGAGAGAGAGAGCGCGCAAGAGATACACGGTTAGCCTACCATTTGAAGTATTTTATTAGGCCTATACCAAACAAAACAACCCTTGCAATATCAACTGGAATTACATGGGTCTATTACTTCCAGGCAAACATGGTTACAGACCCAACAACATTATAGTATCCCCTCCTCATTGAGAAAAGCACATGAACTAATTATAATTCACAAAGTAAACTGCATCATTCCAAAATTGCCTAAAATATTGAATAACAAACTAATGAGATAGACCTACAGTGCATTCGAAAAGTATTCAGACCCCTTGACTTATTCCACATTTTGTTACATTACAGACTTATTCCAAAATGGATGAAATTGTTTTTCAATTTACACACAATACCCCATCATGACAAAGCAACATTTTTATTTTTGCAAATGTATACAAATAAAAAACTTCAATATCACATTCACATAAGTATTCAGACCCTTTATTCAGTACTTTGTTGAAGCACCTTTGGCAGCAATTACAGCCTTGAGTCTTCTTGGGTATGACGCTACAAGTTTGGCACACCTGTATTGGGGGAGTTTCTCCCATTCTTCTCTGCAGATCCTCTCAAGCTCTGTCAGGTTGGATTGGGAGCGTCGCTGCACAACAATTTTCAGGTCTCTCCGGAGATGTTCGATTGGGTTCTAGTCCGGGCTCTGACTGGGCCTCTCAAGGACATTCAGACACTTGTCCCGAAGCCACTCCTGCGTTGTCGTGGCTGTATGCTTAGGGTCATTGTCCTGTTGGAAGGTGAACCTTCACAGCATTCTGAGGTCCTGAACGCTCTGGAGCAGGTTTTCATCAAGGATCTCTCTGTCCTTTGCTCCGTTCATCTTTCCCTCAATCCTGACTAGTCTCCCAGTCCCTGCCACTAAAAAACATCCCCACATCATGATGCTGCCACCACCATGCTTCACCGTAGGGATGGTGGAAGTTTTTTTTGGTACCCTTCCCCAGATTTGTGCCTCGACACAATCCTGTCTCGGAGCTCTATGGACAATTCCTTCGATTTCATGGCTTGTTTTTTACTCTGACATGCACTTTCAACTGCGAGACCTTATATAGACAGATGTGTCTTTCCAAATCATGTCCAATCAATTTAATTTTCCACAGGGAGACTCCAATCAATGTTGTAGAAACATCTCAAGGATGCACTCGAGCTAGATTTCGAGTCCTGTAGCAAAGTGTCTGAATACATATGTAAATGAAGTATTTTTGTTTTTATTTTTTATTTGATAAAATTTCTAAACCTGTTTTCACTTTGTAATTATGGAGTATTGTGTGTAGATTGACGAGGAAATTGTTTTATTGAATACATTTTAGAATAAGTCAGTAATGTAACAAAATGTGGAAAAAGGGAAAGGGTCAGAATACTTTCCGAATGCACTATAAGCAATATAGCAATTGAGATGTAACAAGTATGGCATAAAGGAACGATGTGCAGATAAGAAGCAGTGGTGTGTATTCATGGATGCCAAGGGAAGCCAGGCTTCCCCCCAAAAATCTACCAAAAGTAAAAATGTCTTTTGTCTCTCTGTGTTTCATAATTTTCTTTGAAATCACACGAGGCTGAATGTAATCTCACAAGAGAAAGCATCCGAGCGAGCGAAACAGCTCCCCTTTGTTTCTCTACGTATAGGCCATCTATCGGAAGCTATGTGGTCCAATTGAATTGTTGCCGCCCGTAGCATTGAAGGCTAGGTAAGCCAGCGAGCATCTGGCCTCCCGTCATAAAAAAAGTATACAAGAACCAAAAAAAGTGTCAAGGGAAGCCAGCTTGGATTTGGCGTCACTCCTATCGAATCCTATTTAGGGCATACGTCATTGACTTGAACTGTTGCATCTCATGGTGTTGTTCTCCATTGGCTAGCTAGCCAGCTAGCTAAAATTAGCCCTTTCCTAAATTAGCCATGGATGTGGATAGTTATTGGAATAGTGGTTTTACTTAATTGTACATACTGGTCAATGATTATAATGTTGATTCTGATCTAACCATTAAGAGGTTAATTCATACATTGTTGTACCCCTGGCCTGAAGGGATGGGAGTTCAATATGTAGCTGGATGTAGAAGGCTAATGCTAACTAGCTAACGTTCAGTGGACTAAAGCATTAAGTAAAAATACTTTAAAGTACTCACTTTTACTTGTGTTATTTTCTATGAAGGTATCTTTACTTTAACTCAAGTATGACAATTGGGTACTTTTTCCACCACTGCTAACGTTGCCCATGAATGGAAGTTAAGCTTGCGAGCAAGCATTTTAGCCAGGTAGCCTAGGACAACAAAAAAATAAAAACATGTACTGTGTGACAGAGTAATAGACCTTTCGTCAACATGAAAGAGAGCAGGATGGCATTGGCGTTTCTCTACAAGTAGGGTTAGTCAACAGGTTTTTCTACACACACACTCACACACAGAAATCAGAACCATGGACAGCCACATCATATTTAGCATACATTGATTGGACTAAATCGTTTTTGGTATCTTTTAGTTGTCACTGTATTAGACTAAGCAGAGGTGATTTTATGATGTTGAAGTTGAAATGGTGCTGAAATAGTGGAGGCAGTCTTTGCAACTTGCGATATTTGTATTTGTATTTATTAAAGATCCCCGTTAGCTGCTGCCAAGGCAAAACTGCTCTTTGTTGGGTCCAGCAACATTAAGGCAGTTATATACAGTTTAAAATATTACATGACATTACATTTCATAACACTTTACCCAATACATTTATGTTTTTCCCTCAGGCCACTGCTCCACTATCACATATTTACAATACAACATCTATGTGTACGTGTGTAGAGTGTTTGTCTTATCATGTGTATGTGTCTCTGTGCCTGTGTCTCTTCACAATCCCTGGTAACTCTCTGTGGTTCTAAATCAATAGTTGTTTAGTGGTCCCAAAATGTCGGAAACATTAACTTGCTAGACCATGCTGTAGGTCATGTAACTGTCTCTTATTGTACATGCAATATGCATTATGGACAGAGGTCGCTATCCAGTTTTGTGATAAAACAAAGGTGTGGTTGAATGTATTGTTGTGATTAGCATGAGATTAGCATTAGGTTGTAAGCAACAAGAACATTTCCGAGGACATAGACATATCTGGGCAGAAAGCTTAAATTATAGTTACTCTAACAGCACAGTAGCTATTACAGTGAGATAATACCGTGCTATTGTTTGAGGAGAGTGTACAGTTATGACCTTGAAAATGTATCAATAAACCAATTAGGCACATTTGGGCAGACTGGATACAACATTTTGAGCTAAATGCAAAGGTTAATTGGATCAGTCTAAAATGTTGCACATACACTGCTGCCATCTAGTGGCCAAAATCTAAATTGCACGAGCATCCCGGAGTCGCTTCTTCACTGTTGACATTGAGACTGGTGTTTTGCGTGTACTATTTAATGAAGCTCCCAGTTGAGGACTTGTGAGGCGTCAGTTTCTCAAACTAGACACTCTAATGTACTTGTCCTCTTGCTCAGTTGTGCACCGGGGCCTCCCACTCCTCTTTCTATTCTGGTTAGAGCCAGTTTGCGCTGTTCTGTGAAGGGAGTTGTGCACAGCGTTGTACGAGATCTTCAGTTTCTTGGCAATTTCTCTCATGGAATAGCCTTACTTTCTCAGAACAAGAATACACTGACAAGTTTCAGAAGAAAGTTCTTTGTTTCTGGCCATTTTGAGCCTGTAATCGAATCCACAAATGCTCATGCTCCAGATACTCAATGAGTCTAAAGAAGGCCAGTTTTATTTCTTCTTTAATAAGAACAGCAGTTTTCAGCTGTGCTAACATAATTGCAAAAGGATTTTCTGATGATCAAATAGCCTTTTAAAATGATAAACTTGGATTAGCTAACACAACATGCCGTTGAAACACAGGAGATATGATTGCTAAGAATGGGCCTCTGTACGCCTATGTAGATATTCCATTAAAAAACTGTCAGTTTCCAGCTACAATAGTTATTTACAACATTAACAATGTCTATACTGTATTTCTGAACAATTTGAAGTTATTTTAATGGGCAAAAAATGAGCTTTTCTTTCAAAAACAAGGACATTTCTAAGTGACCCCAAACTTTTGAACGGTAATGTCTACACATATTATATATATTTTTGGCTGAACATGTTGAGTCACCACTGGTTAGGCTAATGCATGTTTATATGTTCATTTGGCTGGGGGGATTTATGTCTATGAGTCTAACTTGAAACTGCGGACTGCATGGGATTTGTCAGATTATAGTCGAGTGTGGCTTTGTTGCATCCAATGGCAGTCTCTGCGATAACGCAACCAGACACTTGTGGATTTGACAGATCTAAAGCAGTTCTACCTTCGACACCGCCAAAACAACGCTATGTCAATCGGATTGAATCTAGCCCAAAACCAATTAAGACATTTCATTGAAAGTAAAGCACTATGCTTCATCCATGTCTGGGAAACCATGCCCTGTCTGTACTATACCTGTGCTGTTTATGCTTTCTGGGCCTATGCTGGTTTTGATACTACTGGGTACATGTTGCTTGAATTCCCCCTCCCCCCCCAGCCTGGATGAATATAACCGCCTGGTCACTCTCTGTAATGGGACCAGTGAGGGGAGCATTAGGAGAGGTCAGCTGGGTGGCGCGAGGACCAACACGAGTCTGCCCACCATGAATGATGTCAGGAGCTGTTTAAACATCCGAGACTTTGACAACGCTCCGTTCTACACTAACTCTACCTTCAGCTTCAGGTGACCTAATCTATTGACACTGACCTGGGACATTACGCATAAAGGTATTATCCAATAAAGTAACGTTGAGTAATCTGTCTCGATTGCGTTGTTTCTGACTTCCAACTGTAATTTGTTTTCTACACAGGAATTCTCTTGAAGGCTATGACAAGCCAGATGGCGAGGCAGAGCTTGACTCGTCAGTGAACAACCTGCACAACCTGGTCCACTCCTTCCTCAATGGAACCAGTGCTCTGTCTCACTCTGCAGCCAATGACCCCATCTTTCTAGTAATGATCTAGTTTGAACAATTGCTTATGAGTCCATGTATTGCAGTATTGTATTTGACTGTCATGAGGGATAAAGTAAACTATTTTGTAGTTAGCCGTTTTCTGTGCAGAAGATTTAATTTTTTTTTTTAATTTTACCTTTATTTAAGCAGGCAAGTCAGTTAAGAACAAATTCTTATTTTCAATGACGGCCTGGGAACAGTGGGTTAACTGCCTGTTCAGGGGCAGAACGACAGATTTGTACCTTGTCAGCTCGAGGGTTTTGAACTCGCAACCTTCCGGTTACTAGCCCAACGCTCTAGCCACTAGGCTACCCTGCCGCCCCAAGATGCTTAAATGTTTGATATCACCTTATATTAAGTTGTCCCTATTACTATGTAACTACACAGTAATAACTGTAGTAACAACATAGTAGTTACTATGTAATTACATGATACTAGAGTTATAGCGGTTTAAGTTATTACACAATTAGAACACAGACTTTGTAATTGCACATCCACTTGCTGAAGGATATCCCCCTGATGCTATTAAATATTTTCTTGTTCCACTATGTGACTAGTTTTGCCATTACACGTTTGAAAGTCACCTGTGAATGATCATTTGAATAACACCGAACCAATATATGACCTCGTTACTATACTATACAGTGCCACTACAGTCAAATCCACAGGTAATACCAGCGTTGATATCGTCTTGATGTAATTATGTAAATCGGCTAGGACCTAGTAAAGACAATTGTAACAAGGCACACCCTCTCATTAACTGCTGATTATTTTAAATACATTTTTTTGTCTGTGTTATTACCTGCTTCTAAGGTTATACCGAATAGAAAGTAATGTAAGAAGGATGTAGTTGAATGGAAGGACGTAGTTGAATGGAAGGACGTAGTTGAATGGAAGGACGTAGTTGAATGGAAGGACGTAGTTGAATGGGATACACTTGTAATTATCATGTAACCAGCCAGGACCAAGCTACTTAATGTGAAGGGAAACCCAGTAGGTAATAATGCCTTTCATTACTCTGTGGTTAGCATGTAACAGCCTCTCATGTCCTAGTCTACTTACATCATTAGATCAAGATGGTATCAACCCCTGAAATTACACTTGAATTTGATGGCAGTGTAGTTACATCTGACAAGGTCATATTTTGGTTTGACTATTTATTAACATTGTAATTCACTGGGGACTTCCAAATGTGTAATTGCAAAACAGTAGTTACATCGTGGAACAATAACATGTGGAATAACATGAATAATTATGCATGTGGGATAACCTTCAGCAAGTGGATGTGGAATTACACCGTCCTTGTTCCAATTGTGTAATATGTGATACCGCTAAACCCTATTACAATGTAAATGCATAGCAATAACTATGTGGGTATTTCACTGTTACTACAGTTATTACTGTGCAGTTACATTGCAATAAAGGACAATTTGATGTAGTGTTGGCAACTTAATTCAAAGTGTTACCAAATGTTTTAAAGTTACATAACTCTATCTCTTTAAAGGTGCTCCATGCTTTCACTGATGCCATTTTTGATGAGTGGATGAGGAAGTCTGCTCCCCCAAACTCCAGTTTCCCCGATGAGATGGCCCCCATTGGTCACAACAGAGATTACAACATGGTGCCATTCTTCCCTCCTGTGACCAATGAAGAGATTTACGTTGCGTCTGACCAGCTGGGATATTCTTATGCCATTGAACTGGATGGTTAGTGATTTCACAGTCGTCTTTGCAATAAAATGAATCGTCATCAACTTTTTCTTATTTTATCATCAGGTCAAAATGAAATAAGAAAAGCTCTCATAAAGGTCTTGTTTGCATTAAATCTCTCTTCTTTATATCCCTTCCTCAGCTATGGACAGTGGATTTGTGTTTGTGCTGGGGTCCACTCTGGGCGGTGTTTTCCTGGGTCTCCTGGTTCTTCTACTTGTCTTGGTCCTCTACTTGCAGCAGCGCAGGAAGCGTGGCTTTGAACCCCTTATCAATGCACAGTTCACCAACAAAAAGTACACAGAGGAAGCCTAAACAGTATGTACTGTACACTTTGGGTTAATATCCTTGTTGCTTCTCATGTTGAAATGTATCTCAGTACTAAATTACTTGCGCTCTGTCAAACCAGACATTGTTGATGGGAATTTACAGTACAATGTATTAGTGTTTTGCTTCTTCTTTTACCTACACTACCCTGTTCTTGTTCTGCTTAAAAAATAACAGAGCATACAGTAGGACATTTTGTTTATGTGAAATGATTTAATAATGTGATGATGTATCCATTATTACCTAAGATTGACATTATCCAGTTTTTGTCCCTAACTGAAGAATCCATTATAATATATATAACAAAATATATATTATGCATTTAAATAACATTTTCAAAAATTGCAAAGCTATTATTATCTTTTTAACAAATATTTATTTGCATGAAAGAGTAACAAAACACAGATGCAACCATTTTAATTGCATTAAAAAACTGTAAGGCATATTTGTTTGTACGGTCTTTATGTTAACTATATCATCAACCTTATTGGCTTGAAACTGTTTTCCAACTCCAAGCAAGATATTATCGTGATCATATTTTTTTTTGTTACAATAGAATGCATTTGATTGTATGAAATGTTGATGAATAAGGTTTCTGAAACATTAGTTTTTTACATTACTTTTGCTGATCCATGAACATACAGTACAAGACAAAATATAAGAAAAATATGACCATTAAAAGTGCAATAATACAAAAAAAATAACTCTGCATCCTGCGAGATCATTATTCATAATAAAGAATCTTATTTTAAGGACACACTGACAAAGAGACAAAAAATGTTTGTTCTCCATTATTTTGCACATCATCATCATCTGCCAAGGTGAACACTAATACTGGTTAATCAAGAGGCAACGAAGCAAGCTCACAATTGATATGCTGCAACAAGGCCAATAAGAGATGATAATTAGAGCTGAAGAATATTAATATAATACTGGCTAACTCCCATGATATGTATGCTTAGCTTAGCTGGCCTTCATGGTTTACTGAGTTGACCGGCCGGCCCTCTGAGAACACCATACTACTTGAGGCTGGTTTTATTGGCTAGCATTTGAGGGGGGAAATACAGTACGCCCCCTTCAGTAATGCCAATCCTTTCCCAGTCTCTGTAGGTACGCTCTACTGCCTATCCTCACTGGAGCATTCAACCCTGTCCAGACACTCTCTACCTTCTAAGATTCTCATTTCACAGGTGGCTGTGGTCGGCTTTGAGCCTGTCTCTGCACACAGAACCACTCAGGCACCAGAGATAAATGAAGGGGGCTTTTTTTGCCTTTGGCATTTTTTTGTCTTCAATGTGCTATGTTTTTACCTACTACAATTTGGCACCTCATCTTGATCCTCATTCGTTCTCTCTTGTTTTTAATAATGAATGAATAACTGGTTTGAATCAATGTTTGAATCAATGTTAAGTGAACTGTAATTTCGACAGATCTACTTGTGAATCATAAATACATTAGTGGTTACAGTTAAATGCAGATGTTGACATTAGCTCACTTGACATTAGAGATATTTAAGTGCATTAACTTTAACTGCACATTTAAACGGATTAATTAATGATATTGTCAATAAATGTTGGAAATCTTGAAATCTGAGGGCCTCAGTTGAGTTCATGAGAAGTGCTTGCTAGAACTGTTAGAACATGGTGTCTTACTGTATCTAAATGTTCCTTCATAATGACAGATGGGAAGTTAGACATCACATTGCAGGTAGTGAAAACACGAGATGAACATATGCTTATGAAGTTATTAAGTGTGCAGTTCAAAACAAGTTGAATTAACATTAAAAACATCTCAATCCTGAGTTATCAGGTAAAGGTTAATATCTGAGGATATAAAAAAAAATATAAGGGGAAAGAATTATGTAAACTTTCAATAACCTCATACCAATAAATGCAGACCGATCGTTTCTAAATGGTTGGACATTCTCTTATTCTCCACAATTATGGGAAAATCGGACATAGTGGATAACGCCATATAACATAACTTAAAGCAATCATTCTGATGAGGTTCTTTGTGGTATGATAACATCTGCACTCAAAACAACAGAATGCAGTAAATGGTATAAACTTATATTAGATAGACTACGTGGCCAAAAGTATGTGGACACCTGCTTGTCAAACATCTCAACATCTCCGGGCTTTAATATGGAGTTGGTCCCCCCTTTGCTTCCATTCAGTCACAAGAGCATTAGTGAGGTCGGGCACTGATGGTGGGCGATTAGATCTGGTTTGCAGTCGGCGTTCCAATGTTTATTTGATTTATTTCACCAATTCATCCCAAAGGAGTTCGATAGGGTTGAGGACCCTGTGCAGGACAGTCAAGCTCTTCCACACCGATCTCGACAAACCATTTCTGTAAGAACTTTGCTTTGTGCACGGGGGCATTGACATGCTGAACAGGAAAGGGCCTTCCCCAAACTGTTGTCATAAAGACGGAAGCACAGAATCGCCTAGAATGTCATTGTATGCTGTAGGTTTAATATTTCTCTTCACTGGAACTAAGGGGCCTAGCCAGAACCATGAAAAACTGCCCCAGACCAATATTTATCCTCCACCAAACTTTACAGTGGGCACTATGCATTTGGGCAGGTAGCGTTCTACTGGCATCTGCCAAACCCAGATCTGTCTGCCGAACTGCCAGATTGTGAAGCGTGATTCATCACTCCAGAGAACGCGTTTCCACTGCTCCAGAGTCCAATGAGGGGTGGGCTTTACACTGCTCCAGCCAACGCTTAGTATTGAGTATGGTGATCTTAGTCTTGTGTGTGGCTGCTCGGACATGGAAACCCACTTCATGAAGCTCCCGACTAACAGTTCTTGAGCTAATATTGCTTCCAGAGGCAGTTTGGAACTCGGTAGTGAGAGCTGCAACTGTGGACAGATGATTTTTACGTGCTATGCGCTTCAGCAGTCAGCTGTCCCGTTCTCTGTACTTGTGTGGCCTAACACTTCACGGCTGAGCGGTTGTTGCTTCTAGACGATTCCACTTCACAGTCACAGAACTTACAGTTGACCGAGGCAGCTCTAGCAGGGCAGAAATTTGACAAACTGAGCTCTTCATTAAGGCCATTCTACTGCCAATGTTTGTCTATGGAGATTGCATGGCGGTGTGCTCGATTTTATACACCTGTCAGCGACGGATGTGGCTGAAACAGCCAAATCCACTAATTTGAAGGGATGTTCACATACTTTTGTATATATAGTGTTTGAGTTGTACAATATTTTACCTGATTAACATTAAACATGTTTCATATGTATCATATGTATGTATTTCTGTCAATGTAGAAAAATATTCAATAATATTTAAAGCAGAAGAACCAAGGACGAAATCAACAATTAATGTGAAAGCCATTCTGTATCTATGGTATTTTTCTGTGATTTTGGGGAATTTGGGTGTGTTTTATGAATGAAGAAATGCACTGCTGACCTGTCAACAAGTAAAATACCTGCCAGCTGAGATCACCTTACACCATAGTAGACATGTTCTAGTTCTATCTTCTGATCACCTCTTGGTGCACCCTCTCCACAATCTCACAGTGGTACAACATAATCATCTTATATAGCATAAAAAAAATAGACCAAAAGTACAATTACTTTTTCTCATGGAGACCTAATAACATCTGCCTTATGCCAGAAAAAAGTAATTCCTTTGGGCTTCTTGAACAATGTTTGACGGTGGATCATCTGTTTCTATTTTGGAGTGACGGGAGTCATGTGAAGTCCTGCCTAAGGATGGCACCAATGACCAGACACTTTAGGAGGAGGAAGGGGGATCCAGGATGCATGACTGCTGTCTCCAGAGCAGAGAAGACCCCTCTACCTATCCGAGAGGCCAAGGCTGCCTGAATACTGTCTGCTTGACTGTAGCTCCAGTCTGCTTGAGTAGAAAAACACACCGTAGAGAGAGATCCTTCTGTCCACGTTGGGTGAGTTCCCCCAGCATTATCTCCATAGCCTGTGCAGTGCCAGGACTGAGAGGGCCAGGCTGGCCAGCAGGGCTGCTGAGGGGGCAGGGTGTGTGGCTGCTGCTGAATCCTCCACCGGGCCGCTCCCGCTCCGGTCCGCTCCCACCACCGGTGCCTCGGTGCTGGCAAAGTCAAACTCAGTGACGCAGGCCTCCGTGCAGCCGCTGCCACTGCCTGAGCCACTGCCCTCATCACCTGGACAACAGCACAGGAACATAGAGGGCACGGTAAGCAGTCAATAAATATACAGAGGAAGTAACTGACAGAGAGAGGACTATTGGTATAAAATACACTTTCAACATTGAAGTGATCACATGAATTTAGAAATAATTGCTGCATTTTTTGAACATGAAAATGTGAAGTATAAAAACAAAAAACAAAAAATCCAATACTTGTGCGGTAGGTATACTGGGAAAAACTGTATAGCTACAGTATTTCTTAACAATGTAATATTTATTTTAAAAAATGTGTGGAGTTACTTACTTGAGTCTTGAAAGTAGATATCATTGCCATTGTAGGCATTTTTTAACTTGTTTGTCATCACTCTCAGAGCCATGATCTGCTGGCGAATGAACGTGTCAGGCCTGGTGATGTCCACGCCCACCTCCGGGTTATTCACCTGATTGGTCAATCCGTCTTTCATAACCTCTGGGAAATACCTGCCAGGCAGGACAAAAAGAAGATGACTTCATTTCATATGTACTAAAAAGAGAGTTACCATAGTTACCACTGAAATCCCTTGGAACTGTTTTTTTATAGAAGTCATGTCTTAAGCACACTGAGAGAAACCAATTCATTAGGCAATTAGCAGAACATTTCATGTGTAACATTGGAGCAACTCACTGGGGTGAATGAGAGTAATGCCAGAGCGGTTAATGACACTCGACAGCCTCATTAACCCTTAGCCTACAATTTCCGCAGCCCCGCGGAAGTCAAATTTACATAACACAAAAATCCCCATCAAAATCCATCTGTTTAAGCTAGAGATATTTTTTTGCATGGGCTGCGTCTCAACCCAGCGAAATCAGCCTTCTGCATCTGTGGGGAAAGGTGGCAGAGCTAGAGCTGTTTGTCAGTGTAACGATGTGCGCTGAGAGTCGGGTTCAGGGAGTGAGTGTTTAAATAATCACAACATAATACAAAATAAGAAACACGAACAACGCACAGACATGACACAGGAACAGAAACAATAACGCCTGGGGAAGGAACAAAAGGGAGGGACATATAGGGAAAGTAATCAAGGAAGTGATGGAGTCCAGGTGAGTCTGATGATGCAGAAAAATGTATCCAGGCTTTTGCCACTTCTCGGTTAGACTACTGCAATGCTCTATTTTCCGGCCACCCGGATAAAGAACTAAATAAACTTCAGTTAGTGCTAAACACGGCTGCTAGAATCTTGACTAGAACCAACCAATGTGATCATATTACTCCAGTGCCAGCCTCTCTACACTGGCTTCCTGTTAACGCAAGGGCTGATTAAGGTTTTACTGCTAGCCTACAAAGCATTACATGGGCTTGCTCCTACCTATCTTTCCGATTTGGTCCTGCCGTACATACCTACACGTACGCTAAGGTCACAAGAATCAGGCCTCCTTACTGTCCCTAGAATTTCTAAGCAAACAGCTGGAGGCAGGGCTTTCTCCTATAGAGCTCCAATAGTCTGCCTACCCATGTGAGAGACGCTGACTCGGTCTCAACCTTTAAGTCTTTATTGAAGACTCATCTCTTCAGTAGGTCCTATGATTGAGTGTAGTCTGGCCCAGGAGTGTGAAGGTGAACGGAAAGGCACTGGAGCAACGAACCACCCTTGCTGTCTCTGCCTTGCCGGTTCACCTATCTCCACTGGGGTGCTCTGCCTCTAACCCTATTACAGGGGCTGAGTCACTGGCTTACTGGTGCTCTTCCATGCCGTCCCTAGGAGGGGTGCGTCACTTGAGTGGGTTGAGTTACTGACGTGATCTTCCTGTACGGGTTGGCGCCCCCCCTTGGGTTGTGCCGTGGTGGAGATCTTTGTGGGCTATACTCGGCCTTGTCTCAGGATGGTAAGTTGGTGGTTGAAGATATCCCTCTAGTGGTGTGGGGGCTGTGCTTGGCAAAGTGGGTGGGGTTATATCCTGTCTGTTTGTCCCTGTCTGGGGGTATCGTCGGACGGGGCCACAGTGTCTCCCGACCCCTCCTATCTCAGCCTCCAGTATTTATGCAGCAATAGTTTGTGTCGTGGGGCTAGGGTCAGTCTGTTGTATCTGGAGTATTTCTCCTGTCTTATCCGGTGTCCTGTGTGGATTGAAGTATGCTCTCTCTAATTCTCTCTTTTCTTTCTTTCTCTCAGAGGACCTGAGCACTAGGACCATGCCTTAGGACTACCTGGCCTGATTATTATAAAACATTTGATTGATGATGCACAGCTGCGCATAACGATGGTGACAGGTGTGCCCCATAACGAGCAACCTGGTGACCTAAAGGACAGAGAGAGAGCACACTTGACAGTCAGGCCATGAGACATCCAGAAAAAGGGATCTTCTCATAAAAACGTCTATAGTGTCCGAACGGTTTGGCAATCGGCATCACAAGACTCGTCTGAAAGTCAGTACAGCCTCTTCTGCTAACTTCTGTCTATAACATCTGAACGGTTTGGGCTAATATGTCCTCTGAAGGTTCCCAGTACCAGTTAAAAAAATAAATGGAAGTACAGTATATATGAAATAAGGGGTTAAATACATGTAAAATACATACAAATAGGTTCCTGATCTTTCGTATATCTCTCAAATACAGTGGGGCAAAAAAAGTATTTAGTCAGCCACCAATTGTGCAAGTTCTCCCACTTAAAAAGATGAGAGAGGCCTGTAATTTTCATCATAGGTACACTTCAACTATGACAGACAAAATTTAAAAAAAATCCAGAAAATCTCATTGTAGGATTTTTAATGAATTTATTTGCAAATTATGGTGGAAAACAAGTATTTGGTCAATAACAAAAGTTTATCTCAATACTTTGTTATATACTCTTTGTTGGCAATGACAGAGGTCAAACGTTTTCTGAAAGTCTTCACCAGGTTTTCACACACTGTTGCTGGTATTTTGGCCCATTCCTCCATGCAGATCTCCTCTAGAGCAGTGATGTTTTGGGGCTGTTGCTGGGCCACACGGACTTTCAACTCTCTCCAAAGATTTTCTATGGGGTTGAGATCTGGAGACTGGCTAGGCCACTCCAGGACCTTGAAATGCTTCTTACGAAGCCACTCCTTCGTTGCCCGGGCGGGGTGTGTTTGGGATCATTGTCATGCTGAAAGACCCAGCCACGTTTCATCTTCAATGCCCTTGCTGATGGAAGGAGGTTTTCACTCAAAATTTCACGATACATGGCCCCATTCATTCTTTCCTTTACACGGATCAGTCATCCTGGTCCCTTTGCAGAAAAACAGCCCCAAAGCATGATGTTTCCACCCCCATGCTTCACAGTAGGCATGGTGTTCTTCGGATGCAACTCAGCATTCTGTGTCCTCCAAACACGACAAGTTAAGTTTTTACCAAAAAGTTATATTTTGGTTTCATCTGACCATATGACATTCTCCCAATCTTCTTCTGGATCATCCAAAAGCTTTCTAGCAAACTTCAAACAGGCTTGTATCAGTGGTCTTGTATGTCTTCCATTTCCTAATAATTGCTCTCACAGTTGATTTCTTCAAACCAAGCTGCTTACCTATTGCAGATTCATTCTTCCCAGCCTGGTGCAGGTCTACAAATTTGTTTCTGGTGTCCTTTGACAGCTCTTTGGTCTTGGCCATAGTGGAGTTTGGAGTGTGACTGTTTGAGGTTGTGGACAGGTGTCTTTTATACTGACAACAAGCTCAAACAGGTGCAATTAATACAGGTAACGAGTGGAGGACAGAGGAGCCTCTTAAAGAAGAAGTTACAGGTCTGTGAGAGCCAGAAATCTTGCGTGTTTGAAGGTGACCAGATACTTATTTTCCACCATAATTTGCAAATAAATTCATTAAAAATCCTACAATGTGATTCTCTGGATTTTTTCCCTCATTTTGTCTGTCATAGTTGAAGTGTACAAATGATGAAAATTACAGGTCTCTCTCATATTTTTAAGTGGGAGAACTTGCCTAATTGGTGGCTGACTAAATATTTTTTGCCCCACTGTATAGAACAGACAATTCAGAACAAACTTTGTTTCAATTTTTTTTTACTGTTTCTTTTGGCGAATAGTAGTAATACCAAATTCAATGTTTCATAATTGTTTGATATATATATTTTAATACCTTAAGGGATCTTAAAATTCTGAATCAAAGAGATAAATGGTCCTTGGTATGATCATCTTAAAACAATTCCATATGTTCGCTTAAAACCCCTCCCCCAGATTAGACAGGGCTTAGCCTCTAGAGGGTTTAAAGTCTGTTCTGGCCTCCCTGCATGCTGTGTCTGTTACACAGAATTCTCCAGAACAGGCCGTGGGCTCTGCACCCACCAGTTGAATAAGAAAGGACAGACACAAAGGCTGGACCCTCCAAGTAGCTCTCTACCATGTTATTTTTGTCCTGCTTTCCTTCTGACAGGCATGAATAGCACAGGTCTGTTAGGGGTCACCAGGGTGAGTAGAGTGAACTCTTGAACTGCACATGTCTCGGAATGTGTTTACACACCACAATATATTTCACCCAGGAAAATGTTACAGAGGTCACTTTCTGTTTTTTTTCACAACTCAGTCGCCACTGCCACCCACAAAGGGCTGTGCTATGTTATATTTAATCTCCAATACTAACTTTGTTTTTAGTACATCCACCTATCCGTGCTAGTCTGAAACAGTCTGGCAGCACACCAACCCACCAAGAAGTACAATTTTTGTACGAGTCATAGTTGAAATCAGGACCTCTTGGTCATCAAAACAAGAAATGCTAAACGCACAAATAATAGACATTGAGCTGTTACAAAAATATTTTTTTACCAGCGTAAAAATCTATCTGCCAATCTCTTATCCTTGGAATACCCACAAGACCTATCACCGGTTATATTGCTCAGTAAGTGGAACGAAACTTGGAATGGTGTCAAACAAGTGGTTTCCATATGTTTGATGTGTTTAATACCGTTCCATAAATGCCATACCAGCTATTACAATGAGCCCGTCCTCCTATAGCTCCTCCCACCAGCCTCACCTGCCTTGGAATCTTTAGTTAAGTTTCAATCTCAACCTTTGGGTGTTAAACGAGGGCTAACCAGTAAGAGGCAGTATGTTTCTACCAGACAACCTGGCATATCAAGAAAGACAGGAAACATATGTTCAGTAGGAAACACACAACAGGAGGCTGCTGAGGGGAGGACGGATCACAATAATGGCTGGAACAGAAAAAATGGAATGGCATCAAACACATGGAAACCGCTCCAGTCATTACCACGAGCCCGTTCTCCCCAATTAAGGTGCCACCAACCTCCTCTGAAACACACACAATCACAATGGTTGAATAAATGCAATCTCTATGTAATTAGCATATACTTAGGAAACAACAAAATATTACATTCAGAATGACTGAATGAGAACCATAAATGAGCTATGCTATTATTATTCAAGTGAAGTCACCCAGCAAGTAGTCAATATGCACATGTGGAAGTTGGATTATGATTTTGTAATAACAGTAGTTTATTAGTCTCCCCTTTTGGGACAAAGCAGCATTTAACTTCAATTGTCAAACATTTTGGTTGCTAATGCAATTAGTTCCAGCAACGGGGCATCATTGCGGGTTATAAAAAGACATCAAAGCAAATGAAAACAAACATTAAAGGCCCTCTCCAGGGAAGGCTCAGTTTGGTTCAGACGCTTTAATGTTTCCCAACTCCTCGGAGGACTTTGGAGTGCACAGCAATTTGTCTTCCACTTGTTTTGCCATGCCTCTGCCAGAAATGTCAAGGCTCTCCAATAGTTAGTTGTCGTATTTGGGTCAGTGCAAAATACATAATAAAAGAGGTACTTAATTCAGGGATCAGACATATAATGAAAGTCATTTAGTGCTAGTTTACCTAAGTGTTCAGGAGAAGCAGCTTGTGTTTGGGTGCAACTACAGATGTCTGTCGTCCAGTTTTACCTGCCCCTGGTGTGCCCATTCCAACACTGGTCGTCATCGGTGGCATTCCCTGCTGTCACCCTGTGTGGCTGGCAGATGTCCTCAGGCAGGTTGGACCACAACTTCTTGAACAGCTTCAGTTTCTCCTTGATGTCAATCACCTGAGCATGTGAAGTAAAGGGAGACCAATTGACAGCATTGACTTGGGTATGAGACTCAATGGTCCATAACCTCATCATCGGGTGATACTTCATTTAGCTAGAAAGACTGTAGTGTACACTTGACACTTTATCAAGACATTGAACACAGATATTGCAACTAAAAGAATGGTCAAATTGTGAATGTACATTCTGAGTGTATACACGTTTAAAAATCAATTTCACTCGTGGCTCAAGGAGACAATGAAGCTGTCCCCTATAGAGGACGAATGGGATGAAGGCTGATGTGGAGAAAAGTCCAGACCAGCAGAGCCCTCCAAAGACACATTTACCTAGCAACCACGCATCACAACCACAAAATGCCTGGCAACTTGCACCATAAACCTGGATGTTGTATTAAAAAGTTTGGATTTACGTCGTTCACAGAAGTTGAAGGGAAACCTGATAACGTCAGAGTGTCCCCCTTATCTGTCTCCCCTTGTCATGCTATGAGCAGCAGGGTAAATTGTAGTGAACCTGTAGTTGAACATGAAAGGTGCAGTACTGACAGTGGGGTCGCTGCTGTAGGCCACTGCCACTGCTTTTGATGTGTTAATCCTGTCACACGAATGCCAAAGCATGTTAGCAGCTCTGATGCTGCTGCCCAGAGGGGCCAGGATACCACTCAGTGCACTAACATCACCGACCATGTTTCACTAAACCACACAACTGACTGCACTAAGATTCAATTCTTTGGGGATACACTGGGTGCAAATGGCATCCTATTCCCTACGTAGTGCACTACTTTCGACCAGGCCCATAGGACTCTGTATAATATACCTACCATCATATGAGCTAAGGTGGACTGGGAAATACGTATTCATGTGATCTCACCATCAACAAATACAGAGATTAGACTGACACAACTCCGATACGTTCCTTTATAGCGGCCCCTGATTACCTTGTAATCTGAGGAATAAAACATATTGTACTGTGCAGCTAGAGAAGGCAGGGGTGGCTTTGTTCGTTGGTGGATGGTTTTAAAAGGACATTCAAGAGATTCATTTTGGCCAGTCTGCTTCACAGAGCTTTGAGAAATAAATGTGGGCTTGAGCTTTTGCACAGTGCATTCGGAAAGTATTCAGACCCCTTCCCGTTATCCACATTTTGTTATGTTACATCCTTATTCTAAAATGGATTCAATTGTTTTTTTTTCCTTCATCAATCTACACACAATACCCAATAATGACAAAGCAAAAACAGGATTATAGACATTTTTGCTAAAAGAAAAACAACAACTGTCACACCCTGACCATAGTTTACTTTGTATGTTTCTATGTTTTGGTTGGTCAGGGTGTGATCTGAGTGGGCATTCTATGTTGGATGTTTTGTTTGTCTATTTCTATGTCTGGCCTGATATGGTTCTCAATCAGAGGCAGGTGTTAGTCATTGTCTCTGATTGGGAACCATATTTAGGTAGCCTGGGTTTCACTGTGTGTGTTATGTACTTGAGTGAAGACCCAAAAGCGGTTTTAACAGAAAACAGAGTTCTTTAATAAAAAAACAGGAATGGCATAAATCCTCTTCCAACGTTGACAATGGAACAAAAATAACGTAGTATAGTGCAGGATGCACCTGCCAGGCAGACTCCGACAGGATAGGACAAGGTGGAAGCAAACGAGACGACAGCTTGCTTCTGGCATCAAAAACACAAACAAGAATCAGACACTGAAAGTAGCAGGAACAGAGAGAGAAATAGAGACCTAATCAGAGGGGGAAGAGAGAACAGGTGAGAAAGAGTGAATGAGCTAGTTAGGGGAGATGTAGAACAGCTGAAGAATGAGAGACAGAGAAGGTAACCTAAAAAGACCAGCAGAGAGAGACAGAGTGAAGAGAAAGGACAGGAACAGACATAACAAGACATGACAGTGTGTTTGTGGGTGATTGTTCCTGTCTCTGTGTTTTCACCAGATAGGACTGTTTATGTTTTCACACATTTTATTGTTTTGTTAGTTATTTCATGTCGAGTTCCTTTATTAAAGAACATGAATAACCACCACGCTGCATTTTGGTCCGCTTCTCCTTCACCAGAGGAAAACCCTTACAACAACACTGAAATATCACATTCACATAAGTATTCAGACCTTTAATCCAGTATTTCGTTGAAGCACCTTTGGCAGCGATTACAGCCTCAAGTCTTCTTGGGTATGACGCTACAAGCTCCCCCTTTATTTGGGGAGTATCTTCCATTCTTCTCTGCAGATCCTCTTAAGCTTAGTCAGGTTGAATGGGGACCGTCGCTGCACAGCTATTTTCAGGTCTCTCCAGAGATGTTAGATCGGGTTCAAGTCCGGGCTCTGGCTGGGCAACTCAAGGATATTCAGAGATTTGTCACTCCTGCATTTTCTTGACTGTGTGTTTAGGGTTGTTGTCCTGTTTGAAGGTGAACCTTCGCCACAGTCTGAAGTCCTGAGCGCTCTGGAGCAGGTTTTCATCAAGGATCTCTCTGTCCTTTGCTCTGTTCATCTTTCCCTTGATCCTGACTAGTCTCACAGTACCTGCCGCTGAAAAACATCCCCACAGCATGATGCTGCCACCACCATGCTTCACCGTAGGGATGGTGTCAGGTTTCCTCCAGATGTGAAGCTTGGCATTCAGGCCAAAGAGTTTAATCTTGGTTTCATCAGACCAGATAATCTTATTTCTCATGGTCTTAGAGTCCTTTAGGTGTCTTTTGGCAAACACCAAGTGGGCTGTCATGTGTCTTTTACTGAGGAGTGGTTTCCGTCTGGCCACTCTACCATAAAGATCTGATTGGTGGAGTGCTGCAGAGATGTTGTCCTTCTAGAAGGGTACTTGGTCACCTCCCTGACGAAGGCCTTTCTTCCCCGATTGCTCAGTTTGGCCAGGCGCCCAGCTCTAGGAAGAGTCTTGGTGGTTCTAAACTTCTTCCCTTTAAGAATGATGTGTTCTTGGTGACCTTCAATGCTGCAGACATTTGTTGGTACCCTTCCCCAGATCTGTGCCTCAACACAACCTTGTCTCAGAGCTCTACGGACAATTCCTTCGGCCTCATGGCGTGGTTTATGCTCTGACATGCATTGTCAACTGTGGGATCTTATATAGACAAGTGTGTACCTTTCCAAATCATGTCCAATCAATTTAATTTGCCACAGGTGGACTCCAATCAAGTTGTAGAAACATCTCAAGGATGATCAATGGAAACAGGATGCACCTGAGCTCAATTTCTGGTCTCATAGCAAAGGGTCTGAATATTTATGTAAATAAGCTATTTTTTTACATAAATTTGATAACATTTTCTTAAAAACAGTTTCAGCTTTGTCATTATGGGGTATTGTGTGTAGATTGATGAGAAAACATATACTTAATACATTTTAGAATAAGGTTGTAACGTAACAAAATGTGGAAAAGGGGAAGGGATCTGAATACTTTCCGAATGCACTGTAATGGTAGTTGTGTTTAATGTGACTTCAATTGATGTTATCATGAAACTATGATGGGGCTCGAGACTCAACAGGCTGTGTTATCTTACCTCGCTCCATATTCTCATTGATCATATTCAGGGGGATCCATTCTCAGAATTCAGTTTCATTACAAAATAAGTGAATACATATTAAATATATATTTCTTTATATCCCATATTCTTAACATTTAAATATATAACTTATATTCCTACAGAGTGAACAAAGACCATCTCCAGAGTGAGAAAATATACTTTGAATGGAATCCAAATGGAATTTGACTTTCTACCTCAATCTCAAATACTTTCAGCACACCAAAGGAGTGAGAATAAAGAAAGAGGAGAAGGGAGAATGTGCTTTAAAAAAATAAATAATAAGTAGACCAAATGCAATTTACTTCTATAAGCTGTTTTTGAATCTCAGTCCCCCTCTTCATTGTGCATTCCCTATGAATAAATCAAATGGTATGATGACTGCATCAACAAGCTGATATAGGCAGGATGGCAGTATAGCACACTATGACCACTAGATGGCACTACATCTCTTAGAAATTGAGGGAGTGCGTGTGGATGGTGTAAGTGAGAAAGAGAGAGACCGCAAATTCAACTGCAAATGCAACACTGTGTACCAGCCTTTTTATACATGAATGTATTACATTATACATGAATGTATATTAATGTACACTGAGAGCACAAAACAATAGGAACACCTTCCTAATATTGCATTGCACCCCATTTTGTCCTCAAAACAGCCTCAATTCGTCAGGGCATGGACTCTACAAGGTGTCAAAAGCGTTCCACAGGGATGCTGGCCCATGTTGTCTCCAATGCTTTCCACAGTTGTGTCAAGTTGACAGGCTGTCCTTTGGGTAATGGAACACCCAAAACAGTTCTTGACACACTCAAACCGGTGCCGGCACCTACTACCATACCCTGTTCAAATGCACTTCAATATTTTCTCTGGCCCACTCACCCTCTGAATGGCACACATACACAATCATTGTCTCAAGAATTAAAAAACCTTCTTTAGCCTGTCTCCTCCCCTTCAGCTACACTGATTGAAGTGGATTTAACATGTGTCATCAATAAGGGATCACAGCTTTCACCTGGATTCACCTGGTCAGTGCCTTCAGAAAGTATTCACACCCCTTGACTTATTCCATATTATGTTGTGTTACAGCCTGAATTGCTCACTCAACTACACACAACACTCCATAATGACAAAGTGAAGACATGTTTTTAGAAATGTTAAAGTCAATAAATGTTTGAATCACCTTTGGCAGCGATTACAGCTCAAATCAAATTTTATTGGCCACATACACATGGTTAGCAGATATTAATGTGAGTGTAGCAAAATGCTTGTGCTTCTAGTTCCGACAGTGCAGCAATATCTAACATGTAATCTAACAATTTCCCAACAGCTACCTAATACACACAAATCTAAAGGGGTGAATGAGAATATGTACATATAAATATATGGATGAGCGATGGCCGAGCGGCATAGGCAAGGTGCAGTAGATGGTATAAAATACAGTTTATACGTATGATATGAGTATTGTAAGATGTGTAAACATTATCAAAGTGGCATTATTTAAAGTGGCATTGCTTAAAGTGACTAGTGATCCATTTATTAAAGTGACCAGTGATTGGGTCTCAATGTAGGCAGCAGCCTCTGAGTTAGTGATTGCTGTTTAGCAGTCAGATAGCTTTGAGATAGAAGCTGTTTTTCAGTCTCTCGGTCCCAGCTTTGATGCACCTGTACTGACCTTTCCTTCTGGATGGTAGCGGTGTTAACAGGCAGTGACTCGGGTGGTTGTTGTCCTTGATGATCTTTTTGGCCTTCCTGTGACATCGGGTGCTGTAGGTGTCATGGAGGGCAGGTAGTTTGCCCCTGGTGATGCGTTGTGCAGAAGGTACCACCCTCTGGAGAGCCTTGCGGTTAAGTACAGTGCAGTTGCCGTACCAGGCGGTGATACAGCCCGACAGGATGCTCTCAATTTTGCATCTGTAAAAGTTTGTTGGTTTTGGTTGACAAGACACATTTCTCCAGCCTCCTGAGGTTGAAGAGGCGCTGTTGCACCTTCTTCACCACACTGTCTGTGTGGGTGGACCATTTCAGTTTGTCTGTGATGTGTACGCCGAGGAACTTAAAACTTTCCACCTTCTCCACTGCTGTCCCTTCAATGTGAATAGGGGGATGCTCCCTCTGCTGTTTCCTGAAGTCCACGATCATCTCCTTTGTTTTGTTGTCTTTCCGGGTAAGTCTCTAAGAGCTGTCTTTTATAATGTTTGCCCTTTTTTATTCTTCAAGCTCTGTCAAGCTGGTTGTTGATCATTGCTAGACAGCCATTTTCAAGTGTTGCCATAGTGTCACGCCCTGACCATAGCGAGCTTTTTATTCTCTATGTTGGTTTGGTCGGGGTGTGACTAGGGTGGGTCATCTAGGTAATTATATTTCTATGTTGGCCTGGTATGGTTCCCAATCAGAGGCAGCTGTTTATCGATCGGCAGCCATTTCCCCTTTGTGCTTTGTGGGATCTTGACTATGTATAGTTGCCTGTGAGTACTATAGCAGCTTCACATTTAGTTTTGCATTTATTGTTTTCTTTGAGTTTCACTTCAAAATAAAGAGGATGGAACCATACCACGCTGCATCTTGGTCCACTCATTATAACGATCATGACACAGCTTTTTTTGTCGATTTAAGTCAAAACTGTAACTAGACCACTCAGAAACACTCATTGTTGTCTTGGTAAAGAACTCCAGTGTATATTTGGCCTTGTGTTTTGGGTTATTGTCCTGCTGAAAGGTGAATTAATCTCCCAGTGTCTATTGGAAAGCAGACTGAACCCGGTTTTCCTCTAGGATTTTGCCTGTGCTTAGCTCTATTCTGTGTCTTTTTATCCTAAAATCTCTCTAGTCCTTGCAGATGACAAGCATACCAATAACATGATGCAGCCACCACCATGTTTGAAAATACGAGGAGTGGTACTCAGTGATGTGTTGGATTTGTCTCAAACATAACACTTTGTTTTCATAAAGTGAATTTCTTTGCCAAATATTTTGGCAGTTTCACTTCAATGCCTCATTGCAAACAGGATGCATGTTTTGGAATATTTTTACTATGTACAGGCTTCCTTCTTTTCACTCTGTCATTGAGGTTAGTGTTGTGGAGTAACTACAATGTTATTGATCCATTTTCAGTTTTCTCCTATCACAGCCATTAAACTCTGTAACTGTTTTAAAGTCACCATTGCCCTCATGGTGAAAACCCTGAGCGGTTTCCTTCCTTTCCTGCAACTGAGTTAGGAAGGACGCCTGCATCTTTGTAGTGACTGGGTGTATTGATATTGATCCAAAGTGTAATTAATAACTTCACCATGCTCAAAGGGATATTCAATGTATTTTTATTTCATTTTTTACCCATCTACCAATAGATGCCCTTCTTCGAAAGGCATCGGAATAAAAACAGTGTTCTTTTGTGGTTGAATCTGTTTTTGAAATTCACTGTTCGACTGAGGAACCTTACGTATACTTTTATGTGTGGTGTACAGAAATGAGGTAGTCATTCATAAATCATGGTAAACACTATTGCACACAGAGTGAGTCCATGCAACTTATTATGTGACTTGTACATTTTTACTCCTGAACTTATTTAGGCTTGTCATAACAAAGGGGTTGAATACACTTCAGCTTTTCATTTTTTATTAATTGGTAAAAAAAGTCTAAAAACATAATTCCACTTAGACATTATGGGGTATAGTGGACAGTGTATAAAAGAATCAGGCTGTAACACAACAAAATGTGGAAAAAGTCCAGGGGTGTGAATACTTCCTGAAGGCACTCTATGTTATGGAAAGAGTTTTGTACACTCAGTGTATAATAGATACATTACTGTATATTGTGTACCGACATCCACGCACACACACACACACACACACACACACACACACACACACACACACACACACACACACACACACACACACACACACACACACACACACACACACACACACACACACACACACACACACACACACACACACACACACACACATTCTATAAAAAATGTAAGTATGGATCATGCAAATGGTATACATAATTAATACTTGACATTAAAGTAGCAAGGTCATACTTTAAACTATGCTTCCTCTTGCTGTGCTAATATGCCATGGGAGTTGAAGTATCTGCACCAGCAAGTGATAATACAAATGAGTTACATAAGTCTATATATACAAGCAAATGTTTTATACATTTACAAGATATTACAAGGCTCCCGAGTGGCACAGCTGTCTAATGCACTGCATCTCTGTCACTACAGTCCCTGGTTTGATTCCAGGCTGTATCACATCTGGCCGTGATTAGGAGTCCCAAAGTACGGCGCACAATTGGCCCAGCGTCGTCTGGGGTAGGCCGTTACTGTAGGTAAGAATTTGTTCTTAACTGACTTGCCTAGATAAAGTTTACATTTTTTTTTAAATAAAAAAAACTCTTCAAGGTAAAAAAACATGCAAAGATACATAGAGATTCTCAAAATGTAAAAAACCTTATAATCTCAGCTCTCGATAGAGCCACTTTTACTGAGAGGAAGTTTATTTGAATTGTCTAGTGCATGCATGTATGCATAAGAAGTGGAGGGTACATAGGCTGAGCAGCACTGACAGACAGGTACAGTATGTGCAGGGTGTAAATGAAGGGAATATGGAGAGTAGAGAGAGAGAAAGAGAGAGAAAGACTAAGAGAGCAAAGGAGAGGGAGAAGGCAGAAAGAGAGACACAGAGAGAGCAAAAGAGAACGACAGACTGAGACAGAAAAAGAGAGAGAGAGAGAGGGGGGGAGAGAGAGAGAGACAGAGACAGAGAGAGAAGAGAGAGGAAACTGAGATTATGTTCATGACCTTGATCATCTCTCTAAACGGCTGTCAGACAATAGGAGGTATTTCCATTAAAATCCCAAACATCCTTCAAATACTCCAAAGAAATGAACCCCACTTCCTGTTTACTCTAACATCCACACTGATTGGGTGATAATGACAAATGTGAAGCCACAGGACATTAAAGGTATGGTTATTAACCATGGTTAATATCCATATATATTTATATATATATATATATCAAGACAGAGAACACAGGGCTCTAATGTAAGTCACTTTGGATAAGAGCGTCTGCTAAATGACTAACATGCATAACGATTGAAATGTGAAGTCTTCACCGTGAAGACAGAATGAAGACATTTCCTTTTATGTGCCACTTTGATGCACATTTGGACAAATTACATGTTGCACCACCGGAACAAGAAAATGTGCCAGTATATGAGCTGCGTGTTAAATAGGTAGCTTTCAACCCTATTCACTAGCATTCACTGTTGAGGAAATAAATACAGTACAAATCACTGTGGAAATAATGTTAGTAATAATATCAAGGATATTCGATCGAGAATATCATAATAGCTATCGAGAGAGCACTGTTCAGAGTTTCTGTATTTGACTAGCTAATCTCACAGTGGAGTCTTTCCAGTTTAAACAACCCAGGACTCTACCCAATCAAAGAGCATGGGCTTGTGTTTCTGCTGCTGAACTCATATCTACATTCTGTTTAATGCGTCATGCCATCTATAATCCATCTCTCTTCAAAGCGCGGAGCGGTCCTTTAGGCTAATGACAGAATATTTAGAATACCTCCAGAGGACGCGTGCCTGCTGATTGCTTTAGAATGACTGCCACGAGGCAGTGATACGGATATGCAGGGACGGCCACAGAACCTGACAAACAGGGCAAAAAGTCATTAGGAAATGTGAAATTGTTTCAGGATTGCTGGGGGTCGAGGCTTTCTGAGCTTCAAATGACATTTCTAGTCTCAATGCTTGTTTGTATTCACAATGAAATACATATCGTTGTGACAAAGCTTTTCACGTAAAGGTTATGGGGGGAAAAAGTGCTATGGTTTGGATGGAATAATGTGTGAAAACACTGAAGACTTAACATGAAATTAAACAGAGGATCAAATTCTGCAGCAGAGTCCAGCCTAGCCTTCTGCCTTCTCTCTCTCTCTCTGTTCTGATCCATACAGTACATCTCTCTCTCTCTCTGTTCTGAGCCATACAGTACATCTCTCTCTCTCTCTCTGTTCTGAGCCATACAGTACATCTCTCTCTCTCTCTGTTCTGATCCATACAGTACATCTCTCTCTCTCTCTGTTCTGAGCCATACAGTACATCTCTCTCTCTCTCTGTTCTGAGCCATACAGTACATCTCTCTCTCTCTCTGTTCTGAGCCATACAGTACATCTCTCTCTCTCTCTCTCTCTCTGTCTTCTGATCCATACAGTACATCTCTCTCTCTCTGTTCTGAGCCATACAGTACATCTGTTCTCTGTTCTGATCCATACAGTACATCTCTCTCTCTCTCTCTCTCTCTCTCTCTGTTCTGAGCCATACAGTACATCTCTCTCTCTCTCTGTTCTGAGCCATACAGTACATCTCTCTCTCTCTGTGTTCTGAGCCATACAGTACATCTCTCTCTCTCTCTGTTCTGAGCCATACAGTACATCTCTCTCTCTCTCTGTTCTGAGCCATACAGTACATCTCTCTCTCTCTCTGTTCTGAGCCATACAGTACATCTCTCTCTCTCTCTCTCTGTCTCTCTCTCTCTCTCTGTTCTGAGCCATACAGTACATCTCTCTCTCTCTCTCTCTCTCTCTCTCTCTGTTCTGAGCCATACAGTACATCTCTCTCTCTCTCTCTCTCTCTCTCTCTCTCTCTCTCTCTCTCTGTTCTGAGCCATACAGTACATCTCTCTCTCTCTCTGTTCTGATCCATACAGTACATCTCTTGCTCTCTCTCTCTGTCCTGAGCCATACAGTACATCTCTTGCTCTCTCTCTCTCCCTCTCTCTCTCACTCTCTCTCTGTCCTGAGCCATACAGTACATCTCTTGCTCTCTCTCTTGCTCTCTTTCTCTCTCTCTCTCTCTGTCCTGAGCCATACAGTACATCTCTTGCTCTCTCTCTCTCTTTTTCGATTTATCCCTTTCCACCTCTCTTTCTCACTTTCTCTCCCCCCTTCTGTCTGCAGCTGTCTGCAAGGGGATTACCAATGGGAAACCAGCAGGTCTAACTAATGGATGTAAAAGGCAGTATTGGGGATTAATCCAGCTGTAAACATCATTAGTTATGTGCTAATGCCGCCGTAAATTACACACACACAACCTGTCATACAGCGGACATCACGACTTTACTTTAAACTCAGATCAACTAAAGTGCCTTCAAATTCAAAGCAGTTCGTTCCGAAGCAAACTTACCATGCACACTATATTTGCTCATTGTGGGAAATAATTGGGTAGTTCGGAATAGACAAACACATGGGCAGAGTATTTACAGATGATTGTCATCTACCTAGGCTACAAGAGTACAATGCATTTTATATACTATAAGCAAATATTTTATGCAGATAATTACACGCCTTTATTTGTAGTAAAACAAATGAACCATAGTATATCTGTGTGCGTTGATTAAATGACCCTTGCCATACCACCTTTTGTTTTGCTCGTCCCGCTGTCCTTGTATCTGTGTTGCCCTTGCCAATCTCCAGGTCAAAAGCTGCCGTGTTACCGGCTTTCAAGCCAAAGTCATCCTCCTGGCTGTTCTACCATGCTGCCAGGGGCCGGAGACCAAACTCTATCAACTTACTACGGGATGAGCACCAAGGTGACTAAGACCAACCTCCGTTGGCTGTCAGACTGCAGAGGCGAGACACTGTATATAAAAAGGGAGCATGCCCTAACTTGATTCAGCACTGCTTTCATTAAACATCTTTTCTTTACGTTTTTTATTTTTTTATTAAGGCAAGGTGTCACTTCCTCAGAGCGTCGTTAATGCGAATTTGGAAAATATCGTTTTTAAAAAAGGGACACATGTTCTATGTCACTTACAAAGGACACTATGATGATTAATCAACTGTTATTTGTGGCTTTCTAAAATGAATAACAAAGCATGTCATCGCTGCCGCATACAGAAAGTATTCTTCAGTCACAAGTCTCTACTAAATGAGTGCAGGCTGAGCTCAGTCTAATCATAGCCTGTGCAGAAGGTCTGGCCACACAAACCACAAGGGGCAGAGAACTCCATGATCAACCTATTTTCCCTGGCAACAGCACTACTGCCTGCTTTAAAATAGGTTTTTCATTTGATATGAATGCTGTATTCTAGCTGCATCTCAATTACAGTACAGAGCTCAAGAAGTCTGCTCCCTGCAGCAAACTCCTGCCATACTCCATATGTCTGACTCTGACCAACAGTGAGGTGGAATGGATGACCCTGACACCAGACACTCTTCTCTCATTGGAGTCCACAGTAACAGGGATATTTCAGTCTGCTACAGTAGATCCAGACCCTAGGCTACTCCATTGGGCAACACTGCCGGTTGTTATTCTAACCCTCTGAGTAGGGACTGATTCACACCTGGGACAGTCGGTGAATTAGACATTCCCACCCATTGTCAAGGTTGGTAAAACATCTATTACAGTCTCTGTTACTGCTGTAATGTCTTCAACAGACGTGGAATCCACACACATCTTTTCGCACTCCTTCACATTCTTCACAAATGCCGCTGCTTGTCTATCCTGATTGCCCAGTCACTTTTCCCCTACCGACATGTATATTACCTCAACTTCCTCATACCCCTGCACATTGACTCGGTGCCGGTACTCCTTGTGTGGAGCCTCGCTATTGTTATGTTATTGTGTTACTATTTCCTTTTTCTTGTTGCTATTTTGTCTCACGTTTTAACTCTGCATTGTTGGAAAAGGGCTGGTAAATAAGCATTTCACGGTTGTATTCGGCACATGTGACAAATACAATTTGATTTGATTTTGATCTTAAATAACACTATTTACCTATCCTTTATGTTTTTAAAGACTGCAGATGTCCCTGTTCCCCAGCTCCAGTGTGGAGAATGGTGGCGGTGGAGTGAGCCCCTGTGGGTGTTTGTCCCTCGACACGGCTATTTAATCACTGGTGTCTAACACCTCATAAACCCTTCCTCCTGGGCCTGGGTCTCCTCATAAACAGCACAGCCTCTCAACCACGACACACCATCTGTCCCAAAACCCACTCTGCATATTAAAAATCTCCCAAAAAGAATATTACCCCCCCCCCCCAAAAAAACACATACTAAGTAAATTAACTCAGATTGTGTTTTGAATAAAACTTTCCACAATGGCATGACCGTTGAATTGTGTTTGTGTCCTTGGAAGAAGCTAAACTCTGAGAGGGGACAGGGGTTACTGCATAAAGCAACTAGTGTAGTGCACATGGATGTGTTGTCTCATTTCACCCTAATCAATAACAATCAACAGAGGGTAGGTACAAACATGTTTCCCCTTTGTGATGCCGTATTGGGCGACCCCTAAAAGAGATCAAACAACCGTTCATCCTGTCAGTTTAAGCACAGACGGGACGGATATACCTGAGCAGTTCCTCCTTCAAACTCAGGCCAATGACACAGTCGGCCTTTACAGTAACTTCAATGTGTTGTTTGTATTATGAAACTAGCTTACTGCAGTGCAACTTCCAAAACACACATACCCCGATGGCATTGGCAAACGGCCACACATGATTGTACAGACTCTAAGTGAATATCTCCATGAGCAACAAAGCAACTGTGTTTCAGTGAACAACTGGCAGAAAGTACGCTGTCACACTGTCTTCAGCAGCCCCTCTGAAGTTGTCAGCTGCATTCTGAACTTGTCACATGCATCAGCAGCACTCGGATATTGAATTTGAATAACGGGGTTCAATCAGTGCCGAACTGTGAAATATCTGCGCTACTGTGGTATATTTCAATGGCCACAAGATAAACGTTTGGAAGCCAATGACTATTTATCCATGCCACAACAGGTGGAGGCCAATCAGCCTGCAGCCCCAGCCACAGCCTCACGCTTCAGTATCAGCAGCCAAAGTCCTACCCTCAGCTCCATCCTTAACATCAGCTTCAGCCGCAGCTTTCACCCAAGCCCTTAACCCCAGCAGCCCTAAGCCCGAGTAGCACCAGCCCTACCTCCAGCCCCATGCAGCCCCAGACTCATGCAGCCCCAGCCCCACGCAGCCCCAGACCCACGCAGCCCCAGACCCACGCAGCCTCACACCCACGCAGCCCCAGACCCACGCAGCCTCAGACCCACGCAGCCCCAGACCCACGCAGCCCCAGACCCATGCAGCCCCAGCCCCATGCAGCCCCAGCCCCATGCAGCCCCAGACCCATGCAGCCCCAGACCCATGCAGCCCCAGACCCATGCAGCCCCAGACCCATGCAGCCCTGGCTTGGTTCCCTGGAGTGCTGATTATGTCTCTGCATTAAATCTGCCGGAGCGGATGGCTATGATTTAACACAGAGATCTCAGCATAGGGGTGGTGTGTCCTGCTTGTATATCATTCCAATACCCAAGAGTGATGGCACCATATGTCTGTGAAGCCCTGTCTTTGTGACTGTTATTACAATGTTTCCTGGCACAGCACATAATTGACGCGAGGTGAGAGTCTTATTGTCATTCAAATGTGACTATTATTTTCAGGTTGCTTTGATTTAACTTTGGAACAGTGAGAGAAATGCAGCAGCATCTCCCCCAGTGTTATGGTTGGCAGAGATTGAAGGGATGACAGATGCAAGCAAGGCTACGGGAACAATGGCAATGAATATTTATCACCATTCAGAAGGCTCCCCATATATCAAGTGTTTGAAATGTTCAAGCCTCATATTAGACAAGGGAATAACACGTACATAGAGCAATGATGAAACAATATTCATATCTACAGTACTTTTACTTGGAAATTCTGCTTGTAATGCTAGTGCATAATGATGAGCTACTTTAATCTTGATCCAGTGCAGCTTCACGTACAGTAGAACAAACAAACAGTTACGGTTGGTGTCATATGTTGTTTACGTGGACAATAAACCGCTGTTTTGGCTATTTCCCAAATATATATTGAATTGTAGCATATATATTTTTTGAATCCCTTGAGGATATGTAGTTTTGTTTTACACAATTCAACCGAACAGTATTATCGAGAAATCCTTCAACATACAGATCATTTCATGGACTATATGTTACGTGTCTGGGATTGTATCTTAGTTCTCACTTCTCTACATCCTTAAATAGTATAATAGTGTTATTTTCTCATTTAAACCCCATGGACAGATAGTAACATTGAGAGGACAGGACAAGACCAAATTCCTGAAGCAACCAATGCTTTACAAGGAGGAGTAAGTGTGTTATAGCCTACCATGTTCAACTAATTAAAGAAATACAGTATTTTAGTGCTCTGAAATATAGCACCAAACATACTGCATTTGCAGACAGTATGTCACTGTGCAGTAGTTGTGAGATCTTTAAATTTTTACTAACTATTGCATGCAGGTTCCAGTGGGAGTACAGTATACTAACGAAGGGGTTGAAGAAGGTCCAACAATAAGTGGCTTCTTTCAATTAGTTGTTGTTGTAACAGCCTTTTACACGCAGTCAAATTGTCCCACCGTGCCGTAATCAGAGTAACCCCTCTTTACATACCCTGGAATCAGTCCCTCAACGACAAGCAGTTAAGCGATACACTTGATCATGGTGCGCTCAATTCATCAAACAGGGATGCCTTGGTGTGGCAAAATGACAGAATATTGATGAAATGGTTCTAAGTTTGTGCTAGTAATTTGCCCTAGGCTAGGACTGGAGAAGTGGTTGAGCGAGAGGAGATGATTAAAGGGAAGCTCCATGCTGTTCAGAAGAACAGAGCAATCGGGGGGCTCTTCCCCGGCTGGCCCGGCTCTCCGGGGAAGCCTGCAAAGGCCCGGGTGGGATGGGGCCAATGTATCTCATTAATGTATTGACAGATATGGAGAGGAGCAGGGCCTTAATGGCAACACCATTAGTTAGGATGAAGGAATGATCCATGGAAGGAGACCCTGCTAACAAGAGACGAAGAGGAACCTGGTGTGAAGCTGCCTGAAATGATTCATATCAAATCCCTTGATGATGACAGCAATGTTCCTCCAAGTAAAACATCAAATATCGGCGTATAATAGCCATATTAATAGCCATATTGATAGCCATATTAATAGCCATATTAATAGCCATATTAATAGCCATATTAATAACCATATTAATAGCCATATTAATAGCCACATTAATAGCCATATTAATAGCCACATTAATAGCCATATTAATAGCCACATTAATAGCCATATTAATAGCTATATTAATAACCATATTAATAGCCATATTAATAACCATATTAATAGCCATATTAATAGCCATATTAATAGCCATATTAATAGCCACATTAATATCCATATTAATAGCCACATTAATAGTCATATTAATAGCCACATTAATAGCCATATTAATAGCCACATTAATAGCCATATTTGTTTTTCAAATGACATGCAGTTAGTTTCAAGTTATTCATAGAGGTGAGTGGTACAGAGTGCCAGGGACTCATTATGAGATAACAACTTGCAGTGGTGTTGCTTGTGGTTGTGGTGTGTTTGCATGTGTGTCTGGTGATGGAAGGGAATGTGTTATTTGGTGACTCTCATGTGAGAGCCAAAGTGTCTGTTTGTGCCATGGCTGTACCGCTGTACACATCTGCAAGCAGAGCAGAGTGATATCGTGACATCTTCAGGAATAGAAATGGCTTCCTTCCGTTTATAACGAAACACAGCTGCGAAAGAGCCTGGTGCCATGCCATCTTTACCATCCTTCTGCTGTCTGACACACAGCTCATTGTTTCACAATATCAACTATTTGTGGATAGAAAGTGCTAATTCAAGAACTGAAATAGAATAAAACACCACATGACTTGGATTATAAGGTGAGATGCAGTTCCTTTGGAAAGTATTCAGACCCCTTGACTTTTTCCACATTTTGTTACATTTCAGCCTTATTCTAAAATGTATTAAATAAAACAACACACAATACCCCATAATGACAAAGCAAAAACAGTTTATTTTATTTTTGCAAATGCATTAAAATTAATAAACAGAAATACCTTATTTACAAAATTATTCAGACCCTTTGCTATGAGACCAGAAATTTAACTCAGGTGCATCCTGTTTCCATTGATCATCCTTGAGATGTTTCTACAACTTGACTGGAGTCCACCTGTGGTAAATTCCATTGATTGGACATGATTTGTAAAGGCGCACACCTGTCCCACAGTTGACAGTGTGTATCAAAGCAAAAATCAAGCCGTGAAGTCAAAGGAATTGTCCGTAGAGCTCCGAGACAGGATTGTGACGAGGCACAGATCTGGGGTAGGGTACCAAAACATTTCTGCAGCATTGGAGGTCCACAAGATCACAGTGACCTCTATCATTCTTAAATGAAAGAAGTTTGGAACCACCAAGACTCTTCCTAGAGCTGGTCGCTTGACCAAACTGAGCAATCGAGGAAGAAGGGCTTTGGTCAGGGAGGTGACCAAGAACCCGATGGTCACTCTGCCAGAGCTCTAGAGTTCCTCTGTGGAGATGGGAAAAACTTCCAGAAGGACAACCATCACTACAGCACTCCACCAAACAGGCCTGCATGGTAAAGTAGCAAGACGGAAGCCACTCCTCAGTAAAAGGCACATGACAGCCCGCTTGGAGTTTGCCAAAAGGCACCTAAAGACTCTCAGACCATGAGGAACAAGATTCTCTGGTCTGATGAAACCAAGATCGAACTGGCCTGAATGCTAAGTGTCACCTCTGGAGGAAACCTGACACCATCCCTTACGGTGAAGCATGGTGGTAGCATCATGCTGTGGGGATGTTTTTCAGCTGCAGGGACTGGGAGACAAAGATGAACGGAGCAAAGTACAGAGAGATTCTTGATGATAACCTGTTCCAGAGCTCTCAGGACCTCAGACTGGGGTGAAGGTTCACCTTCCAACAGGACAACGACCCTAAGCACACAGCCAAGACAACGCAGGAATGGCTTCGGGACAAGTCTCTGAATGTCCTTCAGTGGCCCAGCCAGACTTGAACCCGATCGAACATCTCTGGAGAGACCTGAAAATAGCTGTGCAGCAACGCTTCTCATCCAACCTGACAGAGCTTGACAGGATCTGCAGAGAAGAATGGGAGGAAGTCCCCATATACAGGAGTGTCAAGCTTGTAGCGCCATACCCAAGAAGAATCGAGGCTGTAATCGCTTCCAAAGATGCTTCAACAAAGTAATGAGTGAAGGGTCTGGATACTTATGTAAATGTTATATTTCAGTTTTTTATTTGTAATAAATTTGCAAAACTGTCAAAACCACTTTTTGCTTCGTCATTCCGGGGTATTTTGTGTAGATTTAATGAGGAGAAAAAAAACATTTCATCGATTTTAAAACAAGGCTGTAACGTAACAAAATGTGGAAAAAGTCAAGGTGTCTGCGTACCTTCCCAAAGGCACTGTACATCAAATATCTTGCAGTATTATAGAATGTGTGACGTCTATTTCTGGACTAAATCTACAACGAGAGAGAGTAGAGCCTAGTATCTCCTCAGCGAGATATCCTGTGATGGAGGCATGATAATAGAGGCATTTGCTAACTTGTCATCTGTTTGTTCATCCTCATTTCCCTTGAAACCGCCTGGCAAATGATTTAGCATACAAGTAGCTCTGGAGACCGTGAAGTCGAAGAAAACACTAAACCGCTTGTATCAAACCCATTGTGATTCGGGAAACATTCTGAATGTAGTCTCGGGTGGTTATCCAAGATTGCTGGCATTTGCTGAATTTGTCAGGCTACCATTTTCAACCATTACATGTGTATGCTTGAGTACCACCCTTTGTTCAGAGATTCCTAAATACACTGTCAAATCATAGGACTATCCATCTTTACACTGTTTATTTTTTTGTGGTTTTGGGGGAAACTAACAATTATGTTAGAATCTGTGGAATCTACATAATAGCATGGCTGGAATGGATAAATGCAACCACTATGAGAATGGATATGTGGATAGACCTACTTACTTTCATTAAGCCGTATCTAAAACAAGAATGTTTCAGAGGCTTAAAGTGACTCTGCATTGCAGCTGGTTTATGTATGGGTCAAGACTTTGAAAAAGGATAGAATGAAGGGTTCCAGGCCGCAGTATGACCCAGGCCACCACACCGGCATTTCACATTTGTTCCCATGCGCATGGCTGCAAGTCACAAGGGATCTGTGCAATATTGTTTCGCTTGCTTGAGAGACTTCTTTCTATAAGACCCGATTCTACGAGACCTAAATCTATTATGCTCCAGAGAGAAATAGGTAAACATTATATATATTATGAAACATATTATACATATAAGATAGACTATGAATAACTGTAATTACAAATATAACAGGCAGCGTAGAAACTACTGAGATGGAGCACGAGACCAAATTCAAAGGGCAGCATACAAGAGAAGCTGCAACAGACTGTTGTTGTGTTCCAAGATGATGCTCATCTAGCTAATGAAGATAGACTGTAGCTTGGTTTCTATGGCACTGCTCTGGAGTTATCCAATTTCCTTTACTGCACATTAGGCGCCACATCCATGCACAGCTAGAGGACTTCAGTCTCCCAAAAGCAATCAATGAGGCCAGCACAATTCATTTACAGCCACACAACTGAATTAGGGCTGGCGAGAGCATGGATTTGCAAGTACATGGAAATGGACATCAGCCTATCCAGTTACCAAAATACAAAGCAAAGAGTATAATTACACAGAAATAATCCACCGAATGGAGTTAACCAACCTCTTGCAACATCCACGTTCAGTTGTGCAACGATTTATGCTGACGCCCGAAGCAATAGTTTGCTAAATCCATGTTGTATCACGTACAGTATACATTTCCGACTGAAAGGTTGTAAATGGCAACTAAACATTATTTTAAAATTCAATAAAATAACTTTTTTGCTTCCTGTTTTTTCCTGTGATTGAAAAATGACCTTGGAATATATTTCATGACAAGGACGCCCCTGGAGAAGACAATGAATAAAACAACTTATACTAAATGGCACATTAAAGGCCTGCCCTATCATCAAACACCAGCCGTTAAAGGCCCTCTCTGCCTGACACTCTGTGGTGCCTTCATCTCCCTTAGGACGCTCAAAGATCCATTCCTCTCACAGGACTGTGATGGTCGGATGGTGACAGGATGTCAGGAAATTAAGCAGTCATGGCTCATGGAGCCTGGAGGTGGACCGGCTCTTCAGGGCTTCCCCATAAAGCACTGCAACACAGCCAGACAACAACAGACCCTTCCTGAGTTCCTGCCATCCCTGGTTCAGCTTGCATCCTTTGACTAGCTAATTCACCGCTGAAGTCAGACACTAACTCCAAATCAAAGGACTCCTTAGCTTTGGAAACATGCAACATCACTGGGAATGTCACTGATAATTATGATGTTATGGAAGTTAAAGGAAGACAGTGAGTGGAACGACAACACAGCGGAAGTGAAAGAGGAGGCCTCCCACTGGGTATCAGACACCTCTGACGGTGAATAAACAGATGGGAACAAGTGACATTGATAACTGCTGCAGCTGTGGGGACTGCAGCTACTGTATGAGAGACCACAGGATCCGGGTTAATAACTGTCAGTTACCTGGCAGAAGGCTGCTTCAATGAGGGAAATACATGTTTAAGGTATCTGGATGAGCAAACACCCCCACAATCCCAAGCCTAATGCAAACTGCAGCAACCTACTGCCTTAGAGATAGCGGTTCATAAATGAATTTAGGGCTATCACATTTATCATGGCCGCTTCTGGATGGATATTTCACTTGTCTGACTATTGATGGTTAAAGTTAAAGAATGATAAGGTTACACTGGGTCAATATGTCTGCACTCTCTGTTTTCCCAAAGCCTTAAACTTACAAGACATTATATCTTTACTGTTTTTACATTGCTTATTAAAGCATATACAGTGCATTCGGAAAGCATTCAGACCCATTGACTTTTTCCACATTTTGTTACGTTACAGCCTTCTTCTAACTTTGACTATGTATACATACATTTTTTTTGAAAATAAGGTTTTTCTGTTTTTTTATTTTTAATACATTTGCAAACATTTCTAAAAACCTGTTTTTGCTATGTCATCATTTGGGTATTGTGTGTAGAGCGATGAGGGGGAAAAGAATATTTAATAAATATAGAATAAGGCTGTAACGTAACTAAATGTAAAAAGTCAAAGGGTCTGAATACTTGCACTGTAACTCACAACTATATATAACCTATAACTCACAGATCATTGAAAACATTCTGACAGACAAAATTATAATCCCTTCTCTGTGGCCAGTGTGATTAAGACAGTCCAGCGTCCCATTACATCCTAATGATGGGCTTTGCACAAATAAATGCACACCAGTGTGTCTGTTTAAAGTAACTGCCTAGTGTTTCCAGATTTCTATTAAATATGACCTGTATTTATTTACAATATGACTGAAATAGTTTTCCTTCCAAAAAATGATAATTAATTACCGTTGACGTTGGAAGTTTACGTACACCTTAGCCAAATACATTTAAACTCAGTTTTTCACAATTCCTGACATTTAATCCTAGTAACAATTCCCTGTTTTAGGTCAATTAGGATGACCACTTTATTTTAAGAATGTGAAATGTCAGAATAATAGTAGAGAGAATGATTTATTTCAGCTTTTATTTATTTTCATCACATTCCCAGTGGGTCAGAAGTTTACATACACTCAATTAGCATTTGGTAGCATTGCCTTTAAATTGTATAACGTGGGTCTAATGTTTCAGATAGCCTTCCACAAGCTTCCCACAATAAGTTGGGTGAATTTTGGCCCATTCCCCCTGACAGAGCTGCTGTAACTGAGTCAGGTTAGTAGGCCTCCTTGCTCACACACGCTTTTTCAGTTCTGCCCACAAATTTTCTATAGGATTGAGGTCAGAGCTTCGTGATGGTCACTCCACATTGTTGTCCTTAAGCCATTTTGCCACAACTTTGGAAGTATGCTTGGGGTCATTGTCCATTTAGAAGACCCATTTGCAACCAAGCTTTAACTTTAACTGATGTCTTGAGATGTTGCTTCAAAATATCCAGATAATTTCCCTGATGATGCCATCTATTTTGTGAAGTGCACTAGTCAATCCTGCAGCAAAGCACCCCAACAACATGATGCTGCCACCCCCTTGCTTCACGGTTGGGATGGTGTTCTTCGACTTGCAAGCATCCCTCTTTTTCCTCCAAACATAATGATGGCCATTATGGACAAACAGTTCTATTTTTGTTTCATCAAACCATAGGATATTTCTCCAAAAGTACAATCTTTGTCCCAATGTGCAGTTGCAAACCGTAGTCTGGCTATTTTATGACGGTTTTGGAGCAGTGGCTTCTTCCTTGCTGAGTGGCCTTTCAGGTTATGTCGATATAGGACTCGTTTTACTGTGGATATAGGTACTTTTGTACCTGTTTCCTCCAGCATCTTCACAAGGTCCTTTGCTGTTGTTCTGGGATTGATTTGCACTTTTTACACCAAAGTACATTCATCTCTAGGAGACAGAATGCGTCTCCTTCCTGAGCTGCATGATGGCTGCGTAGTCCCATGGTGTTTATACTTGCGTGCTATTGTTTGTACAGATGAACGCGGTACCTTCAGGCATTTGGAAATTGCTCCCAAGGATGAACCAGACGTGTAGAGGTCTACAATTGTTTTCTGAGGTCTTGGCTGATTTATTTTTATTGTCCCATGATGTCAAGCAAAGAGGCACTGAGTTTGAAGGTATGCCTTGAAATACATCCACAGGTACACCTCCAATTGACTCAAATTATGTAAATTAGCTTATCAGAAGCTTCTATAGCCATGACATAATTTTCTGGAATTTTCCAAGCTGTTTAAAGGCACAGTCAACTTCGTGTATGTAAACTTCTGACCCACTGGAATTGTGATTTTATCCCTCTGCAAACAATTGTTGGAAAAATGACATGTGTCATGCAGAAATTAGATGTCCTAACCGACTTGCCGAAACTATAGTTTGTTAACAAGAAATTTGTGGAGGGGTTGAAAAACAAGTTTTAATGACTCCAACCTAAGTGTTTTGACTCCAACCTAAGTCTATGTAAACTTCTGACTTCAACTGTATGTTAAAAAGCATATTTTCTCTGTTGAAATGCTGTAGGTGTACCCCAACAATCGAATGGTTTGTGCGTATACTGGTCATTAAAAATAGTAATGCAAGTAAACTGCTGAATTGCAAGCTCATCCTACTTTAGACCGCTGATTGGCCAGCTCATCCTTCTCAGGGAGATGACATCATGTTCTATGAGGAAATAGCCAAGCATTTTTTAAACTGTCTGTTTGAGATACAAGTTTGAGGTGGGGTTTTGGAACAATATTTTCTCCAATTTATGCTTTCGCCACAAATACGATTATAGGATAAGTCAACAACATTTCTTGGATATGAGTTAACTTTTTAAAGTCAGACTTTCATTGGGCAGCTACTTTAACATCCTGCCTCTCACCACCACCACTACAGTTCACAGCTTTATTATTGAAAGAACTCTATGGTATCATGAAACTGAGAGATGACGGCTGTCTCTAGAAAGCTACCGTACTATAGCAACTTTTTATGGAGCCAGTAGAAACCGACTGTGAACCAGCCAGCACAGCAGAGAACTAGACACCCCCTGACTACAGTGCACATGGATCCTCATAATGGAGACCCTCATCAGGTGTCCTTGTCTAGCCGTCAGATGTCCATAATCAACCTCTGTCACTCAACTCAACATCTAGAGGGAATCTCCAAGCGGGCTAATTGCCCAGTTATTCATGAGGCAGTCTGGAGGCCTCATTTCACTCTGTCTGCCATTTGAGCAACCGCCCAGACACCACCACCACCAACCACCACCCCTCTCAGAGTTCTCCTCTGCCAAGCTCTGATGGAGTAGGTCACCTGGTTATTGCCTGGGCTCCTCCAGGAGTTGACTCCATTAGCTAAGGCAATGTGAGGTCTCTGATGTGTCTGTGTAGATATAGTGGGTAAGGGAGGAAAAACATGGACCGGCCTCTAGGGAAGAGTCCTCACTACCTGAAGGAACCGCAGCTCCTTCAACTCCCTCGTCTACAGCACCGGTCTTGGTGGTACACCTGACTACTAATACAATGTTTAACAGACAATATTGTTACAGAAGACCATAAAACACTGAGGCCATGATCAAGGTCTCAACAGCTCCACAAATACATTGCTTTGTAAATCAAAACACAGACTACTCTGTAATAACATAAAAAGGTTATTTGAAAGTTGACTCTTTTGGGAGTAGTATCTGAGACAGTGGCTGAGATGGAATATATATCAGGTTTACCGTTGGGCTTTGGATGTCACTGTACTTGTTTACAACAGTAGTTGCCAGGTAATATACAACCATACCTCGTCTATGGAAACTATGAGTCTGTAATTCTTTTTATTTAGTGACAAAACATTAGGGAGCATGGCATAGGAGACAAGATGTGACAAAAGGGCCCAACACAAAATGATTTAGGTTAAGAGTAGAATTCATAAAGCTTACACTGTGTTGCATTGCACTCCAGACAGTCCTCTGGTAAGCAGCATAGCAATGGGAAAGAGAAGCATTTTAATTAAATAAAGTGAGACAGTGGAGGAGGAAAGAGGGAGGTACACAAAGACATTACATCCAAATGCATACATCCAAAGACATCAGAGTCCTTCAAAAAGAGCTAAGAGGAGGAACAAAGTTAAGGGAAATCATAATTACTATTCATTAACGAAATTGATGGAAGAAAATGTATATTTTCTTATAATGGGATTCTGGCTTTAGCCCGAAGCCATGCAGAACATTATTTTCTCAATCCATTTAAGGATATTATTTTCCTGAGTTACAAAACAATGTGTTGACTTTCAATTGAGTCCATAATTAAAATAGTGCAGTCCCAATGAAAAGAAGGTACTGTATGTGGTTGAATATTATGAAGGTGTAGGAATTTAACATGATCAGCAGGAAATGCAAACGCATAGTGTATTCAAAGTTTAAAAAGGCTTCTAAAGTTTGTAATTTCCTTTAAAAAATGTCAGAGTTGATTTGCCCTAACAAAAAATGTGTCAACCCCTACAAAAATGTCCATTAATTATAATCCACCTAATAATTCACATTTCCTGTTGCTGCAGGATTATTTTTCTGCTGTGAGAAACTGGTCAAATAAGATCCAACATCTGTACATCAAACAAACAAATATTGAATACATTCAAAATTAAGCGTTTGCGGATTATTGAGAGAAACATATTTAACCTTGGATTTTGGTCAAAAAATAACCCTGCATGATAGTGACATAATTTTTCAAATTGGTCACTTCGACAAGCCTTAAATCCTGGCTCTCACATTACCATCTGCATCTATATATATATATATATATATATATATATATATATATATATATATATATATATATATATATATATATAGAGAGAGAGAGAGAGAGAGAGAGAGAGAGAAAGAGAGAGAGAGAGAGAGAGAGAGAGAGAGAGAGAGAGAGAGAGAGAGAGAGAGAGAGAGAGAGAGAGAGAGAGAGAGAGAGAACTGTGGTAAGGATAATCCATGATGAGAAATGTCCCTCACCTGAATTGGACTGTCAGCTATATGTTGACCTCTACCCTTAGCAAAACATCAAGTTAGGTGTCACTGTCAAGGTTGTATGAGATGAAAATCGGAAAAACAAGATCTAATGAAACAAAACAGAGCTAATCTGATCGAAAGCAAAGGTTTACTTTATACAGCAAACACCTGACTTTGTCAATCGCACAAATTCCATTAATCTTTTCTGTCTTATTTGTGAGGTACACATAGACAGGAAGGACACAGGATGCTGCACACTTCTCTTTGCCCTCCAGGGTAAAGCTGATGATTTGTTAACAAACACGGATCGATAAAGAGAGAGTGAGTGAGGCCTGAACGGAAGACGAGCACAAATAATTAATTTCCGGCTCCGGGGGCCCTACCATGGCAAATCACCAGCTTTAATAAACAGTGTCAAGGCAGAAAGACAAATGATGTTTACTCTGAAGCAGTGGTCCTGTGGGCTGTGTGTGTCTCTGCTTTTCCTTACCAGTCTGTCCAGGCTGGTGCCAGCTGCAGTAGTGGGCCGCTCCTCTGGGCTGTAGGGCCTGAAGCGGGCGTTGAACACATCCGAGACGCCCCGGGTAGACCTGCCGCCCATTCCTGAGGGCTTTGGTTGGCCACAGCCTTGAAAAATCTGCAATTACACAGAGAAGGACATCCAACTGTTGGATTGCAAGAGGAGCTAGAATTACTTGGGATGTGGAAAAGAGGGAAAACACAATGTTTTGTTAAGGCCTTGTGGATCCTACAGCCCCCACATTGCCAACAAGACAGTGCTCAAAGTCACATTGATCTAACCAGAGCCGACAGGTTTTTCAACTGGTGCAAGACCAGCCATATATAATATCATGGAGTTAACTTTTTAATGGATTATGGGCAATTCACCACATATACTTTAAAGATAAACAAAGCTGCATCTGCATTGTGAGAAAGCCAACAGAGCATTTAGCCTTGAACGAGAGCAAGCCCCCAACATGTGTAGGCTGAAGAATCTCTTCACAACCACTTCAGTTTTTTTTGCAATGACTACAATTTTGTGGGCAAGTAAAATGCAGTAAAACACTGGAAACACATTAACTACTGTTAGTTGAACTAAGATTATCTGACCATAGGGAAACATGTAATTCAAATACAAAGACCTAAAATTTGATATAATTAGAATGGGTAGCAATACACACCTAAAACATGATCCAGTTGGTTTTCAAATATAAACTGTACGTGACAGAATACAGATGTGCCATCCTGCCCTTGTTCTCGACTCCCACACTAAGGCTGTAATGCCATAAACTTTTAATTAGTGTGTTAATGGACTCTACCCAGCAAACCGGGAACATTTCCAGAACATTAGCTAAGATTCCCATTAAGTTCAAAAAATGTTTTTGATAACGAAATCATTTTCTTAAATGTATACATTTAAAAAAACCGAAATATCCTTTGAATGTTCTAGCGTTCACTAAAATGTTATGCACAATATCTGTAACAACCACCTCAGAACATTCCTCAAAAGTTCCAACTCAGGAGGCGTGCAGACCATCCACCGCTTCCAAGTATATCTCTCGCTAATGTTCAATCTCTGAATAATAATGTAGACGAGCTCAGGGCGAGGATCTTCTTCCAGAAAGACATCAGGGATTGTAACATACTCTGTTTCACGGAAACATGGCTCTCTAGGGATATACTGTCGCCGTCCATACAGCCATCTGGGTTCTCAGTACATAACGCAGACAGGAATAGAGAACTCTCCAGGAAGAAGAAAGGCAGGGGTGTATGTTTCATGATTAAACACTCATGGAGTGACAGAAACTCAAGTCCTTTTGTTCACCCAACCTAGAATACCTCACAATCAAATGCCAACGGTATTACCTCCAAAGATAATTATCTTTGGTTATAGTCACAGCCGTGTATGTTCCCCCTCAAGCTAATATGACAAAGGACCTCAAATAACTACACTTGACTTTATGCAAACTGGAAACCACATATCCCGAGGCCGCATTTATTGTAGCTGGGGATTTTAACAAAGCAAATATGAAGAAAACACTACCAAAGTTCTACCAACACATTGACTGTAATACTTGTGCTGGTAAAACATTGGACCACTGCTACTCAACTTTTCTAAAAGTCTAAGGCCCTTCCCCTGCCCTCCCTTTGACAAATCTGATCATGATTCCATTTTGCTCCTCCCTTCTTATAGGCAGAAACTCAAACAGGAAGTACCAGTGCTAAGGTCTATTCAACGCTGGACTGACCAATCGCAATCCATCTTCCAAGATTGTTTTGATCACGCAGACTGGGATAGGTTCCGAGTAGCTTCTGAGAATAAAATTGACGAATGCAGGGATACGGTGACCTAGTTCATCAGGAAGTGTATAGGAGATGTTCTACCCACTGTGGATACCAGAAACCAGAAACTGTGGATAGATGGCAGCATTCGCGCAAAACTGAAAGTGCAAACCACCACAACCATGGCAAGGTGACTGGGAATATGGTCGAATGCAAACAGTGTAGTTATTCCCTCCACAAGACAATCAAACAGGCAAAATGTCAGTATAGAGACAAAGTGGAGTCACAATTCAATGACTCAGACACGAGACGTATGTGGCAGGATCTACAGACAATCACGGACTACAAAGGAAAAACCAGCTACGTCCCGGAAACCGGCATCTTGCTTCCGGACAAACTAAACACCTTCTTTGGCCCGCTACCTAGGACTGTGGGTTCTCGTTCTCCATGGCCAACGTGAATAAGACATTTAAACATGTTAACCCTCGCAAGGCTACCGGCCCAGACGGCATCCCTAGACACGTCCTCAGAGCATGCGCAGACCAGCTGGCTGGAGTGTTTATGGACATATTCAATCTCTCCCTATCCCTATCCCAATCCCCACTTGCTTCAAGATGTCCACCATTGTTCTTGTACTCAAGAAAGCAAAGGTAACTGAACTAAATCATTATTGCCCCGTATCAGTGCTTTGAGAGCCTAGTTAAGGATCATATCACCTCTACCTTAACTTACCTGACACCCTAGATCCACTTCAATTTGCTTACCACCCCAATAAAACCACAGACGATGCAATCGCCATCACACTGTACACTGCCCTATCCCATCTAGACAAGAGGAATACCTATGTAAGAATGCTGATCATTGACTATAGCTCAGCATTCAGCACCATAGTACCCACCAAGCTCATCATTAAGCTAGGGGCCCCGGGTCTGAACCCCGCCCTGTGCAACTGGGTCCTGGAGGAGCCGCCCCAAGGTGGTGAAGGTAGGAAACAACACCTCCACTTTGCTGATCCTCAACACAGGGGCCCCACAAGGGTGCGTGCTCAGCCCCTTCCTGTAGTCCCTGTTCACCCATGACTGCGTGGCCATGCACGCCTCCAACTCAATCATCTTCTGTGCCCATATGAATAACCCCTATTATGTAACTGGAATGATGAGATAGATGTTCTTCTTCTATGTTTTTGTTTTATTATATCACTGCCATACTGTGTTCAATCTTGTCTAGCCATCTTGTCTCAAGAGGACCACAATGGAAATAAGTCCCAGACTTTATTGTGTGTTATCCTCAATGATTTTATTTATGTGTATGTATGGCTGTAAAGTTGTATGTGTGCTTGTTTTAAAAAATGGTCGAATTAATAAACTAAACTATCATACATTTCGCTTCACCCACAATAACATCTGCTAAACAAGTGTACGTGACCAATAAAATTTGATTTGATGATTTGAAGTTCTCATTAAGTTTCCCGGTAATGTAATACTTTGAAAAAAACATGTATTTAACTAGGCAAGTCTGTTAAGAACAAATTCGTATTTACAATGACGGCCTACACCGGCCAAACCCAGACGACACTGGGCCAATTGTGTGCCACCCTATGGGACTCCCAATCACAGCCAGATGTGATACAGCCTGGATTTCAACCAACTTGCTCTGAGATGCAGTGCCTTAGACTGCTGTGCCACTTGGGAGCAGTAAGAAGACAACGTACCAGTAATGCAAACCAAAATTGGTTCTATGAAAGTTGTGGCAAATGTTCTAATAACATAAAAACTGTCCAGTCGTGCTGATGATTATACAATGTTTGTATAAAACATTCACCTGATGTTTGAATAACTGGTACATAGTGTTATTACATGACCTGGAAACCTAATGATAACTTTTGGGCAATCCAGTCAGAAATGCAGAATTTAGACTAACTGTAATGAATCAAACATTGTCTAAATATGTACTGTTAAAAACGCACCCGATATAATTCCTACTTTGAGACGGCTGATATGGCCCCCCCAGGGTAGCCTTAGTGGTTAGAGTGTTGGACTAGTAACCAGAAGGTTGCAAGTTCAAACCCCGAGCTGACAAGGTACAAATCTGTCATTAACCCACTGTTCCCAGGGCCTCATTGAAAATAAGAATTTGTTCTGAACTGACTTGCCTGGTTAAATAAAGGTAAAATAAAAAAAATGATTTGAAAAGCAAAACTGATCCTAGATCATCACTCATAGTCTTGTAAATAGTAGCCCGTTGGATGAGTGAAGTGATGGTGAATAACCCAGTTACCAGTATTTCTCTGGGTTACTTACATCTAAGAAGGATAAACAGGAAGCATGGAATTCATTATTGACCATACTGCCAAGGTTAAATACTGAAAACAATATGTAAGAGAGCTTCCCTGGTGGCGTAAAGAATAAAAGACCTGGCTTGGGATTCAAGTATTGCAGTTTCCAAGTACTCCACATGTGCAGATTGAAAACATATGAAGTGTAAGAAATATAGTAGGTGTTTGAATGATTAAATGCTCTTCAAATGTCCTATGAATTAAATGAAAATACCATATGTCACCTACAATACAGTCCTCAAATGAGAATTAGCATTAAATCTTCAGAGAAACCTAATGGGGATGTATTCCAATCTGCTATAAGGAGCTACAGATTTGCATGCTGAGAATATTTTGGTAATATTAGGTCAAACTTAAATTGTTGAAATGGAATATTATGTTAAACCTAAAACAAATATGCTATGAAAGTCATATAGAATTACTTATTTGGAAAATTGTGGAACATTGTGCAACATTGTGGGATATATTATTGCAAAATACCCAGACACCTCCCATACTTTAAATGGTGTGGGACATTTAAATAACTTGGACCAGGTGTTCTTCTTACAACATTATAGGAATGTCCTGTGCAACCTAACTTAAAACATTGTATGAATGTCATCACAACTGAGCAAATTTTGTGTTTTGGTAACGTACGTGTCTCTTGTAATGTTCCCGCACTGTTCCCACAATCTAATTATGTAAATGTTCTGGTAACCTTTAAGTAGTACACAGCGTTGTACGAGATCTTCAGTGTCTTGGCAATTTCTCGCATGGAATAGCCTTCATTTCTCAGAACAAGAATAGACTGACTTGTTTCAGGAGAAAGTTCTTTGTTCCTGGCCATTTTGAGCCTGTAATCAAACCCACAAATGCTAATGCTTCAGATACTCAACTAGTCTAAAGAAGGACAGTTTTATTGCTTCTTTAATCAGGACAACAGTTGTCAGCTGTGCTAACATAATTACTAAAGGGTTTTCTAATGATAAATTAGCCTTTTAAAATTATAAACTTGAATTAGCTAACACAACATGCCATTGGAACACAGGAGTGATAGTTGCTGATAATGGGCATCTGTACACCTATGTAGATATTCCATTAAAAAAGCAATTGTTTCCAGCTACAATAGTCATTTACAACATTAACAATGTCTACACTGTATTTCTGATGAATTTGATGTTATTTTAATGGACAGAAAATGTGCTTTTCTTTCAAAAACAAAGACATTTCTAAGTGACCCCAAACTTTTGAACGGTAGTGTATCTCATTCTGGGAATTCTTTGAAGAACAGATTAAATGTGTTCTTGGAACATTCTTGCAACATCAGACAAATGTTTTATACAGTCATCAGCACGACCGGACAGTTTTTGTGTTATGAGAACTTTTTCCTTACAAATGCTCTCGGGGCTTTCACAGAAACAATTTTGATTTTCTGGGAAGACACCTTGTTGGGTTCTGGGAATCAGTTTGACTAATTCGGTTGACATACCCTGTAGGAGACTTGGACACTGTTATCTTGCATATTCATGATGGCCTCCGAAATCTTGACATCAATGGGTTCCATGACAGACTCGATGTTGAAGGGTCCCTCCAGCCTCTGTGCCACCAGCAACATGGCATCTGTCGAGAGAGAGAGACAGAGTGAGAGACAGAGTGAGAGCGAGAGCGTGCGAGAGATTGAACACGCGCGTGCGAGAGAGCGAGAGAGGAATTTAGCCACAATGACTGCCAAAGGCTTGAGTTGGAAGACTTATGTGTCCAGAGAAAGCAGATTATCTTCCATTTGCATTCAATGCTTTGCCTTGGTATCACTAAGACAATTAATGTGTCACTTCAGCAAAATGTATTTGTATATTTATGCAACATACAAAACACCTTTATAATTGGCTATTTGTCAATATTCATCATTAACTGTCACACTTGTCTAAGAAAGAAGCAGCATCTCATCACAGCGTCTCATCATAACAAATTGTTATACGGTATGTGTTTGGCACTTGAAATAAATTACCGCATCCAATCACAGCAATACATAATTGTATATCATGAATGCTTCTGGGGGTATATTACATTTCTATGTAGATCAACTCAATAGATTCAATATAAATGGAGTTGTACGAAATAAAAAGAAAAGTGATGATTAGTCGTTGATTTAATAGAATTTCTCAAAGCGAAGCACATTGAGGTCTTATTTACTTTCGCTCCGGGCACGGATGCTATAAGGTCACCACCTCATTAATATCACTGTGTAGACTAAAACCATACGGCAATGTCTGAACTGTATATGATTATCACAACACCACATTTACTTACAGCATTTTAATCACCCCACACTGGTCTGGAATTCTAATAATATCATATGATCCTTGAACCAAAGAGATCAATGATGTCCAATTCAGAAGAAGTATTGTCACACATACAGTATCACACTGTCTTTCTTAGTAATTATACTGTATAAGAACATTTCCTGATTCTCATTGCGGTCTTAGCCCTCCGGAGTTGCCCTTTACAAAACCATGAGCTAATTGTTATTGTCATGGAACAGAGCTGCTGTGCTCTATCTTGGGGGGATATCCATGTTACTGTGGGACTGGGACTGTCTGTCTCTCTGTGTAATGACAGTTTGGAGTGGGAGTGGAGATCCACAGGCATATGGGGACCTGGCCAGCTAGTAGCCCCAAAGGGGAACAGCGAGGCCTGGGTAACACTGCTCTAGGGCTCTTGTAGAACTTCTCAGTCATGCCCAGGCAGTCTCAGCCAGTAGACCTCCCAGGACAGGACCTCACCACCCACACACTGTCATAATTACTCTGTCATTACCTATCTACTGAATTAAGTAATAATTTAATTTAGGGAATGGAAAACCATTGACCACAAGTCATAAATTGATATGCATTACCATGATGTTTTTCCCAGGCGTGTAACCTTCCCAACATCACAGGTCATTTGTTGTTAAAATACATTAACAATTGGTTCTATGATGCGGCTTTGTGTTGTAATACAAATCCTTTGGCTTGCTGCCACAGTCTCCTCTTCATCATTCAATGAGCTGTTTTTGAGAACATTTGTTGATTACCATGCTCAAATGGCAGAACTACAATAGACTGTAATCATAACAAGATTAACAATTTGTTGACGCATTATTTTCCATAAACATTGAAATGACTGGTTTGGAAATCATCGCTTACTTGTATAAAATTATGTAAAAAGGGAAGCTTTGATGATTTCTCTGGATTTCAAATAAGTTATAATCGTGAAACTCCCCGTCTCCCATAACTACTTTAGATGTTTGCAGAATGAGGCCACAGTGGTCTTTGGGGACCTGCTATCACTAATGGTAAGGAGAAGAGCTGGCTGGGCAACGTTACCTCAGTCATCTCTGGTGCCATTTCCTTTCCAATTATGTCTGAAGTCGGCCCTTTGAAGAGCACTTGTGTTTGTTTACACTGGGGCGGCAGATAGCCTGTGATGCTTGGTTAGAAATCCATCAGCACACTGGCTAAGGTCAGGGGTCAGGGACTAACTAGGTTCCCTTTGGTTTCCTAGCTGCAGTCTGTGAAGTATCCACAAGCAAAATGAAGTTCACCATATATTTTCATAGGATGTGGATCCGGATGTCGTAAGGCAATGACACGTTACATTCAAAGAACGTATGTCAACAAAGCTTTACGTACACACATTGCTAAATCTCACAATGTCAGTATCCAAGCTAATAATGTAAACGTAATCTGAATGCATGCAGCAGGCCTCAAGTATGATGTAGAGAAAAATAAAGGTCACACACTCAAATTCAAATGTTCAAAAAGTGACAATCCAGGTCAGAGCAGCCAGTGGCGAGCTCCTCCACAGATCTCCCATGCAGAGAGTGAATGGAGTTGCCTTCAGCACCACAAGGAAGATGGCAATCTTTTCCAGCCATGTGGAGTTAAGATATGTTTATCAGATGGGCACTACAAACACAGGGAGCCCAGGATGCAACGCCTCATCCCACACAATCCCCAAAGAGAGAGGGGTGAAGAGAGAGAGTAGTGAAGAGAGAGAGAGCATGCAAAGAGAGACAGAGAGAGAGAGAGAGAGAGAGAGAGAGAGAGAGAGAGAGAGAGAGAGAGAGAGAGAGAGAGAGAGAGAGAGAGAGACTGCTGTAGTGTATACTGCTAGCAAGGAGCCAAGACAGTGATGCTGATTGGGTCAAGTCAGGGCAGGGCAGGACAGGGCAGTCAAATTGCAGTTAGCCACAGTGCTGCGTCTCTGAGGAGAAGGAGGCACGCGGTAGCGCTCTCTACCTACATGGAGAATTAATGAGTCTCATTTATGAGGAGAGCACAGAGTCTGGTCCACTGTGACTGGGCTGCTACTCCTGCGTGCCAAGCTCAGCTCTCCCTGCTTCACTTTTGTAGTGTGGAGATAGGCCACCGGCCAACAGGATGAAATCTGGTTATCATCACCACACAGCCATGAAAATAGCGCCCATCTTGTCCTATTTTGAGCCAGGAGGCCAAAAATGATGATGAGGGAGCTGTTAGCGACAGTAGTTTCTTCCAACATGAACACACTAAAGGAAAGACAGTATTTTTCTGAAATTGAATTATATAAACATAGAATTTTTTAGAGGCATGTTCATTTATTTGAATTGAACACTCTATTACAGTAAATTGTAATACAACCACACAAAAAGGAAAACCCTGTTCTACAGACAATCTCCTATTTTCAGCTATCGAAATTGTTGCCCCTAAAATAGAGGCTATCTGCTAGAAAAGCTCCAGCAGACAAGGACAAATAAGGAAAGTGAAAAGGCCCATGTATGGCTCTTTACCTCTGAAGAGATCCCTGAGATGAAAAATGGCTCTCATGTAATTTGGATTCTGTAAAGCATAGCTCATCTGTGGTTCACTCAGCCAACTAATGGTGTTATATGACACCGTAGAACAAAATGGGCAGGGGAAAGCATATTGTTCCTTGGTCACAATTTGTCCTGATAAAAAAGTCCTTGAGCACACATACGAGCGCGTGCACATGGTGTGCCTGTACGCACGCACGCACACACACACAGACACTAGAGAGAAACAGATGAGACTATCCGCAGCTCTTTTGAAATATTCATAGCAATGATACACATAAAAAAAGACCTTCCAAGATTGGCTGAGTTAAATCTTTTTCTATCAAGCCATAAAAGCTTTGCGCACATGGTAATTGCCTTTCCAAACACCCATTTATTTCCTAAAAGCTCTCTATTCATTCACAGAGTTTTCAAATGGCCACACCACACCAGATAGTAGCAAATTCCTGATACCAATGTTCTGTGGAGACTTGTTCTTTTGTTCTTTCTCGCTGTGCAGAAACACAAAACAACAGACACTTGATTTTCTGTCTGATTCATAGATCAGACAAGCTATTTGACTTGAAATGCATACACATAGAGTTAAATCAAATGTAACATGCAAGAAGGTAGTTGTTGCTGGTTTGAATGTATGTCTGGAGGAGATTTAAATGTGCACATCTGATCGCTTGAACCCAAACGCTGACGCCACCGGCACTTCTATCATGTTCAGGTCTACAACTGGAGGTCTGACACATGTTGCCTTTAATCTCGGGATAACACTGGGGAAATAGACTCGTTTTAAAACCCACCCATGGATATTTAATTGACAGATAAAACGATCTGCATAAGAAGACGTCCTACCCAGTCGAACGAGAAAAATAAGGCCCCTCGCGACGAGCAGTAATCCTATGAGTCTCATGAGGATATGGATCGGAGAGACAACTCTTGCACACTATTCAAAGACTGTTGAAGTGCATTGAAAGTATACCATTGGATCTTTTGAAATAGCGCCACTTGTACAGTAGGATCAAATTCCCTGGGGTTTGAGCATAAATGGATCGAGCAATTAGGCATCATTTATGACAATTGTGTTTTATCTGATAATAGACAAATAGAAGGAAACGATGACATAGGTAGAAACTGATAATATCCTTCGAGCTGCACTACTATTCTGATGTAGTTCTTCAAAGCAAAAAAATAATTCAGTCCTGGCATGCATCCTGTTGGAATTAAAGCCGATTATCTAGCATTTCCACTTGCTTATTAAACCTACATGAGTGTTCATTGCCTTCAGCAACACAGAATAGCAACCTATACTGAATTTACGTACTAAACAGGAAAATAAATGCAAGTGTTAATCAGATTTGTCTTCATATCCTACATGCAATTATCAGTTGTAACTGTATAATAGCTCATAATAAGCATGTATTTTTAGCTATAGAAAACCTACGTTCTCAGGAGCACCAGTGATTTGCTAGTCCTAATGAAATTCTGCAGCAGAACCCAATAGCAAGCCATTCTCCAACGGATCCCGTTACTAATGGGGTGAGGGATGTCATGGGGATTGTCTTTGAACCGAGCATCTGTCCAATGATCTCTAACGCAGGCTGACAGGGGTGTTTCAACGATTTTGTCCACAAATATGTAGAGGAAATCCTTGCTTCCAGTCGACATCAATTTTCTCCTCGTAAAACCACATATTTGAGAAGTTGGTAACACATGATTACCACAAAACCCAAACATGATCTGGACAAAGTATCACCTGCTGAACCGCTCTGAAATCAGAAAGGGAATGGTTGTGACGACGCAATGAAAATGATTTATTTCCCCCGCAATGACTCCAGCAGTCATTATGACACCCATTTCTTTCTATATTCGGCAACTCTTTAAACAAGTCCTGTGTGGCTCAGTCGGTAGAGCATGGCGCTTGCAACGCCAAGCGTCGTGGGTTCGATTCCCACTGGGGCCACCCATATGTAAAAGTAGTGGCCCCAGCCGACTTGTAAGTCGCTTTGGACAAAAGCGTCTGCTAAATGGGATATATAATATTTATATATTGTTCAAAATTATGGTGAAAAAGTAATTCCATTCAGGTGAATTATGATTATGTCTGAGCAACAGGTTCACAACCACTGTTTTCACACACTGCTGCCTTACTTCAACGAGAAAACACACAAAACAAATGCTTTCTTGCTGCGATGTCTGACTTCAATCTGGCGACAGATTAGGTAAAGACATTATTTCACAGGCTCTACCTACAGTACATCAGGAATGTATTCTTAATGTGTTTGGGTTTGTGTTCTAGCAAGGCAGGGCTCATTAAAGAAGCAATTTCTTCTAACAGCTTTGACTATCCAACCCTCACCTTTCCCCACAGCTAGGGACATTAATGGATTCCAGGATTCTATCAACTGTGGTCACATATCACAAAGGGTATAAGATTACTTATTTGTATTTGCTTAACCCCGTGTCCCTGTGTGGTGGAAGTGGCCACAAAGATTAGTCCGAGAGCAAACAACCATTATAAACCCATTTATCCATTCCAGTGGTGGGGCGAAATAGCACTGGGAGACCATGCTAAATCGCCCCCTGCTCAGAGGTCTGCATGCATCACCAGGAGGGGAAAGTTCAGACCTCACTGATTTAGCTATAGGCAGAGAAGAAAACTAAAACAATCTCATGGAACGGAATAGATGGTTTTATACTTAAGGTTGGTTCCGTTGCTACAGCGCATCACAAAGGGATAAAATACCATTTCAGGGCAAGGAAACTGATGTTGACAGTCAGATGAGCTATCAAAATGAATCTTCATATTCAATGAATTCTTCGGTCTCCTCAGCAGTGGGTGGTAAGAGTCTCTACACCTACATGATGCTGTCTAAATCACAGCTCTCGAATGAGACCTCATGGCACCTGGCCTGGGTCTACTCCTGAAGATACGTGGTTCTCTCTCTCTCTCTCTCTCTCTCTCTCTCTCTCTTTGACACCCACACTACCCCTGATTGCACCTTCAGTTTTATTATTAGATACAGTATCAAATTTCAGGTCAACTCCGGCATTTCTTCTATGCATAAAGCCAGGACTTACACAAGCTAAAGAGTGAGCAACGAAGAGAGGTAAGCTGCGCAGACTATCACTAAAGAGAATCCAGACAGGGATGCTACATGTTTTATCAGTCTTTTCCAACTCACTTCTTTTGTCGTGAAATGCCAGTTGTCTGCTTGATACAAAGCCAATTACATCCATCATAATGATCCATTAGTACTGCAGATCCAAGACGGAGTATGAAATGTCGCTTCGAATGATGTATCTGCCACTTTTGTATTTCAGTCAGAGAGTTCCGTCTCAAAGTATAAGTGATTCTATCCTATTTTTGGAGACAGAAAAGCATGATCATCACAAATAATAAGCAGCACACCATGCAAGTGACTGGTGCACACCTAGAGTCCTATGTCCTATGAGAGAGAGAGACGGACATAGCTTAATAAAACACTTTTGCGTTTAGGTCCCTACTTCATTAGCTGGTGGTGTTGAGGCATATGTGGGAATTCATTATATCCATGTTTAAACCTATGTAAGGACACACAATTAATTAACAATATGATCACTATTTCCATTTCCTTTAGTGCGGTGCCCTTGCAGAAGAGGAACTCTTTTGGCCCAGTTGTCTCATTCTCAGCCACGGGCAGTCCTCTAGTGGTGTGTTGCTGAGATTATTTATTTTCCCTTCCTTCTATATTTTATTAATGAGGAAATCTTCACAAAGGACAGGAAATGTTTTTCATGAATTGTGAGGTTGTGACTGTCTCCAGTTACCCCGGTGAAACAAATCACGCAATTAAAAAGAAATGAGCAAATAAAATCAATGCAGATCACTTACACTGTGGTGACCTACGACCTCTAGAGAGAACGATCCTAGTCAGTATTGCAATAAAGCTCAAATGATAGAAGAAAAAGCTGTGACACCGCTGTGTAGTACACCTTTGGATGGTCCCAGAGTATTAGCACATGGGTAGGGCCTAGTCTGGTGTGCATTGCGGTAGTCAAGCAGGAAGGAAAATCGCTTTCTATCACCTGTCAACACACACGCAAAAAAAAAAATGATAATGACACGTGGGGTATAAACTAGAGAGGGCCACATATATCACCACAGCATGTGACGGATGTTCAAACGCCATAGGCTGATCGAGACATCAATTCTCTAGGACAGCCAAATACATAACCTCTTAAAAAGTGTTTCAGATATATGACATTTTAAAACATTATTCAATCAAAAAAAAAAGGACGATTCCCTTATATGAAAACACTTCAAAGGCACCTCAAAGACATGCAAATATAAACAGCCATCCCACAAACTGAGATTCAATGCATATTTCAAGCCTAATGTATCATGTAAACCAAAACCCTGGAGGAGTTGGTGAATCCAGCATACCGTATGTTCAGTGATGAGTGTTCAGGTGTGAACTGACAGATGTTCAGTTAGCTTCCCCGACGCTTCAGATGATTCATCCCATCAAAACAAACATCTGACTTCTCATCTAATCTTACTTCACATGACATTCATCTACTGCTTTTCTATTACTTGTAGATAATATGAACGTACATTTTGTAAAACAAAACAAACCCGGGAGTGATCTGATTCACATGCATGCCATAATTCTGTTGCAGGGATGAATGCAGAACACAGGTTGAATAAAGGATGATGTCTGCCACCTGTTTCCATAATTCATAGACTGAGCCACTTGTGTTGTTTTTTTTTCATGCAAAATAGCAAGAGGTCAGAACAAATGGTTCCAATGGGAACAAATGGATTAGAGACTGGCTAGTCAGTGGAACCAATATAATCCATGATTTATTCCTTCTATTTTAATTACATGAATACTTGAGGAGGGAAAACAAAACCCATTTTGCTTGAATTCAGCTGACAGATTTGCATATTTAATCATGGGTCCTTTATACTGTCTGATTCATGTTTGATGTGCAGGCAGGTATGCATAGATAAAACCTCTGAAAATGATCTTCAAGGCTGTAATGTTTAATCTGATACCATTTAACACTTGGTTTAGTCTGGAAATGTGTTATTAAAATTGACTTGGCTACTCTACTGATATTTTGATATTACAGATTTTGATATTATGCCATGTATTTTTGGTATTATGATATTTGATGTGTATGACAACAGTGCCATGACCTTCTACGATCAATCAATCTCTATAGGTACAGCACCTTTCCACTCCTGTAATTCAGGCCTTTTCCTTTCGCCTGAAGTGATCAAATGAAGTTCCGCTTATTTTAGCCATGAATTCTACTAGATTCACTGAACATTTCACATGTTGTTCTACGTGAAATACCTCAGTCATATTTCACTTGCTTGGCCCATTTGGTTCCCGCCTAAGTCAAGAAAAGGGAAAGAAGAAAAAGTACAAACCTGCTGGTCTTGCCACCTGAGAGAGAAATAAAATAAAACTCACCACATTTTATTTTCTGAAATAAATGACTGAAAGCAAGTTCCTACAAGGGTATACCATTTGGGTTGGGTTGGCAGTGAGGTCTGGCTATGGGCTACATAATAGCTATATGTACAATAAAATATACAAAAACACACAGAACTCAACTGATTTGTAGTGGCACATACTAATAGTCCCATCGCTCGTAGTACACAGTGCCAAGCTTCAACTCTATTTTCATAAATAACATATTGAAACCCTTTCAGAGAGGAACAAGAACATTCAGACACACCAATATAATGGGAGCTTTATACAGCCTCTCGTATTTTCCCCCCTGTCTTCGACTATGCATAAACGGAAGCCGCGCATTGGCACACAGCTATTATAAGAAGAGATGGATGTTTTGGAGCATTCCATATTTCGCTAGCTAGACTGAATGAATGGAAGCAGAAGCACAGCTGCACTGAATGAACATCTGTTTTGGCCTGCTTTTGGCAGTGGCACCAAAGTCCCTCCTCTGCCCCCCCCCACACATTCATACTGAGGATAAATGAAGGTTAGGCTGAGGGTAATGTCAATGGCTGCCTTTTTGTCCAACTTTTGTCAGAAGTTCCAATGCACTGTGTCAGAGAGTGTTATTTTCTGCTGGTGGAGCTCTAGCAGTGAGGAGGTGCTGAGGGAAAAATCATTGCTATCGGGAGCTCAGCTTCCAGCTGTAAAGGATTTCTCACTCCTTGGTTGAATTAGCTTTTCACCTTTCCGGTATCTCGTCTTCTCTGGTCAGCGGAGCAGACATACGCTGTTGGGCGAGATAGATGCCACTGGAATCAAGATGAATATCTTTACTTAAGCTCTGTTGCCAGTTCCATGTCAGTCTCCCAGGCTTTTGTGTTTTATTTCACTCTAAAGCCCTGTAGACGCCAGCTCCTCCCATTCTATTCACATTAACTGGAATAGCTAAAGGTTTTCATGTGAGTTAAAGTATATTACTACGATGTAGCCCTATACGTGGATGAAAAGACACGTTCAAGAGTATGATAATCCTATATTGGTTTGTGAGCTTGTATGCAAACTCAATGGATTTCAGCATCACGGCAAAAACCGCCAATGCCCTACGCTGCAAAGCAAAGCCTGTGTACGATCATCCGGCACATGTGAAAGAAGAAACCCGCGTTATTAGAGTTTGGAGTTCATTTTCACGGGGTCTATCCTCCTCTCAACTACTTAAGGAACAGTGAGAAGCACAGGGGACATTTGGCAGACACGCAATCACTATTGTAAGCTGTGAATGCCCAATCGATATCCTCTGTGCGGTTGGACCTTGAGCTAATTGAAAATCTTTCAGCCTATAATGAATATGAAATGTCAGAGAGCCAAAATATATGAACTGACATTTAATCTCCACCCCTGGAACAATTCTCCAATTGAAAGTATGGACATGTTGACATCTAGAAAAAACACCGTATTTCAGTTAGACCACCCAATTATCAAATAGAAGGACATAAAACGTAAAACTGTTAGATAAATCGTATAAATCTTGTACTATTGGACCTTTACTGTAGTGACTGATGTAGTCTACAGTAGAGAGCTATTGAAGTGGCCAAGCTCTGTAACAGCGAATCGTACAGTGCATATACAGTAAACCCACACCATCAGCACTACATTTAGTCCTGGGTAACAAGACTCTAATAGTCAACCTGATGCTACCATTGAATATTAATCTGACAGATGTCACACTGCTCCACCAACACCTCAATGTGCTGTACTTTACATTGGGCCTCCGATGTTCTGACATGGAACAACTATCGAGAGAGCTGTGGCCCCATTTCAGCTGCTTGTTTCTGACAGCAGCATGCTTGTCATGTGTCTCTAAAGAGCAGATCGCAGCTAGACTGCTCGGCTTTAGTTCACTTCAGCAGTCTTGACATATCTATATGAAAGCTCCAAACTGAATTAGGTAAGTCTATTAAAAAAAATAACTGCCATGTTGTATTCATGTTTGTAATCTCCCCGAGTTAAACAAGCTCCTGTTGAACTGCTTTCCACAAAGCTCAGCGTTTCCCACAGTGTGCTACTATCCCACTGCAAGTCCCCATTTAACACAGCATGAGCCCACCAGCCAATGAGTTATGGCGTTTTCATCCAGTATAAATTGTCAAAGAAAAAAATGAAGATTCAAACAGTAAAACGAAAATGTACCTTCTTATTATAGTGCCCAAGTTGTGTCCACGGGACTAAACACAGACAAATAAAACATGAATGACATCTTACCATAAAATGAAAAACACAGACAAACAATTCAACACAGCACATTTTTTATACAAAGGCAAAGGGAGGGGGCTTACCGATGTACTGGTTCCACTCTGGGTCCAGATCGGCCTGGTTGGCGAGACAGCCCTTCATGACGTTCAGACAATAGTTGTTACAGGGCTTCACGGAGGGCATGGCTTGGCAGTATGGGCAGTACATCATCTTGGTCAGTGCTCGGATACATGCTGGGGTGCTGCTCACCTAGTGGGTGGATATAGTGTCAGAATAAAGATCAGCTACATAACAGATACGATATACTGTTTTACACAGATACGCTATACTTACACATAGGATACAGCAAACTGTAATTTCCTGTCTTGGATGAATAATAAGATACTAGCTGGCTAAGAAAGCTAACAGGAAGTAAAACTATGTTCTACATAAACCAGTATGATTCCTCCCAGGCAACATTTCTGTCCAGATTGAGGGCCCTTTACCAGGATCACAGCACAGTGAGTGACTGGGAGAACAGTAGGAGCATTCTACTGTGCTTTCTGTTTTCAATAGAGCACTACAACACAATTCTCATGAGGTCAAATGAAGTCCGAGAATGTCAGGCTTAAGACACTGTTTAAAATGCAAAAAGACACGCCGGCTGCTCCACTGTCCTTACATCTATGGCGCTCAACAGAAGCTCAGCATACATAAACAGGAACGACATGAACAACAGTTGTATCTGGTCAAATTGAAAATATGTGAAAAATACAGCACCAGATTTGTTTGGTCAATAATGCAAATATCAACATATTTTTTCTTTGAAGTCAAGGCTCCAGGGTAATGGCTAATGGCTTTATCTATTTAACAAACACCAACACAGACAGGCCCTTAATAATAATTTCTTAACCTTGTTACTGCATCTCAGGCCTATGTGAAAAAGCAATTCCCTAACCACCATTTCTGTCAGTGCATCAGCTTGCTGTGTGTGTGTGTGTGTGTGTGTGTGTGTGTGTGTGTGTGTGTGTGTGTGTGTGTGTGTGTGTGTGTGTGTGTGTGTGTGTGTGTGTGTGTGTGTGTGTGTGTGTGTGTGTGTGTGTGTGTGTGTGTGTGTAAGTGGATGCCTACATGTTTTATGCATTTTATTGCAGTAGTGTCTGAGCTTCTTGTTATTCTGGCCAAAATACACTACATGACCAAAAGTATGTGGACATGTGCTCATTGAGCATCTCATTCCAAAATCATGGGCATTATTATGGAGTTTGTCCCCCTTTGCTACTATAACAGCCTCTATTCTTCTGGGAAGGCTGTCCACTTGATGTTAGAACATTGCTGCGGGGGACTTGCTTCCATTCAGCCACAAGAGCATTAGCGGGGTCGGGCACTGATGTTGGGTGATTAGGCCTGGCTCGCAGTCGACGTTCCAATTCATCCCAAATGTGTTTGATGGGGTTGAGGTCAGGGCGCTGTGCAGGCCAGTCAAGTTCTTCCACACTGATCTCGGCAATCCATTTCTCTATGGACCTTGCTTTGTGCAAAGGGGCATACTGTTGCCACAAAGTTGTAAGCACAGAATCGTCTAGAATGTCATTGTATGCTGTAGTGTTAAGATTTCCCTTCACTGGATCTAAGGAGCCTAGGCCAAACCATTAAAAACAGCCCCAGACCGTTATTCCACCTCCACCAAACTTTAGAGTTAGCAATACTCATTCGGACAGGTAGTGTTCTCCTGGCGTCCACTAAACCAAGATTTGTCCAGATGGTAGAGCGTGATTCATCACTCCAGAGAACACATTTCCACTGCTCCAAAGTACAATGGCGGTGAGCTTTACACCACTCCAGCCGACGCTTGGCTTTGAACCTGGTGATCTTAGGCTTGTGTGCGGCTGCTCGGCCATGGATATCCCTTTCATGAAGCTCCCAACGAACAGTTCTTGTGCTGACGTTGCTTCCAGAGGCAGTTTGGAACTCGGTAGTAAGTGTTGCAACTAAGGACAGATCATTTTTACGCACTACGTGCTTCAGCACTCAGCAGTTCCGTCCTTTGGGCTTGTGTGGCCTACCACTTTCCGGCTGAGGCGTTGTTGCTCCACAATAACAGCACTTACAGTTGACCGGGGCAGCTCTAGCAGGGCAGATATTTGACTTCCAGATATTTGATATCCTATGACGGTGCCACATTCAAAGTCACTGAGCTCTTCAGTAAGCCCATTCTACTGCCAATGTTTGTCTCTGGAGATTGCATGGCAGTGTACTCTATTTTATAGATAAAATAGAGTATGAAATAGCCGAATCCACTCATTTGAAGGGATGTACACATACCTTTGTATATACTGTATACTGTAGATACAATAACACATTCCTATTTCGTCAGGTTAATCTCAACATCTTTAAAATAATAAAGGAAACACCCAGTCTCTGTTCTGAACGAAGTATAATTTTACACAACGCCCAAAATATCTTGTGTATTTCCAGTGTGAGCAGATGTACTAGTCTAAACTTCCCAAAGTACCCAGACACTGCATGAATGAGGTGAGAGAAGAGGCACAGCTCGGCTGGAAGTCTGTGTTTTGAGTGGTTTCTGAGCTGTCTTCATGTTTGATGTGATTGGACCCCTGTCTCTCTCAACCCAACAGTGAGGATCTGCTGAGGGGAAGGCAAGGCGGAGGCATCAACAGCCTCCACAGAGTCAGGCTTGAAGACAAGGATCAAACAAACACACACACACACACACACACTGACTGATACGCCTCAAACATCTACTGCTAGCTTCCTCCGTCATTGGCTTGACTTATCACAACAGTCTGATGCTGATCACTCAAACAATGTCATGTACCCACTGACATCCAAAGGAACTCACAGGTGTGGGGGCTGCGAGTTGAAGATATCAAGGGGGTCATCGTTTATTTAGATTCTCTGCTACCTGTGGTGGCTATACAGTATCTGCCTTCAATATTTGTGACATTTCAGATTGCTTTGTTCTGCAGTTGCACTGTAACTGTTGGTGAATACAATTCATTCATTTCATATGGATGCGATAAAAACAAGTATTTTTCAGATTCTAAGATCTTAAAAGGGTCATTTGAACCTGAAATCCACTTAATTTTAAAATACTCCACTGGAAGAATCCTTCATGTGCATGTCTGTACAGTAAGACATGGTATAGGGTTGCTTCCCCCTTTTTCAATTTGCAGAACTGACATCTGACAAATGCTACCCTTCCCCACAAATGGCTTGGGTGCAGACCAGCACTTAGTATGTTGCCATAATGTCTGCTTGACTCTCCCCTATCTCTCCCTGGACTGCTTGCTCCAGAGCAGGTATTATTCTAATGATACAGGCTCATCAAAGCGCGTCCTATTATTAGAATCAATCAATAGCCACATCAGTGCTTTGCAACACTGAATAACAGAAATACATGGTGTACCCATAATGGGAATGCAGTCTTTGATACTTTGAGAACATTTTGATATCCTTGGGTATATCTTTTCATATCAGAGGTTTAGAAAAATGGGTAAACACCAAGCCTACGCTGGTATTTCTGCTGTAATAAGTGTAATTGAATGCCAAACTCTGATTGATCATGGGTAAACTAAACTGCCAGGCGATATATAAACGTGTGTCTCTAGTTACTCAGGCAGTGCCTCCAGTCAAAATCTGAGTGTCTTAGTCAAAAACTGTGAACTGCTGGGATGTGATGTACTACACCAGCTCCTTTAACTCAATAAAGTCCCCCAGCAGCACTCGGCATAGATGTCACATCTCACTGTAGCCGGGTGCCAGGACACCTCCTCTGTGGTGTCTTATTCCATTATGCTTACACCCAATCTCTTCTGATGAGTTGAGGCCCCGTGGATCAAAGCGCCTTTGCCCCGCCACATGACCTGTGTCTCAGGTCCCTGGGTAATGTCAGAGGTGAGGTGGGGACATGGCGGCTGCCAGGGAACCTAGGATGTGTGTCAATACCACAGATCCTAACAACTCATCCCCAGCTTTTGCTCATAGAGAGGGTTTCATCAGGCTGCCCTGGCTGGAAATGGGGAACTGATATGGCCTGGAGGTGCGTGACGTGATCACACATGATTGTGGTTCACGGAGTTCATCATGCTTGCTGGTAATGAATGGCCCGCAGTGGAAAGGTTGAGTTTGTTGGAGGTTCATGAGTTATACATCTGATTCTCCGCAGGCTGCCAAATCACCTTGGGTTTCCTCGTGCCTTTGACCGTATAATACTGTAGCTGCGCTAAAATCCTCATGACGCATACCCTATTTATCATGAATTATGATGAACATAAACCCATTGACCAGCAACAGTTGCATAAGGACTCAATTTCCAAACAGGGTATTAACTGTTTTCTAGCCTTGATGTCCAGGCTTCTCCTCGGACTACGCAGAACAGGTTACACAGTATTATCAACACCGATAATGGTAACAAACGCATGCAATTCCGATAAATTGCTTGTGACCACCGAAGCAGGGGAAGCAAATTGTATCTATAAGGCCAGTGTTCTCATGTTGATATTAACTGTGAACACGATCTAGAAAACAGTTGTTTTTGTTGTTGAGTGGAGCAAATACCAAGCATACATCTCTTGCTATGCCTTTAATCTTCCTTTGCACTGGATCGAAACTACACACACTCCTAAGGCAGTGATATACTGCAGCAACAGCTAGCTGCATTAAGATTATATCACATCAAACAGAATACTTACAGCAAGATTAATGGGGATGGTATACAGACTTAACAAATATTGGACGATAGAGATACAAACATCCATAGCAAATAATATTTCCTCGTAGCTTGGAGACAGATACTCTTCCCATGCTTAAGAATTCCTTGTGAATAACGGGAGGCCCCATCAGTAGTCATTATAGAGCACTCGAGAGGGCAGCCCTGAGCCTCAACCCAAAAGCCCATAGGCCCATACAAAGAGGTGGTGCTGGTGGTAAGTCAGTGGTAAGTCAGTAATATTATATTGTAGGGGATCTTCTGGGAGAGAACAAAACCTCACCCTGAAAGTAAATTAGAACACCTTCAGCTTGTTCAAGAATGTGTTGGATTCTGTTAAAAGCCTACTTCTTTCCGCACCAGTAAAATTCATTCCAACACCAACTCCAACACCAACAAATTGCTCCGTTTTATGATCTCAGGTTTTGGAATTAAATATTTATATGTGATAATGATGGATCCAACACAATCAGTCCATTGTTCAATTCTGGGAAAAGTTTTGATATAAATCTATGACATTAATTGTACATTATACAATTGGGTCAAAGGATTCAGGAGAAAATTCCCTTTTTCAATGGGAAATGGTGTATTCCTTATCAGAATTAGCATTCTCACCGCTGCACAATAGCAGCAAATTAGGCAAAAGCTAAAAAAAAAACTAAACTCATGAAAAAATACTACAATTTACTAAAGAATACTACAGTACTTACTAAAGAATTCTAGTATTTTATAGTAAACTGTATATTGTAGAATACTGTCACACCCTGATATGTTTAACCTGTCCTTGTGATTGTCTCCACCCCCCTCCAGCTGTCACCCATCTTCCCTTTTACCCTCAGTGTATATACAGTTGAAGTCGGAGGTTTACATACACCTTAGCCAAATACATTTAAACCCAGTTTTTCACAATTCCTGACAATTAATCCAAGTAAAAAGTACATGTCTTTGGTCAGTTAGGATGACCACTTTTTTTTAAGAATGTGAAATGTCAAAATAATAATAGAGAAAATGAGTTCTTCCAGCTTTTATTTATTTCATCACATTCCCAGTGGGTCAGAAGTTTACATACAGTCAATTTGTATTTGGTAGCATTGCCTTTAAAATGTTTAACTTGGGTCAAACGTTTTGGGTAGCCTTCCACAAGCTTCCCACAATAAGTTGGGTGAATTCTGGCCCATTCCTCCTGACAGAGCTGGTGTAATTGAGTCAGGTTTGAAGGCCTCCTTGCTCGCACATGCTTTTTCAGTTCTGCCCACAAAATTTCTATAGGATTGACGTCAGTGGCTTTGTGATGGCCACTCCAATACCTTGACTTTGTTGTCCTTAAGCCATTTGCCACAACTTTGGAAGTATGCTTGGGGTCATTGTCCATTTGGAAGACCCATTTGCGACCAAGGTTTAACTTCCTGACTGATGTCTTGAGATGTTGCTTCAATACATCCACATAAGTTGCCATCCTCATGGAGCCATCTTTTGTGAAGTGCACCGGTCCCTCCTGCAGCAAAGCACCCCCACAACATGATGCTGCCACCCCTGTGCTTCACAATTGGGATGGTGTTCTTCGGCTTGCAAGCCTCCCCCTTTTTCCTCCAAACATAACGATGGTCATTTTGGCCAAACAGTTCTATTTTTGTTTCATCAGACCAGAGGACATTTCTCCAAAAAGTACGATCTTTGTCCCCATGTGCAGTTGCAAACCGTAGTCTGGCTTTTTTATGGCGGTTTTGGAGCAGTGGCTTCTTCCTTGCTGAGCGGCCTTTCAGGTTATGTCGATATAGGACTCGTTTTACTGTGGATATTAATACTTTTTGTACCCGTTTCCTCCAGCATCTTCACAAGGTCATTTGCTGTTGTTTTGGGATTGATTTGCACTTTTCACACCAAAGTACGTTCATCTCAAGAAGACAGAACCTGTCTCCTCACTGAGCGGTATGACGGCTGCATGGTCCCATGGTGTTTTTACTTGGGTACTATTGTTTGAACAGATGAACGTGGTACCTTCAGGCATTTGGAAATTGCTCCCAAGGATGAACCAGACTTAATTAATTAAGTATAAATTAATTATAAGTGAAATAATCTGTCTGTAAACAATTGTTGGAAAAATTACTTGTGTCATGCACAAAGTAGATGTTATAAAAATAGGTTTTAATGACTCCAACCTAAGTGTATGTTAACTTCCGACTTCAACTGTATACCTGTGTTCTCTGTTTGTCTGTTGTCCATTCATCTTGTCTCGTCAAGTCAACCGGCGTGTTTTTCCATGCTCCTTCTTTTTCCAAGTCTCTGTTTTTCTAGTCCTCTCAGTTCTGACCTTTGCCTGCCCTGACACTGAGCCCACCTGCCTGACCATTCAGCCTGCCCTGACACTGAGCCTGCCGGCCACTCTGTACCTCCTGGACTCTGACCTGGTTTATGATCTTTTGCCTGTCCACGACCTGTCACTAGCCTGCGCCTTGTTTTATAATAAATATCAGAGACTCGAACCATCTGCCTCCCTTGTCTGGATCTGCGTCTCGCCCTGTATCGTTATAGAATACTGTTATCCACACTGTATTTTCCCTCAATCCTTTGTAGTACTTACTATATAATCGCGTAGTATACTGTAGAATAATATACTCCACACTGTAGTATCCCTCGAACGTCTAGTGCTTACTATAGAATCTTGTAGTATACTGTAGAATACTACAAAATGATCTTCAATGCTGTAATGTTTAATCTGATACCATTTAAAACCTGGTTTAGTCTGGAAATATATTGGTAACTTTTTCTTGGCTACTGTACTGAAATTTGTATATGTTTTGTACACCAAGTGTATGTTTGATTTGCAGGCAGGTACGCATAGACAAAAGCCTCTGAAAATGATATTCAATGCTCCCACTCCATTTTCTTGGCTACTGTACTGATATTTTGATATATATCAACAGACACACACACACACACACACACACACACACACACACACACACACACACACACACACACACACACACACACACACACACACACACACACACACACACACACACACACACACACACACACACAAACACACACACACACACACACACACACACACACACACACACACACACACACACACACACACTACTGGTCAAATGTTTTAGAACACCTACTCATTCAAGGGTTTTTCTTTATTTGTACTATTGTTTTACTACTACTTCATGAAGCTGGTTGAGAGAACGCCAAGAGTGTGCAAAGCTGTCATCAAGGCACAGAGTGGCAATTTGAAGAATCTCAAATAAAAAATTAATTTACAATTTGTTTAAAAAAATGGTTACTACATGATTCCATATGTGTTATTTCTTAGTTTTGATGTCTTCACTATTATTATACAAAGTAGAAGATAGTAAAAATAAACAAAAACCATTGAATGAGTAGGTGTTCTAAAACTTTTGGGAGTAGTACACAGCATTGTACGAGATCTTCAGTTTCATGAAAATGTATCACATGGAATAGCCTTCATTTCTCAGAACAAGAACAGACAGACGAGTTTCAGAAGAAAGTTCTTTGTTCCTGGCCATTTTGAGCCTGTAATCGAACCCACAAATGCTGATGCTCCAAATACTCAACTAGTCGAGAGAAGGTCAATTTTATTGCTTCCTTAAATCAGCAGAACAGTTTTCAGCTGTGCTTACATAATTGCAAAATGATTTTCTAATGATCAATTAGCCTTGTAAAATGATCAACTTGGATTAGCTAACACAACGTGCCATTGGAACACAGGAGTGATGGTTGCTGATAATAGGCCTCTGTACGCCTATGTAGATATTCCATAAAAAAATCTGCCGTTTCCAGCTACAATAGTCATTTACAACATTAACAATGTCTATACTGGATTTCTGATCAGTTTGATGTTATTTTAATGGACAAAACATGTGCGTAGTATATATATATATATATATAGATACATATTTAAATGTATTACAGATTTAAATTTTGTAATATTATATATTTTGATATCATGATATTTGATCTGTATGACAACAGTGCCATGACCTTCTACGATCAATCAATCTCTATAGGTACAGCACCTTTCCACTCCTGTAATTCAGCCCTTTTCCTTTAGCCTGAAATAATCAAATGAAGTTCCGCTTATTTTAATCATGAATTCTACTAGACTCACTGAACATTTCACATTTTGTTCTACGTGAAATACCTCAGTCATATTTCATTTGCTTGGCCCATTTGCTTTCCGCCTAAGGCGAGAAAAGAGAAATAAATAAAGTTGCTGGTCTTGCCACCTGAGAGAGAGATAAAACAAAACAAATAATATTTTCAGAAATAATTTACAACTTGTAGAGTCCATGCCCCAACAAACTGAAGCTGTTATGAGGGCAAAAATGAGGAGATTCAACTCAAAATTAGGAAGGTGTTCCTAATGTTTGATACATTCAGTGTACAGCGCATTCGGAAAGTATTCAGCAGGGGGGCGGCAGGGTAGCCTAGTGGCTAGAGCGCTGGACTGGCAACCGGAAGGCTTGCGAGCTCAAACCCCGAGCTGACAAGGTACAAATCTGTCGTTCTGCCCCTGAACAGGCAGTCAACCCACTGTTCCCAGGCCAACATTGAAAATAAGAATGTGTTCTTAACTGACTTGCCTGGTTAAATAAAGGTAAATTTTTTTTTTTTTACAAAATTCAGAAAGTATTCAGACCCCTTGACTTTTTCCACATTTTGTTATGTTACAGCCTTATTCTAAAATGTATTAAATTGTTTTTCCCCCTCATCAATCTACACACAATGCCCCATAATGACAAAGCAAAAACAGGTTTTCAGACATTTTTGCAAATACATTAACAAATATTAAATATTACGTTTACATAAGAATTCAGGCCCTTCACTCAGAACTTTGTTGAAGCACCTTTGGCAGTGATTATAGCCATGAGTCTTCTTGGGAATGACGCTACAAGCTTGGCACACCTGTATTTGGGGAGTTCCTCCCACTCTTCTCTGTAGATCCTGTCAAGATCTGTCAGGTTGTATGGGGAGCGACACTGCACAGCCATTTTCAGGTCTCTCCAGAGATATTCAATCAGGTTCAAGTCCGGGCTCTGGCTGGGCCACTCAAGGACATTCAGAGACTTGTCCTGAAGCCACTACTGCATTGTCTTGGTTGTGTGCTTAGGGTTTCTGTCCTGTTGGAAGGTGAACCATCGCCCCAGTCTGAGGTATTGAGTGTTATGGAGAAGGTTTTCATCAAGGGTTTCTCTGTACTTTGATCCATTCATCTTTCCACCAATCCTGACTAGTCTCCCAGTCTATGACACAGAAAAAAACATCCCCACAGCATGATACTGCAACCACCATGCCTCACTGTAGGGATGGTGCCAGGTTTCCTCCAGACGTGAAGCTTGGCATTCAGGCCAAAGAGTTCAATCTATGTTTCATCAGACCAGAGAATCTTGTTTCTCATGGTCTGACAGTCTTTAGGTTACTTTTGGGGCGGCAGGGTAGCCTAGTGGTTAGAGCGTTGGACTAATAACTGAAAGGTTGCAAGTTCAAATCCCCGAGCTGACATGGTACAAATCTGTCGTTCTGCCCCTGAACAGGCAGTTAACCCACTGTTCCTAGGCCGTCATTAAAAATAAGAATTTGTTCTTAACTGACTTGCCTGGTAAAATAAAAACTTTTGGCAAACTGCAAGCGGGTTGTCATGTGCCTTTTACTAAGGAGTGGCTTCTGTCTGTCCAGTACCATAAAGTCCTGATTAGTGGAGTGCTGTAGGGATGGTTGGCCTTCTGGAAGGTTATCTCATCTCCACAGAGGAATTCTAGAGCTCTGTCAGAGTGACCATTGGATTCTTGGTAACCTCCCTGACCAAGGCCCTTCTCCCCCAATTGCTCAGTTTGGCCAGGCGGCGAGCTCTAGGAAGAGTCTTGGTGGATCCAAACTTCATCCACTTAAGAATGATGGAGGCCACTGTGTTCTTGGGGACCTTCAATGCTGCAGAAAATATTATGTTACCCTTCCCCAGATCTGTGCCTCAACACAATCCCATCTCGGAGCTCTACGGACAATTCCTTCAACCTCATGGCTTAGTTTTTGCTCTGACGTGTACTGTCAACTGAGGGACCTTATATAGACAGATGTGTGCCTTTCCAAATCATGTCCAGTCAATGTAAACCACAGGTGGACTCCAATCATGTTGTAGAAACATCTCAAGGATGATCAGTGGAAACCGGATGTACCTGAGCTCAATTTTGAGTCCCATAGCAAAGGGTCTGAATACTTATGTAAATAAGGTTTTTCTGTTTTTTATTTGTAATACTTTTGCAAACATTTCTAAATACCTATTTTCGCTTTGTCATTATGGGGTATTGTGTGTAGATTGATAAGAATTATTATTTTAAAAATCCATTTCAGAATAATGCTGTAACGTACACTACCGTTCAAAAGTTCGGGGTCACTTAGAAATGTCCTTGTTTTCCATGAAAACACACATGAAATGAGTTGCAAAATGAATTGTAAATATAGTGAAGACATTGCCAAGATTAAAAATAATGATTTTAATTAATTCTGTCCTTTAAACTTCATCAAAGAATCCTCTATTTGCAGCAATTATAGCCTTGCAGACCTTTGACATTCTAGTTGCCAATTTGTTGACGTAATCTGAAGAGATTTCCCCACATGCTCCCTGAAGTACCTCCCACAGGTTGGACTGGCTTGATGGGCACTTCTTACATACCATACGGTCTAGCTGCTCCCACAACAGCTCAATAGGGTTCAGATCCGGTGACTGTGCTGGCAACACCTCTGTCCAGTGTCTGTGTTCTTTTGCCCATCTTAATCTTTTATTTTTATTGGCCAGTCTGAGATATGGCTTTTTCTTTGCAACTCTGCCTAGAAGGCCACCATCCCGGAGTCACCTCTTCAGTGTTGACATTGAGACTGGTGTTTTGCGGGTACTATTTATTGAAGCTGCCAGTTGAGGACTTGTGAGGCGTCTAGACACTCTAATGTACTTGTCCTCCTGCTCAGTTGTGCAACCGGGGCCTCCCACTCCTCTTTCTATTCTGGTTAGAGCCAGTTTGCACTGTTCTGTGAAGGGAGTAGTACACAGCGTTGCACCAGATTGTCAGTTTCTTGGCAATTTCTCACATTGTCATTAAGACTCCTGTCCTACCTACTTACAGGTTATGTCAAATTTGTTCTTCTATTATTGGTCCAGTAGGTTTCTGCAAAGAGAAATCACCCACTTTGGATCCTTGAAAAGCGCTATATAAGTCCTATTTAATATTATAGTAAATACTACAGTATACCCTAGTAATATCTGCAAAATATTTTTTTTACTAGGGCAGTTTTTTATGAATGACAGAGATTTGGGCTTACCTTGGACACCCTGTTGGCCACCTCTCGACCAACCGAGAGCCCCTGGACGAATGTGCGGGCTGCAATGAAGGCCCTTGTAACCTGAGCCTTGAGCTTCCTAGGCACGTCTCCAAAGGGTTTAAGCTGGTCTGTGTACTTGCTGATGCACTCCAGATAGTCATCTGTGATGACGTACTGGGAGTTGAGCAGCGTGAACATGCGCTCCAGCAGCCGCGACCAGAAGTCGTTGAGCATCTCCTCCAGGTTCACGTTGCCCCCAGTGTAGTAGCGCTTCAGCTCGGCAAACAGGTTCTGGAAGACTTCTGAGTTCTGCATGTAAGGCTTGCCATAGGTCCGCACGAACATCTCGTTCAGGGACTTCTCCGTGTTCTCCAGCAGCTCCAGGAAGAACTCTTGGTCAAGAGAAGAAAGAGAGAGACAATTCAAATAATGTACAATAATAAAAATAATAATAATATTTAGTAGAAGAGACAAGATAGAATTTTCAGAATTTGGTTGTGTATCAGCCGTCTTTCTATTCTGCTTTTCACTGACAGCCCGTATCAGCAAAAACATTTTAGATTGGTAAGTTAGTCTAGCCAGCTATCTAAACTTCTAGTAACCATGGTCAAATTACCGACCGGGGGACCCCCATTTGTTTTATTAGTCACTCTCAGTCAGATATCGTATTAAAACGGCAAACAATTCTCTCACACTATGGCAAAATAAGTAGAATTACAAGTGATTAGCTGTAAAACTGCACATGGCAAGAAATTAGCTATAGAATTTGAAAAAATTCTCTCCGCCCCATGACAAAATGTGGAGGTTTGCAGCAAATTTGCTTTAAAACTGCAACATTTTCTCTATGCCCAATGGCAAAATGTGTAGAATTGCAGAAAACTTGCTTTAAAACTGCACAAAAAACTGTACGGCCCATAGCAAAAATATGTAGAATTGCAGGAAATGAATTTGGTTCTCTCTGCTGTCAAGAGGAGGGGCCGATAAAATGTTTTGCTCGCAGGGTGGGGGGGGGGGGGGCAAAAGGCTTGGGACGGCTCTGACTGCATGTGTGGGTATGGTTGTGGGGATGCAGATCTGCGAGCCACTGCGGCCCCTCATGACAAGTTCAGATTTTTTGTGAATCCCAACCCATTCAAAGTTGCCCATCTCTGATGTACAGCATATCCGATATACAGTATATATATATATATATATATATATATATATATATATATATATATATATAGTTGAAGTCAGAAGGTTACATACACTTAGGTTGAAGTCATTAAAACACATTTTTCAAACACCACACATTTCTTGTTAACAAATTATAGTTTTGGCAAGTCAGTTAGGACATCTACTTTGTGCATGAGACAAGACATTTTTCCAAAATTTGTTTACAGACAGATTATTTCAATTATAATTCACTGTATCACAATTCCAGGGGGTCAGAAGTTTACATACACTAAGTTGACTGTGCCTTTAAGAGCTTGGAAAATTCCAGAAAATTATGTCATGGCTTTAGAAGCTTCTGAGAGGCTAATTGTCATAATTTGAGTCAATTGGAGTTGTACCTGTGGATGTATTTCAAGGCCTACCTTCAAACTCAGTGCATCTTTGCTTGACATAATGGGAAAATCAAAAGAAATCAGCTAAGACCTCAGAAAGAAAATTGTAGACCTCCACAAGTAACATAAAAGGCCGCTCAGCAAGGAAGAAGCCACTGCTCCAAAATCACCATAAAAAAGACAGACTACGGTTTGCAACTGCACATGGGTACAACAATCATACTTTTTGGAGAAATTTCCTCTGGTCTGATGAAACAAAAATATAACTGTTTGTCCATAATGACCATTGTTATGTTTGGAGGAAAAGGGGGAGGCTTGCAAGCCGAAGAACACCATCCATTTACATTTACATTTACATTTAAGTCATTTAGCAGACGCTCTTATCCAGAGCGACTTACAAATTGGTGAATTCACCTTCTGACATCAGTGGAACAGCCACTTTACAATAGTGCATCTAAATCATTTAAGGGGGGGGGGTGAGAAGGATTGCTTTATCCTATCCTAGGTATTCCTTGAAGAGGTGTGGTTTCAGGTGTCTCCGGAAGGTGGTGATTGACTCCGCTGTCCTGGCGTCGTGAGGGAGTTTGTTCCACCATTGGGGGGCCAGAGCAGCAAACAGTTTTGACTGGGCTGAGCGGGAACTGTACTTCCTCAGTGGTAGGGAGGCGAGCAGGCCAGAGGTGGATGAACGCAGTGCCCTAGTTTGGGTGTAGGGCCTGATCAGAGCCTGGAGGTACTGCGGTGCCGTTCCCCTCACAGCTCCGTAGGCAAGCACCATGGTCTTGTAGCGGATGCGAGCTTCAACTGGAAGCCAGTGGAGAGAGCGGAGGAGCGGGGTGACGTGAGAGAACTTGGGAAGGTTGAACACCATCCCAACCGTGAAGCACAGGGGTGGCAGCATCATGTTGTGGGGGTACTTTGCTGCAGGAGGGACTGGTGCACTTCACAAAATAGATGGCTCCATGAGGATGGAAAATTGTGGATATATTGAAGCAACATCTCAAGACATCAGTCAGTAAGTTAAAGCTTGGTCGCAAATGGGTCTTCCAAGTGGACAATGACCCCAAACATACTTCCAAGTTGTGGCAAAATGGCTTAAAGACAACAAAGTCAAGGTATTGGAGTGGCCATCACAAAGCCCTGATATCAACCCTATAGAATTTATTTGGGGCAGAAATTAAAAAGCGTGTCCGAGCAAGGAGGCCTACAAACCTGACTCAATTACACCAGCACTGTCAGGAGGAATGGGCCAAAATTCACCCAACTTATTGTGGGAAGCTTGTGGAAGGCTACCCGAAACGTTTGACCCAAGGTAAACCATTTAAAGGCAATGCTACCAAATACTAATTGAGTGTATGTAAACTTCTAACCCACTGGGAATGTGATGAAAGAAATAAAAGCTGAAATAAATAATTCTATAGGATGGCTGTTTTTTTTCAAATGACTTCCTCACCATCTTAAATAAGCATTCCCCTTTCAAGAAATTTAGAACCAGGAACAGATATAGCCCTTGGTTCTCTCCAGACCTGACTGCCCTTAACCAACACAAAAACATCCTATGGCGTTCTGCATTAGGATCGAACAGCCCCCGTGATATGCAGCTTTTCAGGGAAGTTAGAAACCAATATACGCAGGCAGTTATAAAAGCCAAGGCTAGCTTTTTCAAGCAGAAATTTGCTTCCTGCAACACAAACTCAAAAAAGTTCTGGGACCCTGTAAGGTCCATGGAGAATAAGAACACCTCCTCCCAGCTGCCCAGTGCACTGAGGATAGGAAACTCTGTCACCACCGATAAATCCACTATAATTAAGAATTTCAATAAAGCATTTTTCTACGGCTGGCCATGCTTTCCACCTGGCTACCCCTACCCCATCAACAGCACTGCACCCCCCACAGCAACTCGCCCAAGCCTTCCCCATTTCTCCTTCTCCCAAATCCAGTCAGCTGATGTTCTGAAAGAGCTGCAAAATCTGGACCCCTACAAATCAGCCGGGCTAGACAATCTGGACCCTTTCTTTCTAAAACTATCTGCCGAAATTGTTGCAACCCCTATTACTAGCCTGTTCAACATCTCTTTCGTCACGTCTGAGATTCCCAAAGATTGGAAAGCAGCTGCGGTCATCCCCCTCTTCAAAGGGGGGGGACACTCTAGACCCAAACTGCTACAGACCTATATCTAAGGTCTTCGAAAGCCAAGTCAACAAACAGATTACCGATCATTTCGAATCCCACCGCACCTTCTCCACGATGCAATCTGGTTTCAGAGTTGGTCATGGGTGCACTTCAGCCACGCTCAAGGAAATCTTAACTGCCATAGAAAAGAAACAATACTGTGCAGCCGTATTCATTGACCTGGCCAAGGCTTTGACTCTGTCAATCACCACATCCTCATCGGCAGACTTGATAACCTTGGTTTCTCAAATGACTGCCCTGCCTGGTTCACCAACTACTTCTCTGATAGAGTTCAGTGTGTCAAATCTCTATGGGGGTATCACAGGGTTAAATTTTTGGGCCGACTCTCTTCTCTGTATACATCAATGTTGCTCTTGCTGCTGATGAGTCTCTGATCCACCTCTACGCAGACGACACCATTCTGTATGCTTCTGGCCCTTCTTTGGACACTGTGTTAACAACTCTCCTTCCGTGGCCTCCAACTGCTCTAAGATACAAGTAAAACTAAATGCATGCTTTTCAATCGATCGCTGCCTGCACCTGCCCGCCTGTCCAGCATCACAACTCTGGACGGTTCTGACTTAGAATATGTGGACAACTACAAATACCTAGGTGTCTGGTTAGACTGCAAACTCTCTTTCCAGACTCACATCAAACATCTCCAATTCAAAGTTAAATCTAGAATTGGCTTCCTATTTCGCAACAAAGCATCCTTCACTCATGCTGCCAAACATACACTCATAAAACTGACCATCCTACTGATCCTCGACATCGGCGATGTCATTTACAAATTATCCTCCAATACCCTACTCAATAAATTGGATGCAGTCTATCACAGTGCCATCCGTTTTGTCACCAAAGCCCCATATACTACTCACCACTGCGATCTGTACGCTCTCGTTAGCTGTCCCTCGCTTCATACACGTCGCCAAACACACTGGCTCCAGGTCATCTCCAAGACCCTGCAAGGTAAAGTCCCCCCTTATCTCAGCTCGCAGGTCACCATAGCAGCACCCACCTGTTGCACGTGCTGCAGCAGGTATATCTCTCTGGTCACCCCCAAAACCAATTCCTCCTTTGGCCGCCTCTCCTTCCAGTTCTCTGCTGCCAATGACTGGAACCAACTACAAAAATCTCTGAAACTGGAAACACTTATCTCCCTCACTAGCTTTAAGCACCAGCTGTCAGAGCAGCTCACAGATTACTGCACCTGTACATAGCCCATCTATAATTTAGCCCAAACAACTACCTCTTCCCATACTGTATTTATTTATTTTGCTTTCCTTTCCATTCCTTTCCTTTGCACCCCATTATTTATATTTCTACTTTGCACATTCTTCCACTGCAAATCTACCATTCCAGTGTTTTACTTGCTATATTGTATTTACTTCGCCACCATGGCCTTTATTTTGCCTTTACCTCCCTTATCTCACCTCATTTGCTCACATTGTATTTAGGCTTATTTTTCTATTGTATTATTGACTGTATGTTTGTTTTACTCCATGTGTAACTCTGTGTTGTTGTATGTGTCGAACTGCTTTGCTTTATCTTGGCCAGGTCGCAATTGTAAATGAGAACTTGTTCTCAACTTGCCTACCTGGTTAAATAAAGGTTAAATAAATAAATAAAATACAATTCTCTCAACTATTATTCTGACATTTAACATTCTTAAAATAAAAGTGATGATCCTAACTGACCTAAGACATGGAATTTTTACTAGGATTAAATGTCAGGAATTGTGAAAAACTTAGTTTAAATGTATTTGGCTAAGGTGTATGTAAACCTCCGACTTCAACTGTATATACACTGAGGGTAAAAGGGAAGATGGGTGACAGCTGGAGGGGGGTGGAGACAATCACAAGGACAGGTGAAACATATCAGGGTGTGACTGTATTATACAATATACAGTTTACTATAAAATACTAGAATTATGAAAAACTAAGTTTAAATGTATTTGGCTGAGGTGAATGTAAACTTCTGATGTTACGATTTACTAGGAGTGGTGGGTGGAATCAGACGCAGAGAGCAGGGTTCAGTAGATTGTCAATTTATTCTCCGGCGCACAAAAACGGTCACGCCAACACACAGGGCACATACAATTGACCAGCCCAAACACAGGACCAAAATAGTCCGGAGAATACATACACGAAACCCACCATACAACAGAGTAACAAAAAAACAAGCCCGCACAAATACGCAGCGGGTCTAGTGCCCTTAAATAGCCTACAAACAAACACTAACTCAAAACAGGTGTACCCAATTACCCAATAAACATAAACAAACGGAAAGGGAATCGATGGCAGCTAATAGGCCGGAGACGACGACCGCCGAGCGCCGCCCGAACAGGAAGAGGCACCATCTTCGGCAAGATTCGTGACATCTGACTTCAACTGTGTGTATATATATATATATATATATATATCTACAAATAGTGTACGTGCTCTCATGCTGTGTGTAGTATGGTATATCTATTGACTTTTTAACATGAGTTAACATTTTAATATTTTCATCCTTTAAAAGTAAAGGCACTGTACACCAGTTTGTCTTTTGATGATGAAGGGTGTCTGAGTGTAAGATTGGCACACTTCCATGTAATTTTCACATGACACCCTGTTGCTAAAATTAAACAGTGAAGAGATGGACGTTTTTCAGGTTACCACTGAGTGTCTCGTCACACTGATACTATATCTATCTTCACATTGTCCTATAAACTTCAGAAGTGTTTATGATTTAGTAATTCTATACTGCCGGTCACTCTCAATAGGCTGGCCCTATTCAAGCACCCTTGGACTTCCTAGAGTCCATTTTGCTTTAGCTATGACAATCTGTTTTGTTTAGGTTTGATATGTGGAAATACATGTGACTTGACAGTGGAGGTTTGTATATTCATACCATTCAATATTGCTATTATACAGTGCCTTTGGAAAGTATTCAGACCCCTTGACTTTTTCCACATTTTGTTGTTACAGCCTTATTCTAAAATCCTCAGCAATATACACACAATACCCCACAATGACAAAGAGAAAACAGTAATACTTTAATTACATAAGTATTCATACCCTTTGCTATGAGACTTGAGCTCAGGTGCATCCTGTTTCCATTGATCCTCCTTGAGATGTTTCTACAACTTGATGGGAGTCCAGCAGTGGTAAATTAAATTGAATAGACATGATTTGGAAAGGCAGACACCTGCCTATATAAGGTCCCACAGTTGACAGTGCATGTCAGAGCAAAAACAAAGCCATGAAGACAAAAAAATTGTCCATAGAGCTCCAAGACAGGATTGTGTTGAAGTACAGAACTGGGGAAGGGTACCAATCGGAGGAGAAGGGCCTTGGTCAGGGAGGTGACCAAGAACCTGATGGTCACCCTGACAGAGCTCTAGAGTTCCTCTGTGGAGATGATAGAACTTTCCAGAAGGACAACCATCTCTGCAGCACTCCACCAATCAGGCTTCATGGTAGTGGCCAGATGGAAGACATTCCTCAGTAAAAGACACATGACAACCCACTTGCAGTTTGCCAAAAGGCACCCAAAGACTCTCAGACCATGAGAAACAAGATTTTCTGGTCAGATGAAACCACGATTGAACTCTTTGGCCTGAATGCCAAGCGTCACATCTGGAGGAAACCTGGCACCATCCCTACGGTGAAGCATGATGGTGGCAGTATCATGCTGTGGGGATGTTTTTCAGCAGCAAGGACTGGGAGACTAGTCAGGATCGAGGCAAAGATGAATGGGGCTAAGTACAGAGAGATCCTTAATGAAAACCAGCTCCAGAACGCTCAGGATCTCAGACTGGGGCAAAGTTTCACCTCCCAACAGGACAACAACTTCAGGACAAGTCTCTGAATGTCCTTGAGTGGCCCAGCCAGAGCCCAGGCTTGAACCTGATCGAACATCTCTGGAGAGACCTGAAAATAGCTGTGTAGCAATGCTCCCCATCCAACCTGACAGAGCTTGAGAGGATCTGCAAAGAATGGGAGAAACTCCCCAAATACAGATGTGTCAAGCTTGTAGCGTCATTCCCAAGAATATTCAAGGCTGTAATCGCTGCCAAAGGTGCTTCAGCAAATTACTGAGTAAAGAGTCCGAATACTAATGTAAATGTAATATATATATATTTTCTGCAAAATGTATGCAAACCTGTTTTTCCCTTGTCATTATGGGGTATTGTGTGTAGATTGATGATGAAAAAAGATGTAATCAATTTTAGAACAAGGCTGTAACATCATAAAATGTGGAAAAAGTCAAGGGGTCTGAATACTTTCTGAATTTCCTGTACAGAAGGAGCACCTTCCTAATGTTGAGTTGCATCTCCTCATGTTTGCCCTCCTAACAGCCTCAATTTATTGGGACATGGACTCCACAAGTTGTAATTTATTTCAGAAAATAAAATGTGGTTTGTTTTATTCCTCTCTCAGGTGGCAAGACCAGCAACTTCTGAATACTTTCCGAAGGAACTGTATGTGACACATCTAAAGGTTATTGCATGCAAATCTCTATATTTAATGGTATCTTTATTTCTTAAGTTGTCAAAAAGGCACAATGGATTTTCTCAAATAGCATGGTTTAGGGAATAAATAGCATCTGCTGTGGATAACACACCAGCATAACTAGAATTGTGATCATGCTGCGATATCAAGCTTGTGACTGAGAAGCAATTAGCAAAGAAAGTGGAATAGTGGAAGAAAGTGGAAGAAAGTGGAATACGGTGCAGAAAAAGGCAATGTGCATATCAAAGCAACAGACAGCAGGATATCCTCCATTGTAATTGCAGAAGTTAATTCACTAAAATCCTTGCCAAACAAAGACTACCTGTCAAAAGGCCCATTGTTTGTTGCTCTGATTACATTCTGATATGAATCCACACATTTTGGGGATTTTTTCCCAACTTCAATATAAACTATCTTTTGAAATGACAAAGGACGCTCTCCCGGTGTGATTCTGGAAAGCAATAAGGCCTGTATTTGTGGTGAAGGTAGATCTTTATTTCTCTAGATGACACCTGCCATCCTCAAAAACACTCCGTTGGACATTAATGGGAATGACAACGCATCAAGTACAAACAGCACCGACACATTCCATTTTTCCCTCCACATATTACGAAAACACTTTTGAAGTGATACTATAGAGGAGAATAAGTATGCTTGCCTTTCTCAACGTCTTCCTGTCCTGCGTTATTCACTTCCTACGCACAGCTTATTTTTTACCAAATGACCTATATGGGTCGTCAGTAACGGGAACGAGGTGATAATGTCTCCCACCATCTGCTATCAATGATGATAGCCTTGCCGCTCAAGGAACCAGATTAAATTTGAATAGGGTTCATGCCACTTCCTCCAAATTAGGAGCACAGGGTGCAACAATTCAGGATTAATCATAGCAGACACCTCCATGACTTCCATACTAAACCAAGGAAAGTATCAGAGCTTGGATTAAATCTATTACTCCTGTCTCAGATACTCGTACTTTAAAAGCCAAGAGATCAAGACACTCCTATCTTCATAAATATAACAAGGCATGATATAGAATGTAAGACCCTGGGCGGTCTCTATGCAGTTCATGTTGGGTCACATGCTGTTTAGCCAAGAGCCCAGAGCCGTACTGCTCTCAATACGGAGCTGTGCATTTCAATCACTTATCAGGCCAGAATCAGAGGGGCCTTGTTAAAATTGCAATGGCTCTAAGTGTTCATTAGCGCTCTGCAATGCTAGTGAAATTAAATTACATTAGGAGCAACACATTAGTGAGAATCCAAACACCAGAGAGAAACGATCCCTGGGAAATATGATCTGAAATGCTTTGATACTGAATCCGTCTTTTGCTAGAATACGTGCTATCTGCATGCAAGGCGGCTGCATTTAAGAAATGCTCAAGTTGTCTTGTCTTGCTCAGTATGTTTTACTCCCTCCATGAATTATCCTACCTGAAGACATCATACTGTAACTTAATATGCAATCTAGCATATTCTAGCTTTATTAAACTCCTTGGTGCAGTAGCACCACCAGCAGACACCTTGGTTGTTCTTTCATTACAATCTCTCACACCTGCCTACATGTGACTGGGAAGGTGACCTTGATTATTTACATCCCTTTCCCTTAGAGACAGTGTTGAAGATAGATTGCTTCAGATTTACCAGCAGTTGGTTTTCTACTCAACATGGCTCAGTATTTATGACATCTAAAGCCCACTGAGACGAGAGGATAAGCGTTAAACACTGATCTCCTGGTACAGTACTTTATTATTTAATAGAGAACACAGGACAGTGCGTTCACTCATCTGTATTAACGAGGCAAACAGTTGTTATTTTCATCCAAAAGTGTATTAAAAGAGCTTTTGTTGTGCTTAGAAATACATTATGCTGGAAGAGTGTGGTGGTTCACTGTTTACACTTCTCTGAAGCGTGACAGATTGAAATGTCTCAACATTTGGGTGTTTGCATTATGGGGTGTAATTGGCATGCCATTTCCAGATTATATTTTCACTTTATAACAAATCCTTTAGTATTTCTGTTTTTACCTGTTCTTTAATGTTGCTGTTGTTGGACTCCAGTGACATGTTTGTGTCCAGTGGGACATAATAGCATCAAATTACATTTCCACACCTGTGTCTTTTACCAGTGTGATGAGTTCAGAAGAATTTCCAATGGCAAATCATTTGTCATCCTTTAATTTAGTAAACATACTTATCACTTCCAGAAAGAAGTTAGCACGTGTTTAGCACTTCCAAACAACTTCCAGAAAGTAAAGTTTTGTCTTTAGTGAAGTTTGTTTAAATAAGGTCATTGTTTAGCACCCTTGAGAGAATTGAGACACAATGGAAGACTATATATTGAATTATTTAAACAAAGATTTGTACTTATTGCAGTGTGTTTCAAGCTTGTCTTGTGCTTAATCAACTTCGCTTCATTAATTAAAAATAAATATGGCACCCAGTGATATCTCTTCTGATTAATGACAGCTTTGAAACTAATTTGATTAAGAATGTGCAGCTGAGGATAAGAAAATATCTTTGTGGAGTCAATTCTTCTCCCTTTCGGATCAGCACGGCTATTAATCGAATATAATCAACATAATTAAGGCGGAATATTTTTTTTTATATAGTCAGAATATTTGATACCATTCCAAGCTTTATTCCAGTACAATTAGGATGAATAATTATCACTCACATTATGGGTGACCTCAATACAGTTCAGTGAATAATACATTTAGTAAAAAAGACGACTTAATATAATTACAGCAAATCCATGAATAGGATCATATTTTACAATCAGGTATTAAGGAATTATGTCAGAAACTGCAAATTACAAGTAGAGCTCACTTAAGGCCTCAATGCATCGCCGTAATTAAGAGGTCTGCCCAAAATGACTGGCTGCGAAAGCTGTGAGCCGAGAGGACAATGAGGCAGAAATGTTGGACAAGAGCGATGTTAATACCCCTAACTGGCAAAGAGTTCATTACTTTCAGCAGATAAAGCTCAATATGTCTGCCATTCCTCACAGTGAGCACAGGAGAGGAGGCTAAATGGAGCCATTCTCACGTTGACAAAGTGTAGCTACGTCACTGCTTCTCTAGTCACAGAGTGGTCAGAAGTCGATCTGTTCTAACAAAATGTATCTGTGTATGAGAACGTACACAAAGAGAAAAGGCAAAACAAGTTCTTGACAACATTTTGAGAACTACGATTTCTTTTGTGGGGCACTCCAGTGTCTTGATCATTATTTCTTTTGAAGATAATTGATTTGGGTAATTTGGGGCCTGTTCAGGGGCCACAGTGTAGAGTGGGGCCTTGCGGGCTATAGTTAATTACAGCAATGTCCCCAGAGACATGACCAGCAGTAACACACTACAGGGCTTTCTAAAACAACACAGAAGCCAAAATAATTGTGATTCTTGAAAGCTATGGGACAAATCAAAATTACAGAGATTCACAGTGATCCAAAGCTTTTCCACAAAAGCAACAAAAAAAAAGCCCCCAGTCTTCAAAGCAACACTTGACAGTTAAAGCATTCACCCAGTGACATTGTGGATTCTGAAGGCAACCAAGAATGTTCTGATGCTGCTGGCGTGAGAGAAGACTTCAAGCAAAGCCACAAGGCCAGGAAGGTTCAAGTCGACAGTAAAAATGTGGAGGTCACATCATTAAGGAAACATCCTGTGGTAACAGGAGACTATTTCAACGCTGCCATCAATCACCATATGGTAGGTCATTTATAACAGCTTCAATATTAAAGATGCAGCCACCTCAACATTGACTTTACGTGATCATCCTTTTGCAGCCCTGAGCATCAGGGTTTGAGCATTCAAGAATTTACAAAGCAGATCAATTTGATTGAACCTCATGACATCCACTCACAGCAGGGGAGTAAAATAGTTTTACAGTATAAATCAGTAGATAAGTAGACCAAAACGATCAAATAAACATCCTTTAAATCAGGGGTTGGAACCAGTTCAGGATCGAAAACCAAAAAAAAAACTTAATTATTTAAGGAACGGAACAGACGGTTCCGGAACAGAACCGTCATGTTAAAATCTTGAGAACCGGTTCATAATGTTATTTTTGTTCCAAAAATATTCCTAATGTCAAGTATATAATTCTGTAATTCAGTGAAGTTATAACGCTAGTGATATCCTAAACACATTCCAATTCAAGTCACATCATTCAAGCCCAACCCACTCATGTCCACCCTCTCTCTCGCTCTTACCCTACCCGTGAAATTTAAGTCACATCTCACACCTGCACTTACGGTATCTGTGCATCAACCATGTAAACTTACCTGTTCCATAGCAAGCTGCTCTATCCACGCTAATTGGTGGAGTAAATTAATGAGCTAAATGTGAAAACTATGTTGATTTTATTTTACAAAAAGGGACGATATGAACTGTTACTTTTTAAAATATATTTAAATTTTATTTGACCTTTATTTAACCAGGTAGGCCAGTTGAGAACAAGTTCTCATTTACAACTGCGACCTGGCCAAGATAAAGAAAAGCAGTGCGACAAAAACAACAACAGAGAGTTACACATAAACAAACGTACAGTCACTAAACACAATAGAAAAATCTATGTACAGTATGTGCAAATGTAGAAGAATAGGGAGGTAAGGCAATAAATAGGACATAGAGGCAAAATAATTACAATTTATCATTAACACTGGAGTGATGATCAGATGATGACCTGCAAGTAGAGATACTGGGGCGCAAAAGAGCAAGAAGATAAATAACAATATGGGGTTGAGATAGGGAGTACGAACTGGTTCAGAACTTTGTTATGCTGGTCGGAACACTGGAATGGAATGAAAGAAGTAGGGGTTTTGCTTGGAACAGAACGATTGGAAAATCATTTAGTTTCCAACCTCTGATTTAAAATATAGACTTCAAATTATTCAAATAAATGTTGATTTTGATAGATCTGGAAATTATCGACGGAGTAAACAGCTGGGGATTGAATTCAGTTTAATGTTGGTTTTTCTATCAATCAAATCAAATGTATTTTAAACACCCTTTTTTTAATCTGCAGTTGTCACAAAGCGCAATTTACTTCATTCATTTAACTAGGCAAGTCAGTTAAGAACAAATTCTTGTTTAGAATGACGGCCTACCCCAGCCAATCCCAGTCGACGCTGGGCCAATTGTGCGCCGCCCTATGGGACCCCCAATCACGACCGGATGTGATACAGCCTGGATTCAAACCAGGGACTGTAGTGACGCCTGTTGCACTGAGATGCAGTGCCTTAGCCCTTTGCACCACTCTGAAGCCCAATGCATATACAGACATCCAGCCTAAAAACTGAAAGAGCAAGCAATGCAGATGTACAGTAGAAGCACAGTGGCTAGGAAAAACTCCATATCAAGTGAGAGATCACTAAATCCTTACCCCATCCATAGATTAAAAGCTACACTCGTTCATACAAGTAAGCAATTCAAGAGTACTGTATCAGCGAAGCTCCCCATTGTGCTTCACATCATAAAAATGACATTGCCTGTGATTTCTCCTAGGGCAGAGCACACACACCATCTTATCTCCATCCATGCTACTCTGGGTGCAATCCTGCAGGGATAAAGCCAGCCCACAGAAGAACATACTCCCTTTCTCTCCCTCCTCTTTCTCCATCTCTCTCTCTCTGTTTCTCCTCTCCTGTCTCCCTCTCTCCCTCTATCTCTCCCTCTCTCGTGTGTTTATCAGGGCTGCATGGATTTAGGATGCTCGCCTCGGCATATATAAGCATCTCCTCTATCTTTAATGCCTCTGCTTGAAACCTGCACTTTTCCTGCCCCGGGGAAAATAATCCCAAATCCACCTGTCAATCAGAGGCTTGCATTACCGAGAGGAGAGGAGCCTGCCATCGGCCCGATGGGGAGGACACTGTCTGAGGGACGGGAATGAGTCTGAGAGGAAGGCCTCCGTTACTGTGGAGAACATGACAGCCTGACCTTTTATACCATGCATGCCTGGGGATTATTCCTCTGGGGCTGCTGTTGTGAGTCATATTCTACTGGCTGGGGTGAGAGGGCTGTTGGCGTGGGCCCTGTCAATCGACAACCGGCTAAAAAAAGGAGAAGAAAAAGGAACTGATTTCCGTTTCCCTCTTCTCCTTGAACGGGTGTAATTGTTATGGCATAGTGTTCATCCGTATGAGGGGCAACGGAAATCAATATGATCTCGGGCAAGTAATATGATATCGACAAATGCCTCTTAATCTTTAGGAAGCTCAATGCAAGTCACATTGGCCTATTAGTGTGGAAGGGAAATAGAATTGGGATAGTCATGAACTCTTAACACCACGATCAAGACAACACATCATTATGTCTAAATGGGAATTAAAGCAGGGGAGAAAAACAATCAGAGCAAAGACAATTACCACAGATCAGACAGACCTCTGTCAGAGGCATGAAAAGGCAGTTTGGGAGGATGCTATTTCTGTGTGTGAAAAACAAAACAAGTCAAATATTAATCTAAAAGTACTGCACCACAGGCATGGGGCTGTTTAAGAGTCTGTGGCTCTAGATAGAATCGATAATGCTGTTCTCCCTACATTAATATTCTGTGTAGGTCGGCAGCACCATGGTGTTAGTGGTCAGTGGAGGGCTAGGACATTGATTAGTAATTAAGACCCCCACCTCAGTATTTAATGAGCTAAACGAGAGAGAAATCTGAGGGCCTGTTATTTTTCACATTTCTCAGAGCACAACAGTACTGTTTCCCAGAGTCCTGGGATATGGATTAGCGCCAAGCCACTGAAAAATATGCTATGCATGAATTATCCACCAGAACATAGCAAAATCATAATAAATCACACTAATAGAAGCCGTGTTATTGACATTGGTAGATGAGATGATGGCCTCTATTTTCTCTTGTAGGTCTATGTTACAGCTGCCTAGCTGATGGAGTAGATCTTTGGGGGGCGATGTGGGATATTTCTGCCAGGAACATCTTGGCAGAGGATGGTTGACGGTGCACTCTCTCACTGTTGTGGTAGTGACACGTAGGCAGTGGTGTCAGGTATGTGTGGGCTGCTCTATCAGCTACAGAAAGTTCATGGCCCAATCCACACAGAGTGTAGGAAATACGTGATCGCCCTGTGTGGGTGGGACTCTACAAACAGGTGCTAAATACATGGTAAATAACATTTAAATGAGACAGCGAGCACTGAACATGAGGTGACAATGCTTAGTTGTCCAGTGTCCTCCAAAAGGGCCAGTGTTTCAGTCTAGGAGCGTGGTTTCGACTGCTCCTACAGTTTTGCTTCAATACTGCAGTTTAATTGACGCACGACCCAGAAAGCAGGCCACATAGAGAAGTTCGATTTCAAAGTTCCTAATAAGACATTTTAGTCATCACCGTTGTGCACAAAACATGCACTGAACTATTGAAATAACTGTCGGAGGCCAATTTTCTTTCTTCATCACTGACAGCCGAACATATGAACAATTTATATTCATCCAATGTCTGCCATGTTTTTGGATGAGGTGATGATGTCACTGCTCACGCAGCTCCCTGTGTACACCGAGTGCTAGTGCGCATGTAATGCTTGTCCATATAAACCGAATGCGACCAGGATATAGACGGTCCATGAATCAGTGTATGCGAATGTGAGTTGATTACCTTGAAAACAATACATCTTGAACGCATTCTCCAGTTCTTATTATACCTCAGTGGTGTCCTACTCAATGTTATGGGCACAATAGTTGTAGCCTGGTTAAACATTTGGTTCACCATTATTTCACTTCAAACAATGGTTAGCAGTCTGGTTTAACTCGGCTACAGTAATTGTCCTGAAGTTGATTTTTTAAATGAAATATATCAGCGTAAAATAATGTATGATATAGTTGGCCTCTGATTCCATCCTTCTAATACTAACTGATGAAAGCCAAATCCAATATAGATGTTGAAAATATTCTTAATATTCCTTGGCCAGGAAGGTGAAGGCTGACCTTGCTAAAACAACTCTAGAATTCTTCAGGCTTTTACATTTCTCCAAAGTGATTGAAATTATAGATAACCGACACATGAATGAAATCAGAGTCCAAATAGGAATGTCTCATGTTTCCTGTGTTGCTAGTCAGCAGAGACCCTCTCCAGACTCTGTGTCTCCTATAAATCTTGCAGCCAGCAGAAAGCTGCAGCATGGAAAGCTGCACACAGCATCCATCCTGACACTGATGAAATTATGGAGAGTGGCACAGGGCCCCTAGAGGAACAGGGGTGCCTGGTGCCATGGATGTAAGTGCTGCTGGACAAACTCCATTTACTTCCCCCCCATCTCCATCCGTGGAGACTTACTCTCCTCTCATGACATTCACTCTCCCTGACAGAGACCGATCAAAATATAACTTATTTATTTATGCATGATTGCTTCCAGGAACGGCATGTGTGCTAAAGATTTTGTTTTCCTGGAAAAAAGAACACACCGATGTTCTGACATTGAGTTTCTGAGCAACTATGCGATCATTTGATAGGCTGTAATTCAATAGCCCACAGTTTTCAGATCAGGTACATTGAAACGTTTAGAAGGAGTGGGCATGGTGAATCATGCCACTTGCTGCTGGGAATTAGGTTGAAGTTCAAAACACTCAAGAGTTGTGCGATGTTGCATTTATGTTTGTATTGTAAAAGGTGTAAAAAGTGTGACATTTGTCTTACATGAAAGTATATTCTGATCTTCATAATGAGGAGCTAGAGGCTCAAAATGCTGAGTTTAATGCAGATGTGTTTTACCTGGGTTGCAGTTTACTACGGACAGTGTGAGCAGTGAAGAGGCAGGTTTAATGAGGATATATCGGATGAATTATTCATATCATCTTAATTAAGTAAGCTCAGCCTGGTGGGTCAAGAATGTAACCTCTGAGCTCTTAGAAATATGGCAGTTATTTTGGATTCAGGTAAATAGGATTGGCCTGTTACTGGTTTGTGAAGAGGTACTGAGGCATTCAACTTTGTGTATTATAATTAAAAGAATGTGATGACAGTGCCAGAACAATGTCAACAGCATAAGCATATCACAATAATTTTAGGAAAACAGAAGCAGAAGGAAATACATCATTTGGACTAAAATATTCAGCCAAATAATCACCATGACCATAAATTTAAATGTTTGCTTACTAATCAACCTTTTTGTGTCCCCTTGCCAAATAAAAGTCATTTGACAGAGTAGCTACAGTAAACTTGTAATGACTTGGCCATAAAACAAGTTCGTCTTCATTTGTCAATGGTCGATTAACAAGATTCGCCCAGTGTTTTACTAGCGTATTCATGATCATTCTGTAATTGCCCTAATGTTGTTACTGAAGATTTGTAGTAATACTCCTAGGCATGTCTGCCAAGTACATCATACTGCATGAAAAACGACTCTGCTTTAAATCTCAGCTGCGGGTGACTGCAGGATTTAACATATGCACTGCTCTCCATTGAATAATTGTGGGGCATACAAAATGAATTCAAAATATGCTTTATCAGCTCTCCTAATTATTCACATCCTCACACATTAAACATCAACGCGGTGTTTGCATGTTTGCCCTTGACATTAGCTAAATTGTATATGTTTTTTTAACAAGTCTTAACAGTCAAAACTTGAATACTTTTCAATCTTGAAGTCAAGCATTTGACTTAGTTTTTTGAGAAACTACAAGGTGGGGTGGTTGTGCTTTCCAGTTACGTTCCACTTCAGAAATAGAGAGAGAGAGAGAGAGAGAGAGAGAGAGAGAGATTGGATTAGATGGTTCGATGAGTTTATTAGTCACATGCACAGGGTCGCAGATATAATTGCAAGGTACAGTGAAAATCTTAAGCTCCAAGCTCCAACAATCAAGGTCAAAAAGAGAAGTGAATGAAACAACAACAATAATAATAATATCTACATATTTATAACTGTAACAATGATAAACGTCCATTGGGGGGGTGGTGGCAGGGTAAATGTGCAGGGGGGGAAGGGGTTGAAGGCCCCTGACTAATCTGTGAAAGCCCATAGCTCCACACACTGGAGAGAGCACTGCTGAATCAAGGCCACTGCTTGGTTTAACATTGACAAACTCCCTGAATTCCCTGTGTTAACAGCGAACCAACTGAAGCAAAACCAACCCAAAGAGAAGCACAATATGGTTTGGGTTCAACAAAATAAGTTATGCCAAAGAGCACCCATCTGGGACAGGGAGAGCCACCACACAGGCACTTTCTTTACAGAGCTTCTCTAACATAAATCATATATTTTAAAAAACTTCATAAAAAGCAGCTGAGTGAAATGAGGTGGATGGCTGTGGAAATGGATCCGATAATTGACGTGATTTTTCTTCTCCATCTCCTTCAAAGAGTCCTGATGAGCAGCTGCTGCCATTGGAAAGCGTTATTGCTCATTAAACCATAACTAGCATGGGCTCACTGGGAAGAGGAGGATCAGGAGAAAGTGTGAAAGTCGAGGCCGAGGTGTAAAAAAAGAATATATCCCTGCAAATAGAAGATCCATTCTCTGAGCCGAGGGGGCCAGGAGAGGTAGTCAGTAGTCGGTGTGGGGTTAAGTCAGGATCACACATACCGCAGCAACAGACCTGCTATAGAGGAGGACGAGGCACTCTTCTCCTGGTTCCAGCTGTCAATCTACTGCGCAAAGGGGCCATGCTTGTCTAATCCAAGGAGGTACTCAGACTCTTCATGAGGATTTAGAATTCAAAAACCCCTCCTGAGCGAGTTGACCAAATTGCAAACACAACAGTCAGCTAAACTGCGACAGAACTGATACAAACTTTGTTAATCAAGGATCCTCAAAAACTCAAGTACACTCAAGGAGTGCATAGGCTATAAGTAGATCAAATGAAAGCACGCCTCCATCCACATCGACTCGGCTGCAGCAGAGCAGGTTGAGAGCTTCAAATTCATTATTGTCCAAATCACTAAAGAATTTGAGATCCAAATACGTGGAAAAAAAACATGGGCCGCTGGTTTGCTTGGGCGGGGGTCCCTGGGTAAGAAAATGCTGAAGACCCCTGTTCTACATAATACGTTTCTATCTGAACACCGGCCAACTACTGCCAATGTTTGTCTATGGAGACTGCATGGCTGTGTGCTCCATTTTATACACCTCTCAGTAACGGCTGTGGCTGAAATCGCCGAATCCACTAATTTGAAGGCATGTCCAGATATTTTTGTGTATATAGTGTCACGCCTTGGTCTTAGTATTTTGTGTTTTAGTTAATTAGTTGGTCAGGCCAGGGTGTGACATGGGTTTATTGTTTGTTGTATTTAATGTTTTTTTTTAGTTATTGGGATTGTAGCTGATTAGGGGTGTGTGTTTCATAGGTTTGGCTGCCTGAGGCGGTTCTCAATCAGAGTCAGGTGATTCTCGTTGTCTCTGATTGGGAACCGTATTTAGGTAGCCTGGATTTCGCTTTGTATTTCGTGGGTGATTGTTCCTGTCTCTGTGTTAGTTTCACCAGTCAGGCTGTAATTGGTTTCACGTTCCGTTTTGTTGTTTTGTATTTATTCGTTATTTCATGTATAGTTTCGTTATTTGTTTTCACTAATAAACATGAGTAACAAACACGCTGCATTTCGGTCCGACTCTCTTTCGACAAACGAAGAACGTCGTTACAATATAGTGTATTTCACAGCGGCTTAGATGGTGCAATGATTATCTACATCATACTTGCTTGTTTTGTCACATAAAGTGAAGTTAGGCAAACTATTAGAATTTTAGGAACCAAGAAATAAAAAGCAAGTTCTGCATCATGCACCTTTACGGGACAAAGACAATGAAGTGTAAGGCATTGGTACCTAGGCTCTAATACAGTATGTCTCTCTCCTCATTGAATGGTCATCGAAACCACTAGAAACTGATGGTTGTAACTTTATGATTGAATTTGAATGAACTGAATGATGAGGATGGAGGGGGGTGAAGAAGGGTGATTGAATTTAGAATAGTGTAAGAATTGTGGCAGCAGAGCCTCCTGCTCTTCCCCAAGCGCACAACTCACACCCAGGAAAAAGACACCTCTTTCGTTTCTACTTTGTCAGAAGAAGCTGTAACTGGACTGTATTACTTACCAGCGGTGGAAAAAGTACCCAATTGTCATACTTGAGTAAAAGTAAAGATCCCTTTAACAGAGAATGACTCAAGTAAAAGTGAAAGTCACCCAGTAAAATACTATTTGAGTAAAAGTATTTGGTTTTAAATATACTTAAGTATCAAAAGTAAATGTAATTGCTAAAATATACTTAAGTATCAAAAGTAAAAATCATTTCAAATGCCACAGTTTTTCCCAAATGTTAACACGTTTGCTGAAACGACATCTCAGGTACTCAAAACTCAAAACACAAAACAGTTAGCTAATTTACCCAAACCCCACAGACATCTTGTAAAATGAAACACAATCAAAATCATATACTCCCTGCTCAAAATTACAGTTTTCCACATGGTTGCTGAATCTTTGGGCCATATTCCCAAAACTCTAAACACCAAACACAAAACGAAAAACGAAAAACTACAAATCTCTAGCAAATGCAAACACCACATTCAAAACTGTTTTTTTTTTGCATCAAAATGAATAGATCTGTCTACCAACCAGCAGACTGATGTGCGCAACACAACGTACAACAGTATGAATATCCCATCAGTAGGTTTATGCCTTTTCAGTGTTACACTGTAGCCGGTTGTAAAAGATTGTTACAGTAATGTATACATAAATAAACACGAATGCAATACAGTAACAAAAACATTGTCATTTATTTCCAAAATGCAGTATTGTTGAACACGTGTTGTGTATGTAACACTTTCCATACCCAACAGGAGAAAACAAGGAAAAACATTCAGTAAGATAAAGGGTTTTCTGTACAAGAATAAAAAATGAAAGTGGCTCATTCTTTCAAAACTCTAAACACAAAGAGACAAAACACACAAAATGTAAGAAAAAAAAAACATTAGGCTGCATCCTGCCTCCTATTTTGGTCTGGCCACTGCACCTCATCTACATCACAAGCGATGTTCTGCCTGGCTAAATAGCAGGGAAAGAATCTTCTGGTCGTGACGGATCCAGCCAAATGCATCCTCCATTGCCTGGGGAAGGGGCATGCGTGCGAGGGGATGGCGGTCATAGACCTTCCATCACCATAACGAAAAAAACTCTTCAATTGGGTTTAGGAATGGGGAATATGATGGGAGGTATAGAACAATAAATTGTGTGTGGTCGATGAACCAGTTGCGGACCAGAGCAGCCCGTGAAACTCACGTTGACAACATACCTGGGCTGCTCTGGTCCATCCCTCTGCTCGGCTGGAAGGAGGATGCCATGTAGCGTGTCCAGGAATGCGATGGGAAGGGCGGTTTAGAAGGGACCAAGGTTGGCATGGTGATGGAGGACGCCTTGCTGGCTAACGGATGCGCACATGGTGATATTCCCTCAACGCTGTCCAGGGACATTCACAATGGCACGGTGGCAAATAAAGTTCAGTCCTTGTCCCCTTCTTTTGGCTAGGTCGAAGCCAGCCTCATCAATGTAAATATAAACGTGCTGAATTGCAGCAGCATCCAGATCCAAGACTCTATGAAACAGACAGGACAGTATGTCACAGACCTCGAGCAGTCAATATGGTGAGACATAATACACTGGATTACAGTACTATAATGTGTCTATAAAGTGCTGATATGATAGTAAATTCACAGTATAGTACTTACTTGCACATATTCATAGCGCTGTTCTTTAACCCTGTCTGAGTTGCGCTCAAATGGCACCATGTAGACCTGTTTCACCCGGATCCGGTTGCGCTGTAATACACGGTCCAATGTAGACAAGCCCACCTGGTGAATGTTATTGAATATTGTGGTGTCTGCAATTATGTGGTTCTGGATTTCTCGTTGTCTAATGGTGTTGTTTGCCACCACCATGATCACAATAGCCGGTCTCCTGTTCTGGTATGAACAGCCGGTGTCTTCCACCATGACCTGGCCGTCTCTCAGATCTGCAGAAGATCCACCAATATGACATGATTGGTTACAGTAGGCTAAAATAATCTATTTTCTTTCAGTATGAAATGACATTACTGTAACATTGGCCAACAAACACTGAGTAACATAGGCCTACTGGTATGTCGGACTAGTGTACATACATAAAGAGCATAGTGTAGATGATAGGTAACCTACCGGTTCTCATTTCTGAATGTACGGAGGATAGATGCAACCGTGTAGTGGCTCAGGTTGGGCTGAAATCTCTGCCTCGCCTCCCACATACTCAATCCATTGTTGTCAACCAATGTGGCCCTGATCTCATCTGAGACAACTCTCCTTCCTCGTACACGTCTTCCTCTCACTCATTCATCTTTAGATCATGCTTCACCATTGACTTCCATTTTCTTCCAAAACAGGAGAGCTCATCTGTGGCCTTTTATATTGCTAAAGCTCTGATTTCTAAGTGAACAAATCAGCAACTAGTGTTTACACCTGTGAGGAGTGGGTGTTGCCAATTGATGTATAGAGCTTGGCATCGTGATTGGCGTCGCTTTCCAAAGGGACTAAAGAGATTTTAATTTTGAATATAGTGCCTAACTGTATGTAGTGTTTTGCAAAACGTGTGATATAGAATTGAAAACTGAATGTAAAGCAGGAATTGTTCTTGCAATTTTGCAGAATTGGTTTAGGGATTTGGTACATGAGTTTCAGGTTTCGGTGATTGCGTTTCAAGTTCCAATTTTAGTGTGTCAATAATTGGGGAAAACGGTAAACTCTGCATACAAATGAGACACACAAACATCGAATGAATCTAACTTACTGACAACCGAGATCACACTATAGTGACATTCAAAACACTACTATCAGAACCTATTTCCGTGTAAAGACTAAGATGTTGTTATGCTGTTTACTGTTTGTGTGTACTCAAACAAGAGAGGAACACAAATGGAAAACATTTTGTTTTATATTTCAACACGGTCTTATTGCAAAGTGAACTGTCACGCCATGACCTGAGTACTCTTTGTTTTCTTTATATATTTTGGTTAGGTCAGGGTGTGACGAGGGTGGTATGTGTGTTTTTGTCTCATCTCGGGTTTTTGTATGTCTAGGTGTGTGTGTCTAGTCTAGGCATATTGTAGGTCTATGGTGGCCTGGATTGGTTCCCAATAAGAGGCAGCTGTTTATCGTTGTCTCTGATTGGGGAACCTATTTAGGTTGCCATTTTCCAGTTGGGGTTTGTGGGTTATTGTCTATGTGATGTTGCATGTTAGCACTCAGTTTTGATAGCGGTCACGGTCGTCTTGTTAATTTGTTATTTTGTTAGTTAGGTTAGTGTACTTCGTGTTTTTCATCTTTCATTAAAAAAGATGTATTCACATCAAGCTGCACTTTGGTCTCCTCAATACGACGATCGTGACAGAATAACCCACCTACAATGGCCCAAAGAACGCAGGACTCATGGACTTGGGAGGAGATTCTAGAAGGCGTAGGACCCTGGGCACAGCCAGGGGAATATCGCCGCCCCAAAGCAGAGCTGGAGGCAGCGAAAGCAGAGAGGTGCCGGTATGAGGAGGCAGCGCGGCTGGAAGCCCGAGAGGCAGCCCCAAAGATTTCTTGGGAGGGAGGGCACAGGGAGAGTGTGGCAGAGTCAGGAGTCAGACTTGAGCCAACTCCCCCTGCTTACCGTAAGGAGCCAAGGATGGAACCAGAGCCGGTGTTGGAGGTGGGCAAAGCAGAGACAGTGAAGGAGTTAATGGGGAGATTGGAGGAGAGAGTTATGAGGGAGGTGCTGTGTTGGTGCCTGAGGCACAACATCCGCCAGACGGAGCGTGTCAGGGATTTGATGTCACCTGGGTCAGCTCTCCATACTCGTCCTGAGGTGCGTGCTAGCCGTCTGGTGAAGACTGTGCCAGCCCCACGCACCAGGCCTCCTGTGCGCCTCCCTTGCCCTGCACATCCTGTGCCAGCTCGGCGTTACAGTTCTCCGAGCCGTGGTCCCGTGGCAGGCGTTGTACTGGTCAGGCACCGTGTTATACGGTGGAGCGCACGGTGTCCTCAGTACGCGTGCTTAGCCTGGTGCGCTACATCCCAGCTCCCCGCATCTGCCCGGCTAGGGTGAGGATCAAGCCAGGGCGGATGGTGCCAGCCCTGCTCTCAAGATCTCCAGTACGCCTTCACGGTCCGGTCTATCCGGTGCCACCTCCACGCACGATCCCTCCGGTGGCAGCCCCCAGAACCAGGCTGTCTCTCCGTCTCATCCCTACAGGTGCTCCCGCCTGCCCAGCGCCGCCAGAGTCTCCCGTCTGTCCTGGGCCGCCAGAGTCTCCCGTCTGTCCTGGGCCGCCAGAGTCTCCCGTCTGTCCTGGGCCGCCAGAGTCTCCCGTCTGTCCTGGGCCGCCAGAGTCTCCCGTCTGTCCTGGGCCGCCAGAGTCTCCCGTCTGTCCTGGGCCGCCAGAGTCTCCCGTCTGTCCTGGGCCGCCAGAGTCTCCCGTCTGTCCTGGGCCGCCAGAGTCTCCCGTCTGTCCTGGGCCGCCAGAGTCTCCCGTCTGTCCTGGGCCGCCAGCCAGCCAGCCAGGAGCTGCCGGAGCCGCCTGTCACGCCGGCGATGCCAGAGTCGCCCTCCTGTCCAGAGCTACCAGAGTCGCTTCTCAGTCCAGTGGCGCCCGCTATGGTGATCTTCAGTCCAGGGCCCGATGCGAGGGTCCCCGCTCCTGAGGTGCCACCTAAGTGGACCAGGACTGAGGTAGGGCAGGGTCCACGTCCCGCACCCGAGCCGCCGCCGTGAAAGAGGCCCACTAGGACCCTCCCCTTTTAGATTAGCTTTTTGTGGCCGGAGTTGGCACCTTTGTGGGGGGGTACTGTCACGCCATGACCTGAGTATTCTCTGTTTTCTTTATATATTTTGGTTAGGTCAGGGTGTGACGAGGGTGGTATGTGTGTTTTTGTCTCATCTAGGGTTTTTGTATGTCTAGGTGTGTGTGTCTAGTCTAGGCATATTGTAGGTCTATGGTGGCCTGGATTGGTTCCCAATCAGAGGCAGCTGTTTATCATTGTCTCTGATTGGGGAACCTATTTAGGTTGCCATTTTCCAGTTGGGGTTCGTGGGTTATTGTCTATGTGATGTTGCATGTTAGCACTCAATTTTGATAGCGGTTACGGTCGTCTTGTTATTTTGTTTGTTTGTTTGTTTAGTGTACTTCGTGGTTTTCGTCTTTCATGAAAAAAAGATGTATTCACATCACGCTGCACTTTGGTCTCCTCGATACGACGATCGTGACATGAACATTCACGCAATTAGTGTTTGTGATTAATTGGTAATTGAGCTTAGCTCTTGAATAAAATAGATTTTAGTTTTGATGGTGGTGCCAAAGGTAGAGACTTGTGTGTTGTGTTTTGGAAAATGTTTGTTATAGAATTGCAATCGGAGTGTAAAGTAAAATATGTGCCAGAAGTATTGCAGCTTTGGTGTATGGTTCTGCTAAATGAGTTACGGGTTTGGGTAATTGTGCCTCATGGGCAAGTTTTAGTGAGTAAACAATTGGGAAAAACTGGACTTTAAAAATGAAGCATTTGTGTTTAGTGAGTCCAAATCAGAGGTAGTAGGGATGAGCAGGGATGTTCTCTTGATAAGTGCGTGAATTGGACAATTTTCCTGTCCTGTTAAGCATTCAAAATATAATGAGTACTTTTGGGCCTCATCTTCCTTCTTTAGGAATAGAGTGAAGTAAAAGTAGTCAAAAATAGAAATAGTAAAGTACAGATACGGCAAAAAACGACTAAAGTAGTACTTTAAAATATTTTTTACTTAAGAACTTGACACCACTGTTAACTACTTTAACTCTAGTTCTAATGGAATCTACAAATCAAATGTATCTAATATATTACACTGTAATGTTTTTCTTGTAAGGAAAATGAAAAGAGTCGAGGCCTACATGTTGCAGTATGCCTTTGTAAAATAATGCAAAATATAGCCTTGACTCAAATACGTATCTTTCTTCATGCAATATTTTCACAAATATTTATTTATGCAATGTATCCTTTACAATTGTTTATGCACTGTTTATAAAACATATTTATCGAATGTTGGTACTTACCTTCAATGCAAATAATTTGACTGCTATTACTAAACGAATCTAAAAAATAACATTGATCAAATGTATTACACTGTAATGTTTTTATTGTAAGGCTGGAAATGGTATATAAATCTCCCCTCGCTGAGAGTCAAATCAGACACTGAGTTCAGAGTACAATGTGTGTAGTTCACAATGGACGCACTGACAGCATTGCAGATGCTGCAGAATTTAGATGAGCTGGAGTTGGATGGAGGATCGGATATTGAGCCCAAAATCGACTTTGCTGATGACAATGGGTCTTCACCCGATTTAGATGTTGACTTCGAGCCCCCTCCTCCGATGCCTGAGTCTCGCCGCGGAAAAAAACAGAACAGGGCCAACTGAGAAGATGATCCCAACAGGGCAATGAGACAGGAGTCTGGGAGGGATGGCGCGGTTTGGGTAGAAAATAGCGACAAAAGAGCATTTGACCTGCGCCTCTTTTTCATTCTACTTTGACAAAAGAAGCTGTCACTGTACTGTATTACTTACTATAACTATAGTCTACTTGTTGTTTATGCATACAATTATTTATGTATTAGACTATTTATCAAATGTTGCTGCTTAGGCCTAGCTTTATGGCAAACAATTTGACCTGCGCGCCTTGCTGGTTGATAATCTCTATTTCGTTTCTACTTTGTCAAAATAAGCTGTAACTGGGTGGACTCTAAGTGGACTCTATTGCTTACTATAACTCTAGTACAGATCAAATCTACCAATGAAATCTAGCAAATGTATTTCACTGTAATGTTTATTGACAGAGAAATTGAAATAGGTGAGGCCTACGTGTTGCAGTTTCCTTTGTAGTATAAAACATGTCCTTCCATTCATTTAACTTACTTCAAAACATACAATTATTCAAAATAACCAAATATTTTTAAGACATTCAATCAATCAATCAATATTTTTTTTTAAATTGTATTTATTTAGGTTGATAACACAGTATAGGAATCTGATGCGTATGCTTACGGGGATGGCTGACAACGTTCTCTAGCAGAAATGCATATGCTGAAAGGCCCAGCGGTTCGAGTGTTAAAGGTTTAATCTCCACGCTTTCCAGCAGCTCAATAGGCTACTGTGAAATAGCCTCAAGCACAATAGACCAATCCCATGGTGGGACTAAAGGGTTGTGAACTGGTCGTAAGTGACGCGTCCCCTTTATGAAACAACATAACAAGGGATGTTTATCAGGGTGTTTTCCCACTGTGTTCTTGTCAAAGCCTATATGACAGGGCTGAGATAGAACCGTGGAGAAAGCCTTCCCTCTGTCCAAAAGGTTCGGCAGAAGACATTTTCTGTTTTTTGGTCACACCACTTCTCAAATATGCACCACTTATTTCCATACAGCATGTAGAAGAGGCCCTAGCACGCTGGATATTCTCAATGACTCAGAGAGGCAGGCCTGTCTCTCACGGGCCAGGATGGCGTTCAGAAGAGTATGGAAAATCTCTCTGTTCGCTTGGGTCAGCAGATCCCTGCATAACGGGAGTTGCCAAGGCTCATCGTACCGCAGAAGAAGGATACACGCTAACCAGAGCCTGGCCATTGAGGGACTTCCCGCACTCGGACTAGTGGGGAGAATGAGGCTCAGAGGAGAACTGTTTCACCATTTGGGGATGGAGTTTCCATTCCCCGTGATGGGGATTCCCTGTGGACAGTAACTCAGCTCCTACATTTAGTACACTTTGTACATAAGTCACGGGTAGTGAAAGAATGTGACCTTTGCTCCCCAGAATAATCCTGACGTATAGTCTGTATAATTGACAGTCGGGCGCCGAAGACGTGGATGTCGATTAGGCAGCCCCCCGCACCTCTTTGATTCAGAGGGGTTGGGTTAAATGCGGAAGACACATTTCAGTATAACGCATTCAGTTGTACAACTGACTAGGTATCCCCCTTTCCCTACCCTTTCCCTTACAAAGCGCAGTGAGCGAGTGCCGCCCTGGTGGTTGATGTATGCCCTCACAGCCGTATTGTCCGTTCTGATCAAAATGTGACAGGGAGGGTAGAAAGTGTTTCAGTAAAAGAAATGCTGTCAGCAATTCGAGGTCATTTAAATTCAAGGTAACTTTGTTTATTGCATTCCCCTCATGAACTGCGCCCCAGCTTGTCTGTCGCCCCCACCTTCCTCGTTGCCACTACCCCTAAGGAAGTGACAGGAACGAAGATCGAGGGCCTCTTCCAGTGACGGAGAGCTGAGATACATGCGAAGGTCACCTTATCGGTCGATTGATGTGACACGTGCACAAAGACGTTGGGCAGACCCCAACGTTGGAAGTCTCTCATCCTCAGCAGGCCAAGTGCTACTACTGAGATGGTGGACGCAATCAATTCCAGCACTCAGAGACATATTCTGAGCGTGACCGAGCACCCCCTGTGTAACAGGAAGAGGCACTGTCGCAATGACATGGTGCAGTCGTCTGAGAGTGTTGCCTGATAAGAGAGAGAATCCAGCATTACACCTACAGTTGAAGTCGGAAGTTTACATACACTTAAGTTGGAGTCATTAAAACTCATTTTTCAACCACTCCACAGATTTCCTATTAACAAACTATAGTTTTGGCAAGTCGGTTAGGACATCTACTTTGTGCATGACACAAGTCATTTTTCCAACAATTGTTTACAGACAGATTATTTCACGTATAATTCACTGTATCACAATTCCAGTGGGTCAGAGGTTTACATACACTAAGTTGACTGTGCCTTTAAACAGTTTGGAAAACTCCAGAAAATGATGTCATGGCTTTAGAAGCTTCTAATATGCTAATTGACATCATTTGAGTTAATTGGAGGTGTACCTGTGGATGTATTTCAAGGCCTACTTTCATACTCAGTGCCTCTTTGCTTGACATAATGGGAAAATCAAAAGAAATCAGCCAAGACCTCAGAAAAACAATGGTAGACCTCCACAAGTCTGGTTCATCCTTGGGAGCAATTTCCAAACGCTTGAAGGTACCATGTTCATCTGTACAAACAATAGTATGCAAGTATAAACACCATGGGACCATACCGCAAAGGAGAAGACCCGTTCTGCCTCCTAGAGATGGACGTACTTTGGTGTGAAAAGTGCAAATCAATCCCAGAACAACAGCAAAGGACCTTGTGAAGATGCTGGAGGAAACAGGTACAAAAGTATCTATATTCACAGTAAAACGAGTCCTATATCAACATATTCTTAAAGGCTGCTCAGCAAGAAGCCACTGCTCCAAAACCGCCATGGGGAAAATGGGGAAAAAGATCGTACTTTTTGGAGATATGTCCTCTGGTCTGATGAAACAAAAATAGAACTGTTTGGCCATAATGACCATCGTTATGTTTGGAGGAAAAAGGGGGAGGCTTGCAAGCCGAAAAACACCATCCCAACCGTGACGCACAGGGGTGGCAGCATCATGTTGTGGGGGTGCTTTGCTACAGAAAGGACTGGTGCACTTCACAAAATAGATGACTTCATGAGGAAGGAAAGTTATGTGGATATATTGAAGAAACATCTCAAGACATCAGTCAGGAAGTTAAAGCTTGGTCGCAAATGATTCTTCCAAATGGACAACAAAGTCTAGGTATTGGAGTGGCCATCACAAAGCTCTGATTTCAATCCTATTTAAAATGTATGGGCAGAACTGAAAAAGTGTGTGCGAGCAAGCAGGCCTACAAACCTGACTCAGTTACACCAGCTCTGTCAGGAGGAATGTGCCAAGATTCACCCAACTTATTGTGGGAAGCTTGTGGAAGGCTACCCGAAACGTTTGACCAAAGTTAAACAATTTAAAAGGCAATGCTACCAAATACTAATTTACTGTATGTGAACTTCTGACCCACTGGGAATGTGATGAAAGAAATAAAAGCTGAAATAAATCATTCTCTCTACTATTATTTTGACATTTCACATTCATAAAATAAAGTGGTGACGCTAACTGACCTAAGACAGAGAATTTTTAGGATTAAAGGTCAGGAATTGTGAAAAACTGAGTTTAAATGTATTTGGTGTATGTAAACTTCCGACTTCAACTGTAGGTATTCTATTCTCTGTGTTGGCACACAACAGCTTTTTATCTGGTTGAGATTGAGATGCAGTTTCCAAATTAAGCTGTGTCTCGTACCTGTAAGAATATTTTGAAGATAAATACACAACGCAGATGATGAGAGGTCAAGACTACTAAAAGTCAACAGAGTACTAACGGTTAATAAGGAATTATCAATGGAAATAGTTGGTTTTCAGTTCAACATCTGTTAGGAATGTCAGTCCTGAACTCATAGCTATACGTGGCACGCTCTCGTTGGTCCAACCTGAAATAGGATACTTGTTACATGGCCATTGGCCCAGTTTTATTGCAAGGAATTGTAATTGGTCAACCACAGGCTAGGTCTGGGTTATAAAACTACATCCTATCCCTTTGTTCTGTGGAGAGAATCACTGAAGAGAATCACTGGGGAGAATCACTGAGGACAGGGGAGCATAAACATCTACCATCTACTTCCAAGCATGATTTGTCCACTTTGAATAACCTTATTTTCCTCCCCCTGAATTGCTTTGGGGTCTGTGTTATGCAAGAATAACATCAACTACTAACATACCGTTTGCTCCAGGGATGGGGAGCAAAGCAAGTAATCGTCTATGTAGGTGTGTTTCTCGGGAGTGTGAAAGCTGCTTCTACACATTTGCTGAATGTTCAGGGAGCTAGCACTAGCCCAAATAGGACAGCGGGGTATTCGTAGGCTGTGCCTTGACAAGAAAGACTTAGAAAACTCCTGTGTGCTGGCAGTTTATTTGAAAAATGTTTCCTGCGGGTCGACTGATATGAACCAGCAACTTTCATTTGGGAACCAGGAAGTACCGGGAGTAGAAGCCTAGATGGCTCTCTGCCGATGGTATTACATTGGCCGTCCACTTCGCTTAATAGAGAGGAGATTTCCTGCTTTAGTATCTGTGTCGAGTTGCCAGTTGTTATTGATTGCAAGGGTTGTCTCAGAGAAAACTGCAGTCTGTACTCCTTTGGAACTGTGAACAAGAACCAGGGCTGGACTGTGCTTGTGCGCCAGTTCCCTGCTCTTGAGTAGCCCACAGGTTGGTTGACTCACGCTCACCAGTGGTACCGGAGAGCTCTCTGGTGACATTAGAGCGAGTCACCCCTTCTTTGTATTAATTGAAAAGGGCAGTGTTAAAAACACTGACATATGGGGACAGTGCTAGGTGGCTAGTGACAGTTTGTCTTCCTGCCTCAGCTGCTTGAGAAAGAGCTGAGGGGAGAGCTGTGGCATGGAGGGCACTCAGGGTTAGAGTGTGCTTCCTCCGTCTTCCTTGAGAGCGAATGCATGAGAATGGGTCACTGCACAAAGGAAAGGGGAATAGGAGCACAGATGTGCCTCTCCCCCATTGTGGTGTGTACTCCACCCGAAAGTTGGAAGACAAGAACACAGAGTGATCTGTTGGCTGTCCTTCTCTGCCGCTGGGGCGGGCGCCCCTTCTTTACTACAGGAAAATCAACTGGACGGGACATCGATGTGGCTGAAGCAAAGGGCCGCTTCCCCACTGTCTGACTCTGTACTAAAACTTGGACTGTAGGTTTGCTGCATGCTCTGTATTTGGTCACTCAGTAGCTCTTAGCTCGTAGAGAGGGAGAGTGGAGACCTGGTTGCCACGATATTTGGGTCTGCCAGGCAGGTGGTGGCAAGGCAAGCTGAGATAGCGGTGAGCTAGCTGAGGAAGGCTGCCGAACGTTTTGCCCAGCATAGGTTAGCAGTGGTACAACCAACCTTGCCGCGTTAGCTAGCCAATTAGAGGCCGTCTCGTAGATCGGATCACAGCGTAGAAGGACCGGTTCAGTTAGTAAGCACTAAGCAAGTTAATGCTAGGCGAACTAGAAAACAGGAACTAAGCTAGCAACAGCTAGGTGGTGGTAGTTAGCATTAACCGTGATGGCTAGTTGCATAGCTAAAGTTAGAATTCTGCCTGAGCATGTTAGTTTCCCATGGAATATGGGTCCCATTATAACTCTGGGAAAAAAGTTTTGACAACTGGCTTAGGCGTGAGATAGTCGACGCTTAGCCGCAAGGCTCTTGTGTTAGCCATCCAGTGTTCACTCAGTGGGGTAATAACCTAGCTATAGCTAGCACCTCATTAGCCAAAGAGATCCGCACCAGTAGCATTGCTTCTTCGGTCTAGAGAATGTCTTTTGACCGTAGCATGGTGTGGTGTATCCGATCAGCCAATGAAACGATTGAAAGTTAAACATACTAAATGAGAGAGCAAGCTGGCAATACCACAGTAGGTGGGAGAGCCAGTAGCAGCCAGCATCGCAGCATCATCGAGCTGCCAGCGCAAGAGCAAGGTGGTTTGTGTGCCTGCCTCAGACGGGGTAGCAGTGGACAATATTTATTGATCCAGGGGTTTCAGGTTAGGCCGTTGTTAATCCACTATTACCCTTCCTTTGTTCCTAATTTGTGGAAAAAGGCCTGCTAGCCTGATAGCACCTGCTGCAAATTAGCCTTGACAGGCGTGAGCTAGCTTATTAGGTGCCTAATGGCTAGCTGGGGCGGGAACTGTGTATAAAAGCTATAGCCGTGGTGGCTTGTGTAGGCGTTAGCTAGGTTCTTATAGCAAGCAGTGCTTGTTCTACCGTATGTGCAGGTAGGGAAGTCGGTCTGAGCTAGAAAGCAATGCTTACATGGATAGCTTGCTTTCCAACGAGCTAGCCAAGTTAGCTTGCGCCTCGCAGCGTGGGCTTACCAAGTCTCTGGGCTTACCAAGTGGAATAGCAGCCTAGTTAGTTAGCACAATGTTAGCGAAAGGAAGATAGCTCCTTGTTATTCTTGCGACAAACAAAAGCGTGGCTCTCGATCGATAAGCGTGGCTCCCGTCTAGGACGGTCGGTAGTGGGTTGAGCTAAACAAGAGAGCGAGGTAGAAATTCTACACTTTCAAGTAAAAAAGTTAGCCGGTAGGATAGCTAGCATTGTGGCGAACTAGCCAAGTCTCAGTAGCTAGCTGTGTGATGCTAGCTACGAATGGAGACGAGGGAAGAAAATCAGTGAAGATAATTCTTACCTGAAACGAAAACATTCCTTTCGGTAAAGTCACCCAACACAAAAAACGAAAGCTGAAAAACCCAATAATGTGTGATTGTGACTCGCAATGCAGGGCATTCCTGCATGTGGGTATTCCTGCAAATACATGAACGCCCTCCCTTGAGCACCCCATTCCAAGCACACCATCTTCATACTTGTGTGACACTTTTGATATTCTGAATTTCCCCTGATTGTCTATACGATTAAGTGGGTCAAAAGTAAAAGTATTCTCAGAGATTTTCAGGGCCAAGGACACTGTCTAACGGTGTCCTAGATGGCTAGCTGCTGGTGGCGCCCATGACTCCTACCTCCCACCTGCCTCCCACCTGCTGTTTACCGGCATTCTGCTAGCTAGCTATAACACAGTGTCCTTCATTCCCGCCTGCTGAACACCTGTCCTCACCGTTGTTAACAGAACTGCGGGAAAGCAGTGCCTGAAAGACAGGGGCGAAGGACACTGTCTACCGGTGTCCTAGCTAGATGGCTACCATTGTTGCCCCGCCTGTTCTTCTTCTTCTGTGAGTTTATCAGCAGTCGACATCCAACGTTATGGAGCACACCCGCCTTCGCACCTGTGTACTGGAGTCCTAGCTTAAAAATGTAACAATAGAAGTAAAAAGAGTAATGCCCACAAGCAGGAACGCCACAAATTGTGGGCCACAATAGGCAGGGTGTAGCGGCGGCATAACCTTAACGGCACACCTGTGAACAGTTAAATAGGAAAACAGATCAAGTCATGCTAAGGAAAGCTAGGCAAAACTCTTCTGTGACAAAGAGAGGTGAGAATGATCAGAGGGTCGGCGAATGGCTCTTTAGTATGAGGGGAGGAACTCCCTCATTCGCCACTCAACCTGTCTGTCTCCGACAAACGTCGTCTATGACTGGTTCTTCAAGCTACGTAGAGATTCTGTTGAATCCCACTTGTGAGATATCAAAACAAATAATTGAAAGAGAGCGTCTCTTACCATCAAACTTTTTATGTCTGGAGACGAAGGTGCTTCGCAATTCTTTACTAGTTTCATCAACCAGGTTCTCTAACTCCAGCTTGCTTTGTTGACCAAACTTGTCCTCCATTTCTGAACTGCAACAGGTATTGCCCTGGGGACATACCCGGAGATGGTCACCTGCAAACAACAGAGATGGTATTCAGTCACACAGATTCCTGATGACCCCCATGCAATGTTCCCTCTAATTTCTTTGGGCACTGAGCAAATTTCAGGTCTGCTGTGTGCAAACTCGGACGTTGTGAAAATTCTGTGCAGCTTCCGGACGGTATTTACTGTGAACAGTGAGGCTGTACCCACTTTTAGGTTACAGTTAACAGTGGTGAAGTGGGCTACTGTGGCTATTTCATCATAATGTAGGCCTACCAGAGTGGCCTACCATCAAAAACAATGGAGAAAAACTTATCATAACATTTTAACATGGAAATGGCTGTTTTGTCATTCAGCCTATGTGTGGTGTTCAATGCCTACATTCCATGAGACAAACATGCAGGGCTAGACATTAACCTGTTTATCCACCTTCAGATAAGGAGGTGACTGAAAATGTTGTGTTTGATGCAAAATAAAATGCTTTATTAATCCCATACCATTATTACAGAGAATCAGACAAATTATGTTCCACTCTGCCTATTGGCTACTTAGCTTATTCAAGACCGTCTTAAAGTACAACACTTTCCCTTTAAGACACAAAATAGCTCTTTATTGTACCCTGATGAAGACAGCTTGTCTGTCGAAACCTTTGACATAAATATTTTTGCATCTGAGCCCCTAGTGTGCGGCTCTCCTTTATTTTTTATAAAATAGCTCTTTACCTGACTTACTTTCCAAAGATGGCTAGAAATGCCCGCTTATTGTGATCTGGTTGGAAGCAACCACTCAACCATTGTTGACTAGAAATGAGCTATAACTGGGATTAGAACTCAGTTAACTAGGAATGAATATGAACAAATGCACGTGGCTAAATGCAGCTCTCACTTTGATCTCAAAAGAAGCGCATCTACTCATGACCGCTGTAGCCTAAACACAGTCCAGTTCAAAGTGAATGGCACAGATCCATATATGGCAATGGCCATTTACATATAGGCCTGATTTATGCATGTCAATGCAATAGAATCCTAATCCAATGTGCTCATCCTATAAAAAAATCTCTAGCACAGCTAGATTTGCATACTAAATCTAAGTTTTGTTTGGGTATATTATATTACATTGAAAGTGGCTAATATTGCTTTGATTCGATCACAATTCCTTCAGTAGAGTGAAACGTCGATAGTGATAACTAAAGGGGAAACCTGTAGAAAGTTGAGTGAAGTCCAATCTTGTGCTCTTCTGCGGCAGTCAGAGCCCTGTATGTATGCAGCTTAGAGGGAACATTGCCCCCATGTAATAAACAGCAGACCCAAAACTAGAACACATTTCTATTCATATTCTGATCCAACTCACACAAGGATGGTTGATAAACCTATGGTTTTGCTGTGACAGAAGGGTTGCTGATGTGAATATTTTTAGAGTAATATTAGTAACGTCAGACTAAAAATAAAAACCCAAATCATTATCTTCAGGACATTTACAGTATTGATGCTGGTCTAACAATGCCTTGCACTTCTCGCTCACTGTCAATATGCAGTCGCCTTTCCCTATTTAATTATTAAAGTCATATTTTTCAAGCTGTGCTGCTCACAACATGATAACACAGTGCTGTTTATGCCTTTAACACAAATGGGGGGCCAAAATCAAAATCTCTCACATAAGCTAGGGGTTAGCTGCTGAAACTGATTGGATCAATTCTAGTAACAGCTGTTTAATACACTGTTGTCTCACTTTGAACCAGTCTCTGCATGCAACCGCTACTGAATTTAATTAAAGAGCCCATTGTTGTAAAACTGACAGATATTTTCAGGTCTACCGGTGAGAGAGTGCCATTGGCTGCTGTTGGTTTTTTTGGGCTCTAACAGGTAGCTATGACAGTGCATAAGAATACAACCATCCGATATCTAGAGGTGTTGATTACTCTAGTGTGTGTTTTTGTTGACTCTACATGTTACTGTATTTTCAATACCGACCATTAAAAGGGGGGTTGTATGAGGGTGTGCCTGTGCAATGTACTGTATGACATTCTGCTACATAACAAAGTCACTTGTGCCCGATGGGAGGAATCCCTACATATGAATTACCCATGGTGTGTGACTGTGAAGTCAGGCATGAAAACATGTTGCAGCATCCATCAATCCAAAGCATTAAAACATCCAGTATTTGGATCAGATATCAGCGCTAGCTAGTGTCACAAAGTAAAGGCATTGAAAACATCATAGCAATATGCCAGAAATAGCCTATAACAGTAATCCTAAATCTGTTTGGATGAGACAGTGGCAGACAGCATTTCCTCAAACACACACACGCATACACACACGCATACACACACAGACACACACGTATCGAAATGTGTGTCAGAGTTGTTACCTCTCCCCATGCAGTCATTCCGTTCTCCCAACATTCAGCCAGCTCCCTACGAACAAAATTAAATTAAAATTGCCAGCAGCCCACAGATGAAATTCATGCCCAGCTCCACTTACCACTTAAGGACAAAGACACGTGTTTCTCTGCTGTTTATGATCCCTCTCTCCTACTGTTCAAAAACATTCATGGTGGTTTTTGCCAAACATTTACAGTAAATGAAGGACTCATGAGACACAACATGAGGACATTTTGATTTGACAATGGCTGTAGGATTAACATTTGTTTGGAACAATGAGTGATCGGTTCATAATATTTGGAAGTTGTCCATGGATCATAATGTATTCTCAAACACCTTCCATGTCTTTCTAGCTTTCGTGTCCTACCATTGTTATAATGGAAAGTGTAACATTTCCAAAGGGTCATCAGCGTAGCCAGTTGGGAGAAAGGCGTGAAATACGATTTATGATATAGCCTACCATTCAGAAGGAAATCACATTGCAATTGATGACATCCATGAAACACTGAACTGAATTAAAAGTTAATGATCGACATCATCATTCCATTTTCCCAAACAGCCATTTGTAGGACCATGGATGCTGATTCAGCACTCTATCCATTTAGTAGTCTCCACACACTATGCAATATCACTATGAAGACCAATGATGTGGCAAAATAATCTGAGCACGTTATGACTAACCAATGATTCTTGACTTTAAAAAATTGCTATGTTAAGTGTGTTGATGATGCAGGCTTCATGTTTTGTTAAAACCTAAAAGCAACCAACCATGTCACCCAAAGAGCCCTCTAAAAATGACCTAATTTCCGAAGTCTCCTCTCTCTCGCTCACTACCCAAATAGAATTGAGATGTAATTTACTCAGACACCTGCAGGCTAACCAAACTTTGAGAATCAGTTCAGCTTCATCTGGCAGAAGCTGAGCTGACCTCAGCCATTAAGTAGAGAATTAACAACCCACCAGTGAGGGCAGGAGGTGATGTGAGGGCGGGAGGTTGAAGCCCACACACAGTTTGTACACAGCTAACTCTCTTTTTTTATCACAGCTTATGACTGTTGCCTGCACCTTAAACACAGGTCTGTTTAGTTTGCAGGTCAAAAGAAAGCTCAAAATCTTTAGGTAGGTCACTGCCTGTGTATAAAGGAAAAGTTTGCGAGACAGTTGTTTAGTGGACACTTTAATGGGCCAAAGGTTGGAAGGAGTCAGGGAGGTCCCACTGGCCACAGGTCTGAGTGCAGCTCTCCATCAGACGTGTCACCCACAAAGAGCTCCTCCACACTGACACTTAGACCGTGCAGAGTGTTCCCGCAGTCTCAACAGAGCAAAACATCACTTAAAATGAGTCTCTCGTACATCAACATCCCATAAGGGGCTTTCAAGGAACTTCTCCACTCAACCAAGGTAGCCTGTATATCCTTTATGTCCAAGGTTAAAACAGCACAGTGGACACACAGATATATTTTTGTTGGTACACAATGGAATACAATTCCCCATTAGGCAGAGAAGAAAGAGAGTGGTTCACACAGCATACTCTTTGAATAGCTTTAGTGCTGAGCGATTAGTGCTTTTTGAGGTCGGTTAGGTTTCGGTTCGATTATAAAAAAAATGTATCACGGTTTTCAATTTCAGTTTCGATCATTTTTTTAGACATTAAACGCACTATGCATTACGTGGGTTGAATGATCTAACAACACATAATAAAACAATTAATACAAGTCCTATGCTGGTAGTGACTGCCCATTACTGCTTATCACTTATTAACCATCATTTATTCACATTACTTTAATAAAATATTAGTTTTATATGCTGACTTTTACATTTTATTCCAAGTCGTCATCTGTATGCTGTCTGGCAAAATCACTATTTTAGTAGTTCTTAAAAATAAACAAGGCATACTTTTATGACTGCTGTCAACGAGGTCTCCGTGTGTGCTCCACACAGACCGGACAAGCTGGTGAGCAATGGATTATGGACCTTGTAGTTAATTACCACATTTTCTGCACTAAACTATGTAGAACCCGGGATGGGCAACTGGCCCCCCAAAATGTTTTTTATTTATTACATTTTTTAGGAACTCAGTCGGGGTCTCAACTTACTATTGCAAGTTAGAATAGTAGAATACACAAGGTGCAATTTTGAAATGTGGTTGTGCATCATCAGTTTTCTCTTGTTATGTTAGTCACTGATAGTCAGTCAATTAGTCCATGTCAGCAAAACGTCGATCAGTTAGTTGTTTAGAAAACAAAAAATAACCGTAATGTCGTTTAATCGCTAAATAGCTTCGAAAAGGCCTATCTTTAGAAAACGACAGCTTATGCCTGCAACAAGATAAACATATATTGCACTGTTTATACAAATTTCATTCTGGTGATATAGTGCCGAATACTGTATATCAGGGTACCTGGTCTCTCATAGTAGGGTGCAAAGCAGTGCACTACTGCTCCCCATTCCTTAGCTCTGGCCCTGAACAGTCATACAATACTTTTGCCTAACGTAGTGCTCAGTGTATTGTCACCTGTGGACCTGGACCTGGGCTGTATTGGCTGAGGGGGACATTATTTCCTGCTAATATCCTAGTATGAAAGTGGGCCTCTGGCGAGTCATCTAGTATTAAGAAGGCTGCGAGGGTGAAATAAAGAGAAGTGTCCCAACTCAACCTTGCGGCAGCACCAGCCCATCCCCAGCCTCATCCCTGTCCTCTCGGCTATCAGAGATGTCAGGATGCACAACTAGGGCTCTACTCCTTCTTGCCTCCCCAGACACAGCACATTTACACATGCATGCAAGCATATGCTTGTCCTCCCATTGTCATGTAAGCGAATTAAATCTGAAAAAAAAAATATTGAATGTTGTTGCAGTGATTAGTATACTGGTGAGAGTGAGACAGAGTATGAACAATTGTGTTCACAGACTGGAGATATGTGTGTGTGTGTGTGGGCAATAGACTATACTTGCTCTGTTTCTTCAAAGGCACAAACTAAAGATGTGTGGGGGCATACAGATATCTCATTGTAATACTGAAAATGTGCAAATGCGGTTGCGAGGTAATGAGGCTTATGCATGCATTGAGTGTTTTATCAACAGCTATATGAGCTGCCTTCGTGAGTCGCAATTACTTCCTGTCACTCCAGTGTCTGTAATCAAGCAGAGTGTCAGTCAGATCACCTCTCCCATTATCTGTGCTGATGAAGCCTTTCCCTGGGCCTAATACAGGAAGACATTCATATTCCACACCCTACCCCACTAAGGTGTGCTTGTCTTTACTTTGCATACTCAATGCCATGTAGAAAGGAAGCTTCTTACTGCCACTTAGATGTGAATTTACTCATGGACTGATTCTAATTGTGCTGTGATTTTAGTGTTCAGAGTAGTACAGGGCAAGTCTGTCATGTTCAAAGCACCTGACCCTCGATAGCTATTAGGCTTGCTAATCATCCTGTAATCTACAGGAACACCCTTGTGAAAAAGTTTTAAAACAATCAGTAAATCAAGTCACTGCAAGCCACTGTGTAATATCAAAAGTGTTATCACAATATTTCACGTTCACAACCTCCACTTACAGCGACCTATTTCAATTGACATATAAAACACTAGGACCACCACCACTGTAGAAAAAGTTACTCTACCTATTCACCGGAACTGGGATTAGCCAGCTTTGGGAATTAAAGGTGTTCAAGTTACATTTCCATGCCAGAAAAGGTAGGCCAACTCTCAGAAGTATTCATCAGTGTACCTGGCCAAACAGACCCAAAGCATATGTGCACTGCCATCTGGTATGTCTCCCATGGCTCCTGCTGCCATACGTTTACAGGCCTGATGCTTAGAGCAAACGCTACATCTTATAGAACTAAAACAACATAGCCATCAGTGACATATTAGTCATTTCGGGAAGGGTCAAGAGGTACTCATGATGTCAGAATGTCCAGCTGCTTTATAAATGAAACCATTTCACAGGACTACTGCATAAGGTTAGGCAACAGGAACATTCAACAAATTCCTAAAGCGCTTTGGCCCTGGACATTGATTTAATCTGCCCACTCATTCCACCCCCTGATTAAGATTCATATCATGGCTAAAGAGTTATGACTGAGTTATAGCCAGCATTGATCCAGGTCGGAGGAAAGCTCTGCTCTGTCTTTGGGACACACCCGAGGTAGTTATCTACTGTGCTTTAAGGGTAGATTACATGTTCGATTACATTTAGTTACATTTAAGAGGGTAAGGGGGGCCTGAGAAGTTGATACTGTAAATGTTTGTGCAAATGCCAAGTCAGAACAAACATAGTTTCTGTGGCACTATATTTATGAGTCACAGAGAGAGTAAAGGTGTTATTGTGAAAGAAGGAGAGAGGAGTTTTACCCATCCCTCCCATCCCTCCCGTCAATGTCAGTGTACCTTTTCCTCCTTATTTTAATATTCACACTTTACAACTTAAAATGTGTCCACACGAAATACTATTGAGAGATGACACTATTTTAAATAAAGTGATTGAGGTTACGAAGGAACTTGATTGTGTCTTTTTAAGTGGTAGCTCAATTCGATAGGCAAGGAGAGTTAAAAATATCAACATTGATCTGAAAATTGCCATCTGTGTTTTCCTCACTACCGGAGGTATCATCCTTTTAAAAATATCCCAACAGGTGTTATTTGGAATAGCAGATTCTAGCTAGGACTTACATCAATCAATATGGAATGACACTGTATTCCCCTAGCATACTACACCATGCCAGGACTCCAAATTAGAGGGATGCCCCATGTTTTTAAATAATGTTATATGCTGATAAATGTCCTTGAATGAATTTGCAAATGTTCAAATAAGAAGCACAGTATGCCTACAGATGATTGTGTCACATTTTACCTTCAACATAATGATATGGTGGTCTGGTCTGCATCCTCAGGAGAGTCAAATGTAAAGGAGATGTTGGACTGTCAAATGTTAATATCTAAATGTCATTGTCATTGCATTTCAAATTGGGCCAAAAACTCGCAACTCGTAGGGTTGTGGCAAGAATAATTGATTTGTGAGCAAATTCATTCTTATTACAATAAGATGTTTCATTGCAAGAAAAAAAAATATTCTAAGGGAATTTACACAAACAAGAAAAAAATAAGAAAGAAATAGTATTAGGCTACTCCCTCTGCTACTGAAAGGAAATGCTGTTTCAAAAACTGCCATATTCTCAGGAGAGAAGTTGAAAAAGCCTTGTGGGTAAACGGGCTCTCTAGCCAATATAATGCATTTTCAGGATCTATTGATCCTGCCATACACAGAAAATAGCCATTCAATGACATTTGAAATCTGGAACATTCCATTTTCGAAGGCCCTCATGCTGCAGCTGAGGTGAGTTGTACATCATATCAGATCACTCTACTGTGCACTCCCTTAAAATTCAAGGCTAAAGGTTCAAAGTCTAAAAATTGCTTTCCAAAAGTATTGTGGAAGTCACTTCAAAGCAATTAAATGTCACAGCAGTTGGATTCAGAGCCAATACCGGCAATGTGACTGGGATAGCACCTCATTGGATGAAAATGTCTACGATGATACCTTTGAAACTGTACCAGAATAGGTACCTTCAACAATGATGATGCACGCGACAAGAGGGCATATATTGGAAATGCTAAACCTATAGACAATCCTGTAAAGAAAACCCAAAGACCATGTACACTACAGTGTGGAATGAAAAGCAACGCTTAATCAGCATACATACGACCATGTCTGGCTTTGATATTTATTGGGGACTATGTAATAAAATGAGTGGAGGAGGAATGGGAAAATTGCTGAGGACATTTGATATACATGGGCAGTGGGCCTAGAAGCCCCAGAGAACGACGAGCTGCTTGCGAGTGACTCTCTTCTGCGTCAACCTGCTAACTGGAGCATGGCAAAGGACTTACAGGTAGCAGCTGGTGGCTGAGAGTAGATACTAGGAAGGCCCTAAGGCCTGTACTGATCATTACCTTTCACTCCTCATTTACAGCTTACTACCAAGGCACTGGGCTTCATTAGTGCCTGGTGGCTTGTTACACTTCTGGTATACCTCCACCCTCCACTCAGTGGCCAAGTGGCCTGAGAGGGGAGAGGACACACTTCTAGCGCTCAATACCTCCCCCATGGCCCCTTATGCAACATGCAAACTCGTTGGCCCCTTCCCAGGAGCAGTGAAAAGACAAAGCACTCCTACAGGTGCACATGTCTAGTCTGATGTTGTCAACAGGACTGACGTGGCAGACATGGGGCTAAAGATAGATCCAACGACAGCGATGAGGTATTCAAGGGAGCTTTGTTTTCTGATGGCTCACTGTTGTGACAGGCTGAGGGGAAATAGGGAGCTATAAAGTATGACTGAACCTTGTTGCAACAGACACGGGCCAGATCTTTTTTATCAATACAAGAAGATCCACTGATCTCCAAGGAGGGTATGTAAATGATCAGTGCTTCCAGAGTTGCTTGAAAAGTTAGGAGTTGACTAAAAGTTACACACATTCAATGTGTGTAACAGTGAATAATGGCGCCGGAGGAGATGACTGCCGTTTTACGATCCCCTAATCAATTGTGCTATTTTGTGTTTTTCCGTGTTATTTGTAACTTATTTTGTACATAATGTTTCTGCCGCCGTGTCTTATGACCGAAAAAAGCTTCTAGATATCAGGACAGCGATTACTCACCCCGTACTGGAGGAATAATTTTTCTTTAACGAGTTGGACGGGAAGGATTTACTTCAAACGCCTGACAAGGCTCTCATCCCCGTCATTCTCAGGAGAAATAGATGCAGATATCAAGGACGAAGGTCTGGGTGCCTTGCAAGGATCCGACAGCGAGTGGGTAATCTCCCTTTACCATCTGTCCTATTAGCCAACGTACAATCAACGTGTATCTTACCAGCGGCAGATTAAAAACTGTAATATCTTATGTTTCACCGAGTCGTGGCTGAACGACGACATAACATTCAGCTGGTGGGTTTTACGCTTTTTTGGCAGGATAGAACAGCTGATGCACGAAATCCAAGGAAGTCTCAAGGTTTTGCTCGCCTGAGTGAGAGTACCTCATTTATATTTCATTTCATCATTTAAATTCTTTGTATCTGTCTATTTACCACCACAAATCAATGCTGGCTCTAAGACCGCACTCAATGAGCAGAGGCGGCACTTCTAGTGGCTGGGGACATTAATGCAGGGAAACTTAAATCAGTTTTACCTAATTTCTACCAACATGTTAAATGTACAACCAAATGGAAAACAAACTCAAGACCACCTTTATTCCACACACAGAGATGTGTACAAAGCTCTCCCTTGCCCCCCATTTGGCAAATCTGACCATAATTCTATCCTCCTTATTCCTGCTTACAAACAATAACTAACCAGGAAGCACCATTGACTCGGTCAATAAAAAAGTGATCAGATGAAGCCCATGCTAAACAACCAGCAGCATACCACCCTGCATACCATTGGCTTGCTTCTGAAGCTAAGCAGGGTTGGTCCTGGTCAGTCCCAGGATGGGAGACCAGATGCTGCTGGAAGTGGTGTTGGAGGGCCAGTAGGAGGCACTCTTTCCTCTGGTCTAAAAAATATCCCAATGCCCCAGGGCAGGGATTGGGGACACTGCCCTGTGTAGGGTGCTGTCTTTCGGATGGGATGTTAAACGGGTGTCCTGACTTTCTGAGGTCATCAAAGATCCCGTGGCACTTATCCCGTGGCACTACTTAAAAGTAGGGGTGTTAACCCCGGTGTCCTGGCTAAAATTCCCAATTTGGCCATCAAACCATTCACGGTTACCTAATAATCCCTAGTTTACAATTGGCTTATTCATCCCTCTCCTTTCCCCTGTAACTATTCCCCAGGTCGTTGCTGTAAATGAGAACGTGTTCTCAGTCAACTTACCTGGTAAAATAACAGATAAAAAAAACAAAAACAACAGGAATGTTTTGCTAGCACAGACTGGAATATGTTCCAGAATTCTTACGATGGCATTGAGGAGAACACCACATCAGTCACTGGCTTCATCAATAATTGCATCGATGACATCGTCCCCACAGTGACCGTACAAAAATACCCAGACCCAAAACCATAAATTACAGGCAACATCTGCACTGAGCTAAATGGTAGAGTTGCCGCTTTCAAGGAGCGGGACTGTAACCCGGAAGCTTATAAGAAATCCCGTTATGCCCTCCGACGAACCATCAAACAGGCAAAGCGTCAATACAGGACTAAGATTGAATCGTATTACACCGGCTCCGACGCTCATCGGATGTGGCAGGGCTTGAAAACTATTACAGACTACAAAGGGTAGCACAGCCACGAGCTGCCCAGTGACACAAGCCTACCAGATGAGCTAAATTACTTCTATGCTCGATTTGAGGCAAGTAACACTGAAACATGCATGAAAGCATCAGCTGTTCCAGACGACTGTGTGATCACGCTCTCTGTAGCCGATGTGAGTAAGACCTTTAAACAGGTCAACATTGACAAGGACGCAGGGCCAGACGGATTACCAGGACATGGTACTCTGAGCATGCGCTGACCAACTGGCAAGTGTCTTCACTGACATTTTCAACCTGCCCCTGACTGAGTCTGTAATACCAACATGTTTCAAGCAGACCACCATAGTCCTGTGCCCCCTCCTGTACTCCCTGTTCACTCAAGACAGCATGGCCAGGCACGGACTCCAATATCATCATCAAGTTTGCCGATGACGCAACAGTGAAAGGCCTGATCATAGACAATGATGAGACAGCCTACAGGGAGGAGGTCAGAGATCTGGCCGTGTGATGCCAGGACAACAACATCTCCCTCATCATGATCAAGACAAAGAAGGTGATTGTGGACTACGGGAAAAGGAGGACCGAGCACGCCCCCATTCTCTTCGACGGGGCTGTAGTGGAGCAGGTTGAGAGCTTCAAGTTCCTTGGTGTCCACATCACCAACAAATTATCATGGTCCTAACACCCTAGGACAGTAGGGAAGAGAGCACAACAAAACCCATTCTCCCTAAGGAGACTGAAAAGATTTGGCATGGGTCCTCAGATTCTCAAAAGGTTTTATAGCTGCACCATCTAGAGCATCCTGACTGGTTGCATCACTGCCTGGTATGGCAACTGTTCCTCCTCCGACCGCAAGGCACTACAGAGGGTAGTGTGTACATCCCAGTACATCACTGGGACCGAGCTTCCTGCCATCCATAACCTCTATACCAGGAGGTGTCAGAGGAAGGCCGTATAAATTGTCAAAGACAATGGACCTAGACTCGGAGTGCCAAGTCTAGGTCCAAAAGGTTTCTTAATTAACAGCTTCTACTCCCAAGTCATAAGACTCCTGAACAGCTAATCAAAGGGCTACCCAGACCCCTCTTCTACTCTGCTACTCTCTGTTTATTATCTATGCATAGTCACTTTAACTCTACCTACATGTACATATTAATTACTTTGATTAACCGGTGCCCCCGCACATTGACTCTGTGCCGGTACCCTCTGTATATAGCCTCGCTATTGTTATTTTACTGCTGCTGTTTAATTATTTGTTACTTAAATTTTCTATTTGTGTATTTTTTACTTAACATTTATTTTTCTTAAAACTGCATTGTTGGTTAAGGGCTTGTTAGTAAGCATTTCACTGTTGTATTTGGCGCATGTGATAAATTACATTTTTACTTTATTTTATTTGGTGTGGGCAAAGGTGATCATTCATGACTTTCAATTTCCTAAAATATTGGTATTTCACATAGGTTTCATATCACTACAATCAAATCATATTCTACAAAACACCCCTAATCCAAACAAGATATTAATGCCAGGTTATATTAACATCACCAATCAATGAAATAACATATCCAGTGAGATTTTAATTGGATATCTCTGACAGATTAAAGACCTAGAATCCATTCTGACAGCGAAAGTATATTCTTTCACACAACACAAAGTAATGATGACTTGCGTTTTAAAACATTTATTGTTTACAGTCTCATGAGAATTATTGGTATTTCTTGTAAATGTGTATGCTCTATATACTTAATACAACAGTGATGAGATTGTCAGACATGTATTATTTATTAATAATTTCTCATTATTAGTGCCAAGGAGGATGCCCTGCCTATGTGACAATGTGTGCCATCTTCACTGAGATTACACGAGAGAGTTGACAAGCCTAATTTAAATAATAATGAAAATAATTAAATAAACCGTCACACAATTCTACACTATCTGTCAAGACATTCAAGTTCAAACAGGGACAAGGGACAATGAAAAAAATAAAAAATAAAATAAAGTAATGGAGAGACTTTTACCTTGACAAGTTTTTTAACTATTATCCATCGCCATTGAAAATCAAGGCAATTATAGTCTTTATTGCTTTAAGAGACTAATTTAAAATCAAGAAGTGTACAGAGAGGCTTAAACATAAAGAAAAAAAGATGTGCGTGCATATGAAAAATGGCAACACTCAAAACTAGAGCCCACTTAGTGCTAAAATCAATCACAAGGGTGTAATGGTATAGGAATTAGCATTTCATCTTCCAAGCTCTCGCCTCGAAATCCATCTCCCTTCTATGGCTTGAATTATAATGACACTATACTGTATCTAGAGAGATTGTAGAACTGAACACATTGTGATAAAAAGCACTTGTCAAGTCAAATATAATTCTGCTTACATGGAAACTATGCATTACATGTTTCCAGCAATTAGTTTGACGGCACGTGTGATGAAATATGCAAATTGTATTGGTGGGATAATCAAAACAGTGGACCAAGTGTGAACGCACAGGGAGTTATATCAACAAGGAACAAAGAATGAACTAGGAACATTGGAACAGCCTAAATGAATTATCCACAGCAAGATAAATGCTCAATTGCACATTTATATCAAATATAAAATAACTAAACACAAAAGGGGACAAAAAAAACTCTATCCTCTTGTCAACTTAATTTCTTGACAAAAGATATTGGCAGCACCATCGTCTATACTCTGCATGAGCTTGTTGATATGCTTTGAGCGACTGCACTGTTATTCTGTTGTTCTCCCTGAGAGGCTGAAATAGTAGCAGGCAAACCAGAGTCATTCCTCCTGCTCCGAGAGGGAGCTCCTGTTGAGAAACCCCATCATGCAGCCCATTTTAGTATTCATGAGCATGATTAATCGCATGGAGCTGGAAGAGGCATTTGAGAAATCCACTTTGGCATGGAAAAAAAAGAGATGAGTGTTTGGGTCCCTGGCATTCCTGATGATACCTCCTGTGTGTGTCATGGTAGGAAACATTCCGATTAAATCAACAGACTATAGCCCCCACCCCCACAACCACCACCACTGCTATTATTTACATCAATTTCAATCACTGCCAATCCCAACAGTTCAATTAGGTGCAATTCCATCACCATCCTTTTCATCAGCTGGACATTGAAATACAGAGGCATACCACCACCACATGTGATCCTTGCCAGAATTCCCCTCACAGATCCTTCTCCTCATCTGTGTGTGTCAGTGGGGAGGTCATCATAATCTGACAATGCATCATAGTAATACGGACGTATGCCACAGAGGCCAACAGATTCACTTGGCCATTCGCTCTGCTCCCATTTTGCCCTTTTCAATCTATTCCACAACTTAAGTCAGGATGAGGACCTGTGCACATTACACGGCTCAGCAGAGATAATTTGACTGCTTGTGTACGCAGCCATGGACCACATCAAATATCAGCACCGTTATTTTGGTCTCATTCCACTGCTGGGAACAGGGAGGCTGAGCTGGACATGAAATGATAGGGTCGAGCTGGGACAGCTTGAGAAGCTCCACAGACACAGCTCGGGGGTGTGTGTGTGTCTTGTGTTCCTAATAACACACATCTACCAGGAAGGGTCCAGCAGTCTGTTTGACTCATCTTCCAAGTCACCCCGTCGTCGCGTCTCGTCTTGCGTATTGGTTAATTCATTGGGTCAGTAAATGGAACCTGAGATAGATCTTTCACAAGCCTGCATGCAGGGCTAGTCTTTCACCAGGGCATTGATGGGATTGGATGAGGGAGGCCGGTATGTAAGGAACTCACTGACAGTTTATTTAAATACAGGGGCAAGAACTTGTAGAGGAGATGGAGGAGCACCCGACAATTTTTGCTGCGCTGACAGTCCACTGATTTAGGGCGTAAGGTAGCGGTGTCAAACTCATTTTGCCCCGGGGCCGCATTTGGTTATATTTCCTCTCTGTCAAATTTTGCAACAAATAGTCCTCTATCTATTATTTTAAAAACTTTATATGCTTCTTGACTGTCTAGCTTTCATTTTGGTGATTATTAGCGAGCTGGACACAGTCAAGAAACTGTATTAATGTCGGTCCATTATAATTTCTACCAAGGTTCGTATGTTGAGTTTGTCTGGCCAGTGGGCTGTATGTTTGTCACCCCTCTTGTAAAAGCAATGCACTACGCAGCCAGTCCACTTTTTCAGTCACTCTTGTACTTGCTGACAACTTGGACCAGGGACTCTTCAGAATGTACAGGCCAGGTCCCGGAGTATTACTGTACCAACTGGGCCTGCAGGCACTGACTCATAGCAGCACTTCTATCAATAACGCTGACACCACTGCTGACATTCCACCTGACCTGGCTAATGCTGACCACACACGCTGCTTCAGCTCAGCCATTCAATATAAACTACTGGTCTGAAACGATAGGACTGGGTGTAGCATGCACATAACTGTAGGATGGACTCTCTTGAAAGTGTAGCTTTGAGAAAGCTTCAATAAGCCTACATTATGATTGACAACTTTCTTATGTTGGCATATGCGACAGCAGTTGGTTCCTCTGATACTGTTTTAATGCAGCATTATATGAAGGCATTTACATTCCAATGAAGTTATATTTAAACCCCTAATGAATTTAACTAAGTGTGCGATACATAGAAAAAGGTTGAGATAGTGCCTACCGAGTAAAATAAATAAATAAATCACACATTTGTATATCAGAGACCACTGAAAAAGAGTAGAACCATGGACAATATGAAGATAAAGGGATTTCATAAGGATGTGAGAGGAATTCCAGTGCCTTACATCTAATTTGATGATGTCCAACATTTTTAGTCTCTAAGGCACCAGACATCAAATTCATGCTGGCACACCCATCTCTTTTTGACCACAATTAGAGGTTGATGGCCCTCCTCTTGGGGAAATGGCCAAATGCAACAGATCTCAACTCAACCGATTATTCAGTGACGATCCTTGACTAGGATTTAATCATAACACATTGTGATTCAAGGCAAACAAAAAGTAAGCAATGCATAGAGTTACCTGCCCTATATCACGGTTAGAATTCATGTTAAATATTTTATGGATTGGCTTCGCACCAATGAAAATGTCAACCTCGACAGATTATGCAGCAGATAGACTTGTTTTTTTCCCCACCTCAATATTTTAACAATGCATTACTCAGATCAGCATTTCCCATCGACTGGCATGCTGGTTGTATACTATTGACACTTGACAAGAATCTTAGATGAGGCACCATTTCTGAGTTTATTGCACACACGGTGGTCGTGACACAGGAATGTTAACATCGCTAGTAGGAATAAACAAAGGATATGCACACAATTGTGTCGGCTAAACACACATGAATTGCTTCAGCCATCCGCTGCTGAGGTGTTGACATTGCATAAATCACATAGGCAGTCATTGCCATTCCTGAAGACAAATGGGGTCAACGCCCATGTGGGATGTGATCAAAGCAGTGCCATACAGCTGCATCACTCCGAGATGAGAGACACTGAGGTTTTCATCCATTGGAGATTAGATGTCAACGACAGGAGCGTGCCTACATCTGAGGGATTTAATCAGTTAGTTATTCAAGCCTGTCTATGAACAGGTGTGCTTGTTATCAAATATGCAGCCTTTTTTTTTTTTTTTTTTTTTTTTACCTGTGCCAGATTTCTGTCTGTAACTACAGAATTATAAGATCTAAGCCATTATGACATTAATGGTCTGGGCAGACCAAGTGCATATTCATAAGGGGAGGGAACGAGGAAACAACTAACATCGTGAAAATAACATGTTGATCCACTTCATGCATCAACCTAACAATACCTGCACAAAATCGTTGAAACATTCCTCCTGACAACTCTCTTGCGCAAATGTACCCTTGTGAATGCTTGATCAGAACAGTGAAGCAATAATGTTGTTTCTGACTGAGCCAGCCAGCCACAGCTTGACTTGGGTGGGTCAGAGAAATCCAAGCCTCCATGGCCTGAAGTAGGGAAAGTCCATATAAATATTTCTGAAGACCAGCTGGTTAGCATAATATTTACATGCATCTTACGAAACCTATAATAATAGCATCATGCCAGCATTAACCTATGGTTGACACATATGTGAAGTGGAATGGATATTGGATGGACATTGAATTGCACCGACTTGCGGGATCGTTACATGGCAGTGTCATTGTCATGTTATCAACAGGACAGAAATCAGTCCAGTGCATGCCTGATGATGCTTTATTTCCACACAGAGGTGCATAGCAGACACAGCGACCTCTACTGGACACAACAGAAAATCTAACACCACCAGGATTATTCTGCTGCTGACATTTACATATTATACATCATGTTAGAGAAATAAAGAAATCACTTTATTAAGTCAAATATTAAAATAGCAATATGTCAAGGACTACTTATATTCTATTTTAGTGTGGTGGATATATTTAGGATGAACTTTTAACCAATGAACGAAAGCATAGAGAATGGGAATGTTATACACTTGGCTATTGTGATATATCTGCATAAGTAGACGACTTTGAGTTTAAATAGCTAAACAGTTTGATTTATGAGGGATCGTATTGTTGGATATTAAAACATATTTACTGCCATCCTGTTGAAGTAACCTAGATAAGGACAGTGTTTAAACAGTGTGTGTTAAGTTGTACTAGGCTAATTATTATTATTTAGAAAATATAATAACTTTTTTTATTATTATTAGGCTATATTTATATCATAATACATGTCCTTCATACATAAAAATCAACCCCAACTTTATGGATGACAGGTGAGTATAGCCTTCATCTGAATCTGCCTTCCACGCAGAACAACGACATAAAGGCTACTTTCACATATATATCTCGCATTATCATAATGAACAGTTAAATCGCTCAATAAAATAATTGTGCTTCGTAGTGTAAAGGCACCTGTTTTCAAAATGTTCTTTCACCTTTACTTGCTCAGTGTAAATTACTCCTATAGCAGTCAGTGTCGGTAGTTAAACTCTACAATTTGAATAATATAGTATATGAGTTTCGCTCATAAAGCAAATTCTTATCCAGATGATATGGTTAATTATGCAATAATATTACTCACTTTGCAACTATGGACTGTGTTGAATAGTTTACAGAGCCTAGCCTACGTATTGATAGGCAGCACTCAAATCATTCCGTTCTTACCTGACATTTGTTGGAGAGGAACATTTTCAAAGCTGAAACCTTTTGCAATAGAAGCTTCTTTAACCCCACTGCAGTTACGTGCTTTAAAATCGGATCCAGCTGCAACAGACAGCAATGAGAAAGTCCAAAGGACCGTCTGGTATCTCAGCATCGTGCACTTCTGTGATTAATCCTTCTTTTATCCTCTGCTGATTCCAGTTTAGAGAGGAACTCCACTGCAGTGCATACGCAGGTAGCCTGTAACAACTCAACGTTTAGTCGTTGACACTTTTCAACAACTGTGCATCAACACTTCCTTCTCAATCAACGTCTGTTTATTTAGCCACCAACGGTGTTTGAGAGTCAGGCGTTGCGGCAGAAAAGAGAATGTGTGTAGTGAGTCCAGGTAAAGCCACAAAGCCACATGGATCCAACAGAGAGCGGGCTCCTCAACGTGTTCACTCAACTTCACTAAGAAAGCGACGTCGGGGAGGATACATTACTGTAGAAAGTCGAAAAGCTGAGGACTGGAGAGGAGACCGCTATGTGCTCAGATGCACAGAGCGGGCGCGAAAACACGGAGTGGAGTGTATTGTCAGAGAAGGTTTTTAGTCAAACCTGACATTTATTATCAGAAAGAAAATCTCTGGAATAACTAACCTCTTTACAGCTGTGGTGTGACTGAGAGTCCAATGAGATTAAGTGTCCCTATGTGGTACTGGTATATTGGTCTGTGTTGTGTGGAGACCATTATTAACCCTTTCAGTGCTTTATTGGTTTTGGAGCAATTTAGTCCAGGGTAGATCAACAGTGGATTATCATCATGGCTGCAATAACACAGTTATACAAGGCGAGGGTTGGTGGTGAATCACTTCCACCTCTGTTAAGCTTTGTTAACATCAGCAGTTTGAAGTGACTCACATTTATTTGCATATCTGATTTGAATCTGTTATTTTTCCTGCAGTCCGAACAGCCGAAAAGCACATGGAATCAGATATTTCAAGCAACATTTCGAACCACCTTTTTAGACTATTATTTGGCGTATTGTGTTGCTTGCTAGCTCCTCTGTTGATAGTTTTGACAAGAACATGTGGTCGCTAATTTGCTTGTTAATGGTTTACAAACAAATTAGTGAATGTGCTAGAGAGCTTAACAGCTACCTGGCTAGTTAGTTGACTGCTGTGGCTAAACAAAAGTACTCGTTTTGAAAGTTGGATCATCTTGTCTTTTGAGGCTTTAAAAGTGTTCTTACACTATAATGTTGAACATTCAAAGAAGCTGGGAAACATCCATAGCAGGCATTGTTGTCCCCTTACCTTGCTACATAACCTCTTGAGTGACTGGAAGCACGAGCACCGCCACCAATCAAAGCAAATCAAATCAAACGTTATTGTCACATGCGCCGAATACATGTGTAGACCTTACCGTGAAATGCTTACTTACAAGTCTTTAACCAACAGTGCAGTCAGCCTACACCATTGCTCACACACCCGCCATTACTATGACAACTAGCGTAGCCATGTCAGCAAATGACTGCTGTCTGAACACACACAAATCTGATTTGGTCACATGCAGGTATTGGAACGGGTTCAGGGAACATAACCGAAAACTGGAAAATACTCAGTGGGCATATGAAGTAATAAAGACATATTTTTCTGGTTGAAATCTGGTCGGGACGTCACATAACTAAATCACAACCAGTGAACCATTTTCAAAGATCTCTTATTTTTGTTGATCTGGTTTTGGGTTGAAATCTGATTAAACTACTGACCAGTTATCTAAATGCTACTCAATTAATAGACCCCAATCTATGTACATAAACATGTGCATAGTGTTTGTGGACCATTACACTCATACAATTTGAGTTATTTTATTTTCAGAAGGATTTGCATGATTCCGGGTGGCGCAGTGGTCTAGGGCAAACAAAGCTTAACAAAGGTGGAAGTGTTTCACCACCAACCCTCGTCTTGTATAACTGTGTTATTGCAGCCATGATGATAATCCACTGTTGATCTACTCTGGACTAAACTGCTCCAAAACCAATAAAGCACTGAAAGGTTCAATAATGGTCTCCACACAACACAGACCAATATACCTGTACCACATAGGGACACTTAATCTCATTGGACTCTCAGTCACACCACAGCTGTAAAGAGGTTAGTTATTCCAGAGATTTTCTTTCTGATGATAAATGTCAGGTTTGACTAAAAACCTTCTCTGACAATACACTCCACTTCGTGTTTTTGCGCCCGCTCTGTGCATCTGAGCACATAGTGGTCTCCTCTCCAGTCCTCAGCTTTTCGACTTTCTACAGTAATGTATCCTCCCCGATGTGGTCGGGGTTAGGGAGGGTTTGACTGGTAGGGATATCCTTGTGTCATCGCGCACTAGCGACTCGTGTGGCGGGCCGGGCGCAGTGCACGCTACCCAGGTCGCCAGGTGCACGGTGTTTCCTCCGACACATTGGTGCGGCTGGCTTCGGTGTTGGATGCGTGCTGTGTTAAGAAGAGGTGCGGCTTGGTTGGGTTGTGCTTCAGGAGGCGCATGGCTTTCGACCTTCATCTTTCCCGAGCCAGTACGGGAGTTGTAGCGATGAGACAAGATAGTAGCTACTAACAATTGGATACAACAACATTGGGGAGAAAAGAAGGTAAAATTCAACAACCAAAAAAACAAAAAAAGATTCAACAACAGACATAAACTGAACAAGTTCCACAGACATGTGACTAACAGAAATTGAATAAGGTGTCCCTGAACACAGGGCCCTTACAACAGACCTACAAGCCTTCAGTCCAGCCTCTCTCCGCCTATTGCGGACAGTCTGAGCACTGATGGAGGGATTCTGCATTCTTGGTGTAACTCGGGCAGTTGTTGTTGCCATCCTGTACCTGTCCCGCAGGTGTGATGTTCGGATGTACCGATCCTGTGCAGGTGTTGTTACACGTGGTCTGCCACTGCGAGGACGATCAGCTGTCCGTCTTGTTTCCCTGTAGCATTGTCTTAGTTGCCACAAAGTACGGACATTGCAATTTATTACCCTGGCCACATCTGCCTTCCTCATGCCTCCTTGCAGCATGCCTAAGGCACGTTCACGCAGATGAGCATGGACCCTGGGCATCTTTCTTTTGGTGTTTTTCAGAGTCAGCAGAAAGGCCTCTTTAGTGTCCTAAGTTTTCATAACTGTGGCCATAACTGCCTACCTGCCTACCTGTTCGTGTCTAAACAACCATTCCACAGGTGCATGTTCATTAATTGTTTATGGGTCATTGTTTATGGGTCATTGAACATGCATGGGAAACAGTGTTTAAACCCTTTGCAAAGAAGAACTGTGAAGTTATTTTGATTTTTATGAATTATCTTTGAAAGACAGGGTCCTGAAAAAGGGTTTCTTTTTTTGCTGAGTTCATGTATTGAACTTCCATCCTCTCAGGCCAGGGATACATACAATGTACAAATTAATGGTTGGATCAGAATTGCCACTATAATCATTGGCCAGTAATGAGAATTAAGTAAAATCACAAGTCTAAATCCCCATCTCCATCTATGGCTAATTTAGGAAAGGGATAATTTTGGTTTACTAGCCACCGGAGGACAACAACACAACGAGATGCAACATTTCAAGTTGTTTCTGTCACTGACATAAGTTCTCAATGTGATTTGATCGGAGTTACGGCAAACTGGCTTCCCTTTACCCTTTTTTATGTGCGCCAGGACTATTTACAGTTGAGCTCTTTCAGTTTAGCTCAATGCTGATTGGCAAATTTGTTATACTTTTTTATCAACGGAGGCCAAATGCTTTCTTACTTCCCTTGCATTCAATGCTATGGGCGGCAAAAATGTCATACTTGTTTGGACCAGACAACATCAGATAGATGACCTACACGTAGAGAGACAGAGGGGCGCTGTTTCGCTCGCTCGGATGATTTTTCCGGTGAGATACATTCAGCCTCTTGACAAAAGATAAATTATGTTTGATTTTTTCATTTTCTTTTCTGTATATTTTTTGGGGAAAGCCTGGCTTCCATTGGCCTCCATGAATACACGCCACTATTGGCGAACAGCAGATGGCAGAGTGCACCAAAATGGGTTAGGGTCTCATGGCATACCCAATGAACGCTCTGGGCTCGGGCCTATTCCGTATGATACTCAGGGAGGACACGCCATGGACTTAGACTTGGGGGGCTTCATGCGGGCCGAGCACTTCCCGACTCCAGCAAAATCATATTGCTCTGGGCTCCGGCCAATGGTACTCGGGCTAAGTCCATTTCAGCTTATCCGGGCCAATTACTTTTTTAGGAGTAGGGCCATTTGAGGATTTTATCTGGCAGGGGATCAATACACATTTTTTTCAAATGAAGAAATGTGATATACTTAAAAGTCATCAAATTTGATAGGTTGTTAGCAAGCAAAAATCTGTGTCTGTCTGTCGACCTATCAGAGATGGTCCCTAATTTAGAGAATTTCTGATGTCATAAATGCTTTTGATTTTACTATAGTTGAAAAGTGCCCATTCACTTCCATAACATTTGTTCCAGGCTACCAGCATGTAAGATAAACATGTACAATAACACAGGATACCTTCACTAAAATGTACTGCCGTTAAAATGCAGTAAAACTGCAGTACAATGAAATTATAAAATCATGTCAACCAACAACATTCCATACGTCCATCCATTGGGACAGAGTGCCCAGTAGGCTACACAACAACACAGCTGGAATACAAGGGCAGTTTCTCGAAACGTACAACAAAAAATGGAAAAGATTTGATTTCCAAGTGGTAGTCCTTGTTCTCCTGCATTCTTGTTTTGTTGGGGAGAAGAACGGCGGTTTGTTGGGGAGAAGAACGGCAAAGAAAGTTTTGCTAGCTAACGTTAGCTCTCTAGATAATTCTAGTAAGACATGGTAAGTTTTAATTTGGACTTTTCTTTACTAACGTTTTTGACATGTTGCTTAGCCATATATGCTTAGTTAAAAACAATACGTGTGTGTGTGTGTGTGTGTGTGTGTCAGTGGTGTGTATTCATGGATGCCAAGGGAAGCCAGGCTTCCCAAAATATTTACAAGGAAAAAATAAAAAACATAAAATAATTTATCTTTTGTCTCTCTATGTTTCATAATTTTCCTTCAATTTGTAAGAGGCTGATTGTACCTCACCGGAGAAAGCATCTGAGGGAGCGAAACAGAACTCCTCTGTCGCTGTATGTGTCACCCATCTATCTGATGCTGTCTGGTCAAAAAGAGTATGATATTGTGGCCGCCCGTAGCACTGAACATAACAGAGTGAGCTCAACTGTGAATGGTCCTAGCACACCAAATAAAATTGTCAAGGGAAGCTAGTAATACCAATCATATCACATCAGAAGCCAAACGTCATTGACAGAAAAAAAATGTGTGTTATTGTACTCCAATGTCTATTTACAGTGGCTAGCAAAATTGTCCCTTTCCTAAACTAGCCATGGGTGGAGATAGGGATTTGGACTTTTATTTAATTATCTGTACTGGCCAATGATAAAACAGTGATTCTGTTCCAATCATAAATTCATACATTGTGCCTCTGGCCTGAGAGGATGGAAGTTCCAATATGTAGCTAGATGTAGTAGGCTCATGTTAACTAGTTGGCTAATCGTTGTCAGTTGTTCCAATTTTTCTTGTTTACTATTCTCGTGGGGACTTCTGGTCCCCACAAGAATAGTTAAACACTTCCGCACGCACACGCACACACACACACACACACACTCACACACACACACACACACACACACACACACACACACACACACACACACACACACACACACACACACACACACACACACACACACACACACACACACACACACGCACAGAGAGAGAAATCAGTACCATTGTTTATGTTGATTGAACTAAATTGTTATTGGAATCTTTTAGTTGTCACTGTATTAGATTTAAGCATACGTGATTTGATGCTGTTGAAATGCTGAAGTTGAAATGATGCTGGAATAGTGGAGGCAGATTTAGGGTTAGAATTAGGTTTAGTGTTCGCTTTAGGGGTTAGGGTTAAGAGTTAGCAGTTAGGAGTGTGGGGAAGGGAAAGGGGGATACCTAGTCAGTTGTCCAACCGAATGTATTCAACTGAAATGTGTCTTCCGCATTTAACTCAACCCCTCTGAATCAGATAGGCGCTGGGGGCTGCCTTAATAATCGACACCCACGTCTTTGGCGCCCAGGGAACAGTGGGTTAACTGCCTTGCTCAGGGGCAGAAATAAGGGTTAAGGGTGAGGTTAAGGTTTAGGGTTAGGTTTAGGGTTAGGGTTAAGGGAAAATAGGATTTTGAATGGGAATCAATTGTTTGGTCCCCACAAGAATAGTAAAACAAATATGTGTGTGTGTGTATGTGAATGGGAGAAAGAGAAAGAAACAGAGATAGATGATGATCACAAAAACTTTAAAAAAATTGTCATGTCAACGCTGTGATGCTGCCTGTGTGTATGTGTTTGTGTCTGTATGTTCTGTGTGTGTGTGTGTGTGTGTGTGTGTGTGTGTGTGTGTGTGTGTGTGTGTGTGTGTGTGTGTGTGTGTGTGTGTGTGTGTGTGTGTGTGTGGGTGTGTGTGTGTGTGGGTGTGTGTGTGTGTGTGTGTTTGTGAGAGAAAGATACAGTATATATATATTTATATATATATATATATATATATATACACCTCTATATATGAATAAATATATATATATATATATAAATAAATAAATATATATATATATATATACACTGTATATAAATATATATATATACTGTATATAAATATACAGTGGGGAGAACAAGTATTTGAATCACTACCGATTTTGCTAAGGAGTGGCTCCGTAAGAAGCATCTCAAGGTCCTGGAGTGGCCTAGCCAGTCTCCAGACCTGAACCCAATAGAACATCTTTGGAGGGAGCTGAAAGTCCATATTGCCCAGCGACAGCCCCGAAACCTGAAGGATCTGGAGAAGGTCTGTATGGAGGAGTGGGCCAAAGTCCCTGCTGCAGTGTGTGCAAACCTGGTCAAGAACTACAGGAAACGTATGATCTCTGTAATTGCAAACAAAGGTATCTGTACCAAATATTAAGTTCTGCTTTGCTGATGTATCAAATACTTATGTCATGCAATAAAATGCAAATTAATTACTTAAAAATCATACAATGTGATTTTCTGGATTTTTGTTTTAGATTCCGTCTCTCACAGTTGAAGTGTACCTACGATAAAATTTACAGACCTCTACACTCTTTGTAAGTAGGAAAACCTGCAAAATCGGCAGTGTATCAAATACTTGTTCTCCCCACTGTATATATATATATATATATATATATATATATATATATATATATATATATATATATATATATATAGAGAGAGAGAGAGAGAGAGAGAGAGGGAGAGAGAGTGTGAGATGGTTGATGATTACAAATATAGGAAACATTGATTGGGTGTGTGAGACATGGTAAGCTAGTCTAATTCTTGAAACGTGTTCCCCCCTAATATGGATTTCAAGTTTTTATTGATTCATTAGGGATCCTTATATTTTTGTGTATTTTGTATTTGACAACACAATACATTTTTCCTGTCCCCCATCAATACTCAATCTAAAGTTACACCTCTCAACTGCTCTTTTCAATTATTAATTATCTTTTTTTGCATGGAATCTTCTAACTTGGACAGAAGGATGGAGGAGGGAATGAAGGGAAGCTGTAGAGTAGCTATTCAGCTTTCTGACTAAGAAATGTACAGTGCATTAGGAAAGTATTCAGAGACGTTCACTTTTTCCAAATTTTGTTACTTTACAGTATTATTCTAAAATTGATTAAATTATAAAAATCCCCATCAATCTACACACAATACCCCATAATGACAAAGTGAAAAAAGGTTTTTAGAATTTTTGGTACATTTATTAAAAATTGAAAACAGAAATACCTTCTTTAACATATAGTCCCAGTCAAAAGTTTGGGCACCTATGCATTCAAAGGTTTTTCTTTATTTTGTACTATTTTCTACATTTAATATATTTAATATATATATATTGCCTTTGTTTAACCAGGTAAACTAGTTGAGCAAGTTCTCATTTACAACTGCAACCTGGCCAAGATAAAGCAAAGCAGTGCGACAGAAACAACAACACAGAGTTACACATGGAATAAACAAGCGTACAGTCAATAACACAATAGAAAAAAAATAAAGTCTATATACAGTGTGTGCATATGGCATGAGGAGGTAAGGCAATACATAGGCCAAAGTAGCAAAGTAACTACAATTTAGGAGATTAACACTGGAGTGATAGATGAGCAAATGATGATGATCAGATTATGGTGTTTAAGTAGTGATACTGGTGTGCAAAAGAGCAGCAAAGAAAATAAAAACAATATGGGGATGAGGTAGGTAGATTGGGTGGGCTATTTACAGATGGGCTGTGTACAGGTGCAGCGATCGGTTAGCTGCTCAGATAGCTGATGTTTAAAGTTAGTGAGGAAAATGTAAGTCTCCAGCTTCAGCGATTTTTGCAATTCGTTCCAGTCACTGGCAGCAGAGAACTGGAAGGAAAGTCGGCCAAAGGAGGTGTTGGCTTTGGGGATGACCAGTGAGATATACCCGCTGGAGCGCGTGCTACGGGTGGGTGTTGTTATCGTGACCAGTGAGCTGAGATATGGCGGAGCTTTACCTAGCATAGACTTATAGATGACCTGGAGCCAGTGGGTCTGGCGACGAATATGTAGCGAGGGCCAGCCGACTAGAGCATACAGGTCGCAGTGGTGGGTAGTATAAGGCGCTTTGGTAACAAAACGGATGGCACGGTGATAGACTACATCCAGTTTGCTGAATAGAGTATTGAAAGATATTTTGTAGGTGACTTCGCCGCAGTCGAGGATCGGTAGGATAGTCATTGTAGAATAATAGTGAAGACATCAAAACTTCGAAATAACACATATGGAATCATGTAGTAACCAATAAAGTGAAGAATTCTTTAAAGTAGCCACTCTTTGCCCTGATGACATCTTTGCACACTCTTGGCATTCTCTCACCCAGCTTCATGAGGTAGTCACCTGGAATGCATTACAATTAACAGGTGTACCATGTTAAAAGTTAATTTGTCTAATTACTTTCCTTCTTAATGCGTTTGAGTCAATCAGTTGTGTTGTGACAAGGTCGGGGTGGTAAAGAGAAGATAGCCCTATTTGATAAAATACCAAGTCCATATTCTGTCAAGAACAGCTCAAGTAGGCAAAGAGAAACAACAGTCCGGAAAAGTCCGGAACCTCCTGAGACGGTCCACAGTCCGGAACCTCCTGAGACGGTCCGCAGTCCGGAACCTCCTGAGACGGTCCGCAACCTCCTGAGACGGTCCACAGTCTGGAACCTCCTGAGACGGTCCGCAGTACGGAACCTCCTGAGACGGTCCGCAACCTCCTGAGACGGTCCACAGTCTGGAACCTCCTGAGACGGTCCGCAGTCTGGAACCTCCTGAGACGGTCCGCAGTACGGAACCTCCTGAGACGGTCCGCAACCTCCTGAGACGGTCCGCAGTCCGGAACCTCCTGAGACGGTCCGCAGTCCGGAACCTCCTGAGACGGTCCGCAACCTCCTGAGACGGTCCACAGTCTGGAACCTCCTGAGACGGTCCGCAGTACGGAACCTCCTGAGACGGTCCGCAACCTCCTGAGACGGTCCACAGTCTGGAACCTCCTGAGACAGTCCGCAGTACGGAACCTCCTGAGACGGTCCGCAACCTCCTGAGACGGTCCACAGTCTGGAACCTCCTGAGATGGTCCGCAGTCCGGAACCTCCTGAGACGGTCCGCAGTCCGGAACCTCCTGAGACGGTCCGCAGTCCGGAACCTCCTGAGACGGTCCGCAACCTCCTGAGACGGTCCACAGTCTGGAACCTCCTGAGACGGTCCGCAGTACGGAACCTCCTGAGACGGTCCGCAACCTCCTGAGACGGTCCACAGTCTGGAACCTCCTGAGACGGTCCGCAGTCTGGAACCTCCTGAGACGGTCCGCAGTACGGAACCTCCTGAGACGGTCCACAGTCCGGGACCTCCTGAGACGGTCCGCAACCTCCTGAGACGGTCCACAGTCTGGAACCTCCTGAGACGGTCCGCAGTACGGAACCTCCTGAGACGGTCCGCAGTCCGGAACCTCCTGAGACGGTCCGCAACCTCCTGAGATGGTCCACAGTCTGGAACCTCCTGAGACGGTCCACAGTCTGGAACCTCCTGAGACGGTCCGCAGTCTGGAACCTCCTGAGACGGTCCACAGTCTGGAACCTCCTGAGACGGTCCGCAGTCCGGAACCTCCTGAGACGGTCCGCAACCTCCTGAGACGGTCCACAGTCTGGAACCTCCTGAGACGGTCCACAGTCTGGAACCTCCTGAGACGGTCCGCAGTCTGGAACCTCCTGAGACGGTCCGCAGTACGGAACCTCCTGAGACGGTCCACAGTCTGGAACCTCCTGAGGCGGTCCGCAGTCCGGAACCTCCTGAGACGGTCCGCAGTCCGGAACCTCCTGAGACGGTCCGCAACCTCCTGAGACGGTCCACAGTCTGGAACCTCCTGAGACGGTCCACAGTCTGGAACCTCCTGAGACGGTCCGCAGTCTGGAACCTCCTGAGACGGTCCGCAGTACGGAACCTCCTGAGACGGTCCACAGTCTGGAACCTCCTGAGGCGGTCCACAGTCCGGAACCTCCTGAGGCGGTCCGCAGTCCGGAACCTCCTGAGGCAGTCCACAGTCCGGAACCTCCTGAGACAGTCCGCAGTCCGGAACCTCCTGAGGCAGTCCACAGTCCGGAACCTCCTGAGGCACTCCACAGTCCGGAACCTCCTGAGGCACTCCACAGTCCGCAACCTCCTGAGACGGTCCACAGTCCGGAACCTCCTGAGACGGTCCACAGTCCGGAACCTCCGAGACGGTTCACAGTCCGGAACCTCCGAGACGGTTCACAGTCCGGAACCTCCTGAGGCGGTCCACCGTCCGGTACCTCCTGAGACGGTCCGCAGTCTGGAACCTCCTAAGATGGTCCGCAGTCCAGAACCTCCTGAGGCGCTCCACAGTCCGGAACCTCCGAGACGGTTCACAGTCCGGAACCTCCCGAGGCGTTCCGCAGTCCAGAACCTCCTGAGACGGTCCGCAGTCCGGAACCTCCAGTGATGATCCACAGCACGAAGCCTGCAGTGATGATCCATGTCCCGGAGCCTGCAGTGATTAACCATGGCATGAAGCCTCCAGTGATGATCCAAGGTCCAGCGTCTCCAGCAACGGTCTGCAGTCCAGAGTCTCCAGCAACGGTCTGCAGTTCAGAGCCTCCAGCGACGGTCGGCAGTCCTGAGCCTTCAGCGACAGATCCTCCGGCGACAATCCACGGTCTAATTCCTCCGGCGACGATCTATGGTCTGGAGCATACGGCAACGAGCCACGGTCCGGTTCCACGGAAGCGGAGGGATCAGCAGGCGGAGCGGGGTCTACGCCCCGAACCGGAGCCGCCATTGAGGCTAAATGCTCACCCGGACCATCCCTCATAGAATCGGCTTTTGCGGCCGGAGTCCGCACCTGTTGGGGTACTGTCATGGCCTGACCTTGGAGAACCTGCTTATTTCTCTATTTGGTTAGGTCAGGGTGTGATTGAGGGTGGGCATTCCTTTTTTCTATTTCTTTGTTGGCCGGGTATGGTTCACAATCAGAGGCAGCTGTCTATCTCTGATTGGGAATCATACTTAGGCAGCCTGTTTTCCACCTGAGTTTGTGGAATCTTGTTTTTGTTCAGTTACTGTGTAGCCTGCAGAACGTTACGTTCGTTTATCTGTTGTTGTTTTTTGGTGTTCATCTAAAATAAAGCAAGATGTACACCTTCCACACTGTGCTTTGGTCTCATTCCGACAACGGATGTAACAATGGTAATTTATACTATAGTAATTCATTTAGCGTTTTTGCAGATTGTGGTATGTATACTGTACTATTTACTAGTGGTTGGAACCAAAATAATTTTCCAATCCTTTCGTTCTGAACAGAAATATTATTTTTGCTGTTCCGACCAGCAAAATAAAGTTCTGAACTGGTTCAAACCAAACAAAAGTAACAGTTTATTTAGTTCTTTCTGTTAGTTTTGAAACCTCTGAAATCACCATTGTTTTAAATTTAGCTCAACATAAAATGTCTTCACCAATGGATAGAGCAGCTTGCTATGGAGTGGGCAAGCTAGTGTGAGATGTGTCTGACATTTCGCTGGTGAGGAGAATGCTGGGCATGAAGTGCTGGGCATCTTGTTGTTATGAAATGCATTATCTGAATTAGGCCCACATAATTATACCTATGGAGGAGTGGATTCAATGACTGAACTTTGAACATCTTTGAGCCCTTGATCATGACTCTCAGTTCCATTACATTACACATAATGGCGCCTACAGTTTTCAAGAGCTAGACCAGAGCTAACTAGTTAACAAGCTTGTGTGTGCAGAGCTGCACCAGAATTAAAATAAAAAACACCTATTACCTTTTTGTAGCTAATAAATTCAATGTGAAATGTGATAATTATAGTGTCCTTAACTAGCATTGAAAAGTGAATATATTCTTCTCTAATTAAAAATATCTCTCCTATCCTTTCAATCACGCTTGTAAGGTAGACTATGCTTCAGGGGAGGGGAGGGGCGGGGCATGGGCCTACGCACACACACTGGCAAAGATTTTCAGCTGGCAGTCAGACACTGAAGTTTCTGAGTGACAAAGTAAGTGCTTTGCATAGGCGCTTTGTTGATTTTTTTTGAGGGACTGGAGAGGACAAATGCGTTGAATGTAAAACAACGTTAATCCCCGCTTCACATGCTTTTAAAATAATGGTTCTGTTCTGGAACAGTATAGATTAGTTTTGTTTTTGGTTCTGTTCCTTACATTTTTTAATTATTCTACAATTTTCAGTTCTGTTACCACAACCAGTTCCATCCCCTGGTATTTAATGTAGTATTTTTGCGGACTGTAGTATACTGTAGTATTTACATTAGTGTTTTAGCAGACATTAATGTAGTATTTACTATAGAGTGTTTGTTTTATAACCTCTGCATAAAAAGAAACATCCCTTTTTCAGGACACTGTCTTTCAAAGATAATTTGTAAAAATCCAAATAACTTCACAAATCTTCATTGCAAAGGCTTTAAATACTGTTTCCCATGCTTGTTCAATTAACCATAAACAATTGATGAACGTGCACCTGTGGAACGGTTGTTTAGACACTAACAGCTTACAGACGGTAGGCAATTAAGGTCACAGTTATGAAAACTTAGGACACTAAAAATACCTTTCTACTAACTCTGAAAACCACCAAAGGAAAGATGCCCAGGGTCCATGCTCATCTGCATGAACGTGCCTTAGGCATGCTGCAAGGAGGCTTGAGGAAGGCAGATGTGACCAGGGCAATAAATTGCAATGTCCGTACTGTGAGATGCCTAAGCCAGTGCTACAGGGAGACGGGACGGACAGCTGATCGTCCTCGCCCTGGCAGACCACGCGTAACAACACCTGCACAGGATCGGTACATCCGAATATTACACCTGCGGGACAGGTACAGGATGGCAACAACAACTGCCCGAGTTACACCGGGAACGCACAATTCCTCCATTAGTGCTCAGACTGTCCGCAATAGGCTGAGAGAGGTTGGACTGAGGGCTTGTAGGCCTGTTGTAAGGCAGGTCCTCACCAGACATCACCGGTAACAATGTCGCCTATGGGCACAAACCCACCATCTCTGGACCAGACATGACTAGCAAAAAATGCTCTTCACTGACGAGTTGCGGTTTTGTCTCACCAGGTGTGATGATCTGATTCGCGTTTATCGTGGAAGTAATGAGTGTTACACCGAGGCCTGTACTCTGGAGCGGGATCGATTTGGAGGTGGAGGGTCCGTCATGGTCTGGGGCGGTGTGTCACAGCATCATTGGACTGAGCTTGTTGTCATTGCAGGCAATCTCAACCATGTGCGTTACAGGGAAGGCATCCTCCTCGCTCATGTGGTACACTTCCTGCAGGCTCATCCTGACATGACCCTCCAGCATGACAGCACTCTCCCTGGGTCGACCGCCCACCTGTCTATTTCCTCCCAAGTCATGTAATCCAGACTTTGTTGGTCCTGTTGTGGTGGGTGATTCTGTTACGGTTTTCTTGCGGTGAAGGAGAGGAGGACCAAAATGCAGCGTGGTAATTTTGATACATGTTTAATAAACGAATAAACACGAACAATACAAAACAAGAAACGTAACGCAAACCGAAACAAACCGAAACGTAACGTAAACCGAAACAGCCTATTTTTTTTTATAAAAAATAATTTATAACCTTCAATACCATTCATTCTTTACAACTCATAATTTTCATTCATACTCCAATAATGGTATTTTAATTTAACTAAACAAAAACCCCAAACAAAACGTCAGGGGAGCATCTTCCCTCCCCGTCATCCTACAAACTACCTTTCCCTATCTCCCCGTCCCTAAACTATCCCCTTACAAATCTAAATGACACCCAGCCCTAAACCCCCCTTCCACCTCTCCTGAACAGCATGCTGCCCCCACTTCCTCTCCTCAATCTTCATCCTCCCCCTAAAATCTCCTTCCGCCTTCCTCACTATCCCTTCCACCCCCCAATCTCTCCCTGTCTTCACCATGTTCTGCCTGGCTTCCCACAGCCCCCGTTTAAAGAGACTCATGAGAAGCCAGAGCAGAAACCTGTCCCTATCCGTCCCTCTCGCTCTCCCTACACCTCTCTCTAACCTGGCCCATGTCAATACAAAATCCCCCCTTACCAAACCTAACAACACCCGTGCCCTAGCCCATACTACTCCGGCAAAGGCACAGTCCCAAAAGACATGGCGCACAGTCTCCTCCCTGCCACAAGAGGAACTATGCCGGTACATGATGGAACGTACCGGCAAGCACTTATGGAGGCTCAACCAATTCAGGTCAGCTCCCTCCCAGACCACTGCCGAGATGCCCACTACAGGCGCCGGACTCCCTGCCTGTCTGACCTCCTCGTACAGGTGCCTGTGATCTAAACCTACTTGGGCAACTTCAACCTCAGGGTGCGCACGCAGCCACTTGGCCGCATGACCAAAGTGCCACGGCAGCTGTTCCGTCCGAGGACCCGTGTTAGACCACACCATTACGCTTCTCGCCTGATACGAGAAGGACACCCGCAGGAGGTAACCGGACGGGTGTATCACTGGATGAGCAAGCTCTGTTAACAAGAAAGGAACAAAAATTGCGTCCAGCTTGAGGGGGAGATGTGGTATCCCCCTACCTCCCTCCCCGATGGGACAGAGCATGTGTGCCCTGGCGACCCACTCGTACCTGCCACGCCACATGAACTGAAACACAAGCCTCACTAGAGTCCTCCTCAGACAAGCCGGCAATGGGTAGATGTACGCCAAATACAAAAGAGACGGCGACACATCCACCTTTAGGACCAGGACTTTGCCCATAAAAGACAAATACCTAGCCTTCCACATTGCTAGCTTCCTCTGTACCACTGCGATACCCATCTTCCAGTTTAGCGTTTCGCTGAGCCGGAGGTCTCAAAATGGACCCCGAGAATCCTCAGGGCCCCCTCACAGAGAGATAACCCCCCGGGCACATACGTTCTACCGCGCCATCTTCCGAAAAACTTAACGGAAGACTTTGCATGGTTCAGAACCGCTCCCGACACTCGGGTGAAATCCCCAATGATGGCAAGGGACCTTGTCAGGCACGAGTCCTTGCACAGCAGCAAGGAAATGTTGTCGGTGTACTGTGTCATCTTAACACGCAGCACACCACTTACAGGAATCAACAAGCCTTCCACCCCTGTGTCTGCCCTAATGGCAGCCCCCAGAGGCTCCATGTACAGAACGAAGAGGAGAGCCGAGAGTGGGCACCCCCGCCTGACCCCAGACGAGAGGTCAAAAACGTCACCCAAGTGACTATTTACACTAACTCGGCACCCCGCTCCGACATATAATGTACGAATCCATCCTATGAACTTCTCCCCATATCCTAATCGACCTAACACTCTGAATAAAAAAGATCTATTCACGTGATCAAAGGCTTTCGCCTGATCTAGCGCTGCTGCCATTAAAGGCAGGCCTCTATCTTCAACCCAAGCAATGGAGTCCCTGATTAACTGTAGGTTCCATCTAATAGAGCGGCCCTCTACCCCGCACGTCTGATCCTCATGAACGACGTAGGGAAGGGCTGTGCGCAACCGGTCTGCTAAAACCTTTGCAAGTAGCTTGTAATCTACGCACAGCATGGTCAACGGCCGCCAGTTGCCAAGGTCTGTTACTTCCCCCTTCTTATATAAAAGTGACAGCACACCAACAGCCATTGATCGCCCCGGGACCCCCGTCTCAAGGATGGCCTTCAAGACTTCGAGGACCACTGGTCCAAGTATACCCCAAAACTTGAGATAAAACTCAGCCGGCAGCCCATCCATCCGAGGCACCTTCCCTTTTCCCATCCTCCTAAGAGCGCTCTCAACCTCTTCTAGTGAGATCTGGGCCTCCATCACTTCTCTAATGTCCTCCGGCAACCGCCTGGACAAGTGTTCTAAAAACACATTTCCCTGCTCTACATCTATTTCCCTTTCCTTAAATAAACATTGGAAATGATCAGTTGTCACCCTGACCATTTCCTCTGGTTTTCTAACTATACTACAATTTTCTTCCCTAATGCCATGCATTACCTTCCTACTCTGTCTGGCCCTAACTGACTTAAAGAACATAGCAGAACAAGTCTCATTGTGTTCTAGAAAGCCACTATGCGCATGCTCCAGGAAAGCTCAAGCCCTTCGCTCCTGCAACTCCCTGAGCTGCGCCTTTAGGGTTGCGGATCTCTCCCAGTCAAACGACCCACCGAGGTTGCCTGCCTCGTACTCAAGTTCAATTAACCTTTGGATACGAACCACCTCTCTCCTCTCCTCCCTTTTTTTCCTCTTGCAATACCATATTATAAAAGCCCTAATCCTCACCGTAACTAATTCCCACCACTCTAACACCCCTTGCACATGGACCTGAGGCCTTCAAGCCTCCAAAAGAAACAAAAAAAACATCAACAAAAGCCCTCTCCTCCAGCACATCCCGATCTAACTTCCAGTACCCCCTACCAAAGAGGCAGACTGGCGACCCCACCTACAGGAGCACCCCTTTGTGATCCGAAAAGAAAAGAGGCAACAGCCGCCCAGACAACTTACCCAAAGACCTGGGTACAAAAATATAGTCGCTCCCCCTGGAGTTGCGCCATGTAGGACCGGCCATTTTCGGAGTAGTGTGCAGGCCACCATCAACCAGATCATGGCAAGCCATTAACCCAGTGATGGCGCCTGCACTGCTATCCCCCCTATTACTAAATCTGCATTAAAATCCCCCCTATCACTAATTTCCTATTTGTGACACACAGGGGCGCCAGACAGTCCACCATCTCCCTCCTGTCTGCCACCACCTGTGGCCCATACACCACCACTAATCTAAATTTACAATCCCTTATCGTGACATCCACCCCCATAACCCTCCCCTGCATCACCACAAAAGAACACTCCACTTTTACCTCCCTGTGCCCACACAAAATCCCTACCCCCGATGAGTGCACCCCCCCAATACCCCAAACCGACTCTCCCTTGTCCCACTTCTTCGTAAACCTACTAACATCCCCTCCATCCCTCAGGTGAACCTCCTGTAAAAATCAAAAATCAAACCCCACACCCTCCAAATAACTAAATACCGCCCTCCTCTTAACCAAAATCCCTTAAACCCCTTACATTTAAACTAACAAAAGTCAAATTAGATCCCATGAAAGAATAAAATAAAAACGTGAAATACACTCAAATACTAAACCCAGACAGAAAAAAACAAAAACAGGAGACTCACCCGAAGCTCCCCTGCTCCATATCTACCGGTGAAAACACCATTCGTACTTCCGACATCCCCCCCTCTTCCTCCATCTCACCAACCCAGGATGCAGGAATAGTGTTTGGCTCTGGGGTGCCCTGCACCCTGGGTCTACCCCCACACTCCTCCCCCTCCCCAGTGCTGCAGCTGTTTTGGAAAACAATAGGGGTCCCCAAACAAAAAACTCCCCACCTTCTCCTGTACCCAGTCCTGAGTCTTGTTAGGTGTGACCCCACCCAACAGAAGTTGAGGGCCTGGGGAAACCAGCAGCAACCCAGAGGTTTCTCCCAACCCCATCACTCTCTTGGCCATCCCCTCCCTCTCACTGTCGGCCAATCGCACCCTCCTCTTTATTCTCTTCTTTGGTGATGGCGGCAGTGGAGAGATACCACCCCCCCTCCCGCCAGCTCCTCCACCATACCCCTCATCTCTTCGACCAGGGCACTTTCCCCCCACTCCACTTGCTCTTCCACCATCTCCTTCTCCACCACCCCTCCCTCACTTTCTTCTCTCTCATGCTCCTCCACTCGCTTGCCTTCTTCCGCCGCTTTACCTGGTTCTCCTACTCCCGTGCCTTCCGTTTCCTTCTCTCTTCCATCCGCCACTTCTTGCACCCCCTTCCTTCCTTGCGACCTTCCCTTCTGGGTCTGTACTCTGGTCATGAGGCGTGCTTCCTTCCCCTCCTCTTCTTCCCACATCCCCCGCTCCTGCTCCCCCGCCAGCCACAGACGCGTATGACCTCTGACGAGCCGGGCACCCCGCCACAGATGCGCTGATGAGGCCATAGGCCATACAGCGCCTGCAAAATGGAGGCTGACGTGCATAAAACAACATCCCCCTGTCAGCCCCTAGGGAGAACATAGCAGGAGGATGGAGGTAGCCACCATGTCCCTTTGGGTCCTCCCTGAGGAGGGCCTGGAAGCCTCTCCTCCCATTCCAAAACCCAAGGGAGTCTTTGAGGTGCCTTGCTGAGGAGACGTTATCCATGTATCTCCCCAGAAAGGCCCTCACCTCTTCGTCCTTAACGTATGGGTTGTAAATGTTGACAGTTACAACCCTAAAGTTGTTCCTCGCCAGGCTTGTTATTTCATAGTGGCACATCGGTCTCTCACCCCCACTGCTCTTGCCCTTCTCAGGATATCATTGTGTTTCTCCTCTGTATGTAGTGCCATGTCGTATGCTCCCTCCAACGAGTTGCCTTGGAAGCAAAACACGTCCTTCACCGTCAGCTTTAGAATCCCCATCAAGATTGTCCTTCCAAAAGTTTCCCATCCTAAAGGCTCCAACTCCTTTTGCTTCCAAGCAAACCGAATCGTGTTGGCCAACCCAATCCCAGGGACCGACCATGTTGGTGGATTTTGCACCATCTCCGCAAGGAGAATGGCGCACCCGGCTCACGTTCTCTTCTCTTCTCTTCCAAAACAAGGAAAAAAGAAAATCCAAAGTGACTGAGCCTATACTGGTGCAAACTAACACAGAGACAGGAACAATCACCCATGAAACACTCAAAGAATATGGCTGCCTAAATATGGTTCCCAATCAGAGACAACGATAAACACCTGCCTCTGATTGAGAACCACTTCAGGCAACCATAGACTTTTCTAGATAACCCCACTATACCACAATCCCAATACCCACAAAACAAAAACAAGACAAAACACACCACATAATAAACCCAAGTGTCACACCCTGGCCTGACCAAAATAATAAAGAAAACACAAAATACTAAGACCAGGGTGTGACAACTGTGGTCTGAACTAATAGTTTAGAGCTCCTGCTCTTTTCTATAACCTGTAGGGAACACAATATATGGTCTGTACTTGGCATGTAGGTTTCTCCTTTATGGGTGGCACAAATTGAAATATGTAAGAGGAGAATGGGCAGGGTATGTGCAAATTCAATACTGTGATATTTACCATAGTTAAAGTTAAGGTTTTTTGACTGTTGTGTTTTTGCAGACATTACTGTGGTAATTACCACAATGCTTTTTTTAGAAAGTACTGTAGTAATTACTATAGTATTATACAGTATACTACAACATTCTATAGTAAGTACTATACATGATCGAGGGATACTACAGTATACTACATTTTACTATAGAATTCGATAGTAGGTACAGTAGTATTCTAAAATGATACATGATTTATTTAATCAATGTGGTCTCAGGGCAATTCATGTTATTTTGTATGTAAATCTGTGACACTCCATTTAGTATGAAATGTTACGTTACGTTAGGATAAATTATACATGGAATAGCGGTCGTACAATAGAATACAAATTGGACGATTTAAGTCGATTTAAGTAATTTGTCTTGGAGGACGTATAGTATTATGAGTCTTTCTGTGAAACCAGGTTGCTTGTTGTGTCAAAACAACATAGACCAATTACATGGAGAATATAAATTGGTTGTAAGGTGAACTAACGACAAAGGTTAGGATAATTTAGGTGAAAGGTTAGGGTGAATTTCTGTGAATTGGGTTAAGTTTAGAATAAGGGTTAGGGAGAATTGTATTTGTCACATGCTTCACGAACAACAGGTGTAAACCAACAGAGAAATGCTTATTTAGGGGTGCTTTTCCGACAGTGTAGAGCTAAATACACACAGAGGTCTCCGGCATAACTTGAACACGTAACCTTTTGAATTGCTAGACAGTCGAAGATAATGCCCACCCATATTCCCCCGACCAACATACCTACTTTAATTTTTGTCTAAAGTAACTAGACCAGTAGTAGGTATCATACGCTTTGGAGGTGCTCAGAAATACGTAAAGTAGGTTTCTTATGGCTCTGAGGCCAAGCTGATTTAATTCACGTGGGACGTAGGCTATCCCCTCCAGCTTATTTACAAGACTTAATAACAAAGAGGTCTCAAGGTTTGTTTGGAAACAGTAATGACAGGAATCGTATCGTAAAATATGGGATATGGAAAAATGTACGCCGTAATGTATATGGGGTTCTGCTGAATATATTAATCGAATGTCAAAGACAATTGCTCTGTCTCTTCCTGGAAAAGCAGTTCCACATAGAATAAAAGTGTAAAGGCATGGTCAGAAAGATCCCGCATATATTCTGAAATGCCCGAGGCAAGAGAAGACTCAAAATACATTTACATTGCTCTCTCTGCCCTCACTTTCAGCAATGGCTTATTGTGTCAGAGACAAACATGTCTTTGGGGTATTTTTGATGCTGACTCTGAGAGATTAATCGACTGAATAATGGCAAAAGCAACAACAAAAAGCTACATTATGCAAATATAGCGAGCAATAAAAACGGTATTCATTTTCTCCTTGACAGACTCTAGCTTTTGATTTTAATTCAATAGCAGAACAATTCTTTTCAACATAGTCACACACCAGTGGGAAACCATGGTTTAGTTGTCAAAGAGAAAAGGACAGATTGGCAATTGAGATCTGTTATGACAAGTGCTAAAAATCATTACCCCTTCTGACCTTTCTAAAAGCTCAATCTAAACTCATACCCAGGGCCTGTCACTTTAGCTTAGAAACCCCAATTAGCCGGATAGCATAGCAAGATCATCGGAATGTAGCCCACCCTGAGCAGGGAATTCACCTGACACAGCCTATGAACCATCAGCAAACAGCCCGGTGAAGCAATAAAGCTGGGTAGATTAGGAAATAAAAGTAAGTGCACTGCCATTGCACTTGACCATTTCGATTGATCTCTCTGGAGTATATGGGTCTGGAATATGATAGTCTAATTTAGTCATGGCCAAAATTGTTATACTATCGTTCAAGGATGGTAGTCTAGACACCATTACTGTTTCTACAGAAAATTGCTGTTATTTGGGTTGCAAGTCTGTCATCTAGTTTGCTACTGTTGTTGTTGTTGGGAATTTATATGCACTGCAACACACACCCCAAAAAACATTTCATCTGTAAAGCTGTGATAACCACTATTTCAAAGACTAAGGGTTAGGGGCCAGGATGGAAATGTCTCAATGAAAAAAGCCTGCAACACAAGACTGCAACACTCCTTTACATAAGGAGACAATGACCATAAGCCTGAGCATCTAAAAACGTAGTGGATAAAGAATACATGAACAGATCATTTCCAAAACGCTATAGCCACCCCATTTTCACATTGTTTTGTTTTTATCATCAGTAATCATTGCTTATGGGTATCTTCATGTGTGTATAAAATATTACGGTTTTCTGATTTGTACGGTGGCTTGCGAAAGTATTCACCCCCTTGGCATTTTTCCTATTTTGTTGCATTACAACTTGGAATTAAAATTGATTTGGGGGGGATTTGTATCATTTGATTTACACAACATGCCTACCACTTTGAAGATGCAAAATATTTTTTTATCATGAAACAACAAGAAATAAAACGAAAACTGAAAACTTGAGCGTGCATAACTACCCCCCCCCCCCTACAATACTTTGTAGAGACACCTTTTGCAGCAATTACAGCTGCAAGTCTCTTGGGGTATGTCTCTATAAGCTTGTCACATCTAGCCACTTGGATTTTTACCCATTCTTCAAGGCATAACTGCTCCAGCTCCTTCAAGTTGGATGGGTTCCGCTGGTGTACAGCAATCTTTAAGTCATACCATAGATTGGCTTGAGATTGGACCACAGATTGGATCTCAATTGGATTGAGGTCTGGGCTTTGACTAGGCCATTCCAAGACATTTAAATGTTTCCCCTTAAACCACTCAAGTGTTGCTTTAGCAGTATGCTTAGGGTCATTGTCCTGCTGGAAGATGAACCTCCGTCCCAGTCTCAAATGTCTGGAAGACTGAAACAGGTTTCCCTCAAAAATGTCCCTGTATTTAGTGCCAACCTTCCTTCAATTCTGACCAGTTTCTCAGTCCCTGTCGATTAAAAACATCCCCACTGCATGATGCTTCCACCACCATGCTTCACTGTGCTGATGGTATTCTCGGAGTGATGAGAGTTGATGGGTTTGCGCCAGATATAGTGTTGGTCTTGATGGTCAAAAAGCTCAATTTTAGTCTCATCTGACCAGAGTACCTTCTTCAATATGTTTGGGGAGTGTCCCACATGCCTTTTTGCCAACACCAAACATGTTTGCTTATTTCTTTCTTTAAGCAATGGCTTTTTTTCTGGCCGCTCTTACGTAAAACCCATCTCTGTGGATGGCTTAAAGTGGTCCTGTGGACAGATACTTCAATCTCCGCTGTGAGCGTTGCTGCTCCTTCAGGGTTATCTTTGGTTTCATTGTTGCCTCTCTGATCAATGCCCTCCTTGCCTGGTCCATGAGTTTTGGCGGGGGGCCCTCTGTTGGCAGATTTGTTGTGGTGCCATATTCTTTCCATTTTTTTAATAATGGATTTAATTTTGCTCCGTGGGATGTTCAAAGTTTCAGATATTTTTTTATAACCCAACCCTGATCTGTACTTCTCCACAACCTTGTCTCTGACCTGTTTGGAGAGCTCCTTGGTCTTCATGGTGCTGCTTGCTTGGTGGTGCCCCTTGCTTTATGGTGTTGCAGACTCTGGGGCTTTTCACAACAGGTGTATATATACTGAGATCATGTGACAGATCATGTGACACTTAGATTGCACACAGGTAGACTTAATTTAACTAATGATGTGACTTCTGACGGTAATTGGTTGCACCAGATCTTATTTAGGGGCTTCATAGCAAAGGGGGTGAATACATATGCACGCACCACTTTCCGTTTTTTTTGTTTTTTGTGTGTTTTTTTTTCATTTCACTTCACCAATTTGGACTATTTTGTGTATGTCCATTACATGAAATCCCCCCAAAAATCAATTTAAATTACAGGTTGTAATGCAACAAAATAGGAAAAACGCCAAGGGGGGTGAATACTTTTGCAAGGTACTTTAATGAATAGATTTTAGATGTACATTATCTTTTTTTTTCATTGCAAAACGCTGTACTGAGTTAAGGTTTTGAATACTTATGTAAATGTGATTGAGTTGGAGATGTGAATCCAACATGTCATTTTTTTAAATGAACTGGTTGACGAGTTGATATGCATGGTATGCATGGTCTAGAGGGGACATATTAATACATATTAATTTCCCTTGTCATGTTGAGATCACGTTATTTATCTCATGATCACAACATAACAAAAGTTGTTTTGTCGAGACCACAAGATAAACTTTAAATAGGATTGGACTCATTGACGATAGATTGACAGTATAGCTGAGGCAGAAGAGCCCACAGTGGATCAGCGGATGTCTTTTTATTGATTGCTACACTAAGGGATGGTTAATTTCATGCTAACATCATGCTTTCATTATCAGTTTATGGGTTAGAATGTTAGCAAGCTAAATGTCCCTTACCTTGAGCTAAGAGCTCTTGTGGCATCTAGACCTTGTGGGGCATTTAAACCCTGAACGATGGCTTTTTATTTTATTTAACCCCTATTTTACCAGGTAAGCTTACTGAGAACACATTCTCATTTACAGAAACGGCCTCGGGATTAGTTACAGGGGAGAGGAATGGGGATGAATGAGCCAATTGGAAGTTGGGGATGATTAGGTAGCCATGATGGTATGAGGGCCAGATTAGGAATTTAGCCAGGACAACAGGGTTAGCAGGGTCTTTAGTGACCACAGAGAGTCAGAACACCTGTTTTAATGTCCTATCCAGAAGACGGCACCCAATCACTGCCTTGGGATATTTTTTTAAATTAAAGAATGCCTCTTTACTTGCCATCCAACATCACTTCCAGCAGCATCTGGTCTCCAGGGACCAACCAGGACCAGCTCTGCTTAGCTTCAGAGGCAAGCCAGTAGTGGGATGCAGGGGGGTATGCCGCTGGCCACAATCAATCGCATGCAAGCAACAATGCAGCTACAGAGCCTTCAGAAAGTATTCTGACCCTTTGATTTATTCCATATTTTGTGTTACAGCCTGAATTATCTCACCCATCTACACACAACACCCCATAACGCTAAAGTGAAAACATGTTTTTAGTCATGTTTTGAACTGTTTTGAAACTGAAATACAGAAATATACCATGTACGTAAGTACACAGCCCTGAGTCATCCTTTGTAGAGTCACCTTTGGCAGCACTTACAACTGTGAATCTTTCTGGGTAAGTCTCAAAGAGCTTTCCACCCCTGGATTGTGCAACATTTGCCCATTATTCTTTTCAAAATTCTTCAAGCTCTGTCAAATTGGTTGTTGATCATTGCTAGACAACCATTTTCAGATCTTTCAGGTAGACTTAAGTCAAAACTGTAACTAGGCCACTCAGGAACATTCACTATCTTCTTGGTAAGATTTGGCCTTTTTATTTAGTTTATTTTCCTGCTGAAAGGGGAATTAATCTCCCAGTGTCTGGTGGAAAGCAGACTGATAAAAACATGAGCTGGCATACACCCAGAGAAAACTATTTTATGTGTAGATGTTGACTAACAGCGAATAAACAAAAAGCTATAAAAATAAAGAGAGTCGCACACTCGATATATAAACTCCCAGTCATTTATTGGGTAAATCACCAAAGTTTTGGCATCACTGTGCCTTCTTCAGGGTAAGTAGGCTGAACCAGGTTTTCCTCTAGGATTTTGTCTGTGCTTCGCTCCATTGTGTTTCTTTTTTATCTTGAAATACTCCCCGGTACTTAACGATTACAAGCATATCTATAACATGATGCAGTCACCACTATGCTTGAAAATATGGAGAGTGATACTCAGTAATGCATTGTATTGTATTTGCCCCAAATATAACACTTTGTATTCAGGCCAAAAAGTGAATTGCTTTGACACATTTATTTTACTTTAGTGCCTTGTTGCAAACAGGATGCATGTTTTGGAATATCTTTTATTCTGTACAGGCTTCCTTCTTTCACTCTGAGAATGAGGTTAGTATTGTGGGGTAACTACAATGTTGTTGATCCATCCTCAGTTTTCTCCTATCACAGCCATTCGAATCTGTAACTGTTTTAAAGTCACATTGGCCTCATGGTGAAATCCCTGAGCGGTTTCCTTCCTCTCTGGCGACTGAGTTAGGAAGGACGCCTGTATCTTCGTAGTGACTGGGTTAATTGATACAAAGTGTAATTAATAACTTCAGCATGCACAAAGGGATATTCAATGTCTGCATTTCTTTTCATCCACCAATAGGTGCCCTTTGCGAGTCATTGGAAAACCTCCCTGGTCTCTGTGGTTGAATCTGTCTTTGACATTCGCTTGTCGACTGATGGACCTTACAGATAATTGTATGTGTGGGGTACAGAGATGAGGTAGTCATGCAAAAATCATGTCAAAAACTGTTATTGCACACAGAGCGAGTCCATGCAACTTGTTATGTGACTTGTTAAGCACATTTTTAGGATTGCCATAACAAAGGGTTTGAACACCTACTGACTCAAGACATTTCAGGTTAGATTTTTTAAATAATTTGTAAAAATGGAAAAAATATAATTCCACTTTGACATTATGGAGTGTTGTGTGTTTGCCAGCGACAAAAATGCAGGCTCTAAAACAACAAAATGTGGAAAATGTAAATGGGTGTGAATGCAAAGATTCCTTGATGTCCTTCCAGATTCCCTCTGTCTACCCAATGACACCAGAGGACAAAAATCAGTTAACCACCTAACTGAGGAACTCAATTTAACCTTGCGCAATACCCTAGATGCAGTTGCACCCCTAAAAACTAAAAACATTTCTCATAAGAAACTAGCTCCCTGGTACACAGAAAATACCCGAGCTCTGAAGCAAGCTTCCAGAAAATTGGAACGGAAATGGCGCCACACCAAACTGGAAGTCTTCCGTCTAAATCAATTTTTTTTATTTGTCACATACACATGGTTAGCAGATGTTAATGCGAGTGTAGCGAAATGCTAGCTTGGAAAGACAGTACCGTGCAGTACCGAAGAGCCCTTACTGCTGCTCGATCATCCTATTTTTCTAACTTAATTGAGGAAAATAAGAACAATCCGAAATTCCTTTTTGATACTGTCGCAAAGCTAACTAAAAAGCAGCATTCCCCAAGAGAGGATGACTTTCACTTTAGCAGTGATAAATTCATGAACTAATTTGAGGAAAAAAGTTATGATTATTAGAAAGCAAATTACAGACTCCTCTTTAAATCTGCGTATTCCTTCAAAGCTCAGTTGTCCTGAGTCTGCACAACTCTGCCTGGACCTAGGATCAAGAGAGACGCTCAAGTGTTTTAGTACTATATCCCTTGACACAATGATGAAAATAATCATGGCCTCTAAACCTTCAAGCTGCATACTGGACCCTATTCCAACTAAACTACTGAAAGAGCTGCTTCCTGTGCTTGGTCCTCCTATGTTGAACATAATAAACGGCTCTCTATCCACCGGATGTGTACCAAACTCACTAAAAGTGGCAGTAATAAAGCCTCTCTTGAAAAAGCCAAACCTTGACCCAGAAAATATAAAAAACTATCGGCCTATATCGAATCTTCCATTCCTCTCAAAAATCTTAGAAAAGGCTGTTGCGCAGCAACTCACTGCCTTCCTGAAGACAAACAATGTATACGAAATGCTTCAGTCTGGTTTTAGACCCCATCATAGCACTGAGACGGCACTTATGAAGGTGGTAAATTACATTTTAATGGCATCGGACCGAGGCTCTGCATCTGTCCTCGTGCTCCTAGACTTTAGTGCTGCTTTTGATACCATCGATCACCACATTCTTTTGGAGAGATTGGAAACCCAAATTGGTCTACACGGACAAGTTCTGGCCTGGTTTAGATCTTATCTGTCGGAAAGATATCAGTTTGTCTCTGTGAATGGTTTGTCCTCTGACAAATCAACTGTAAATTTCGGTGTTCCTCAAGGTTCCGTTTTAGGACCACTATTGTTTTCACTATATATTTTACCTCTTGGGGATGTTATTCAAAAACATAATGTTAACTTTCACTGCTATGCAGATGACACACAGCTGTACATTTCAATGAAACATGGTGAAGCCCCAAAATTGCCCTTGCTAGAAGCATGTGTTTCAGACATAAGGAAGTGGATGGCTGCAAACTTTCTACTTTTAAACTCGGACAAAACAGAGATGCTTGTTCTAGGTCCCAAGAAACAAAGAGATCTTCTGTTGAATCTGACAATTAATCTTAATGGTTGTACAGTCGTCTCAAATAAAACTGTGAAGGACCTCGGCGTTACTCTGGACCCTGATCTCTCTTTTGAAGAACATATCAAGACGATTTCAAGGACAGCTTTTTTTCATGTACGTTACATTGCAAAAATCACAAACTTTCTGTCCAAAAATAATGCAGAAAAATTAATCCATGCTTTTGTCACTTCTAGGTTAGACTACTGCAAAGCTCTACTTTCTGGCTACCCGGATAAAGCACTAAATAAACTTCAGTTAGTGCTAAATACGGCTGCTAGAATCCTAACTAGAACCAAAAATTTGATCATATTACTCCAGTGCTAGCCTCCCTACACTGGCTTCCTATCAAAGGAAGGTTCAAGGTTTTACTGCTAACCTACAAAACATTACATTGGCTTGCTCCTACCTATCTCTCTGATTTGGTCCTGCCGTACGCTACGGTTACAAGACGCAGGCCTCCTAATTGTCCCTAGAATTTCTAAGCAAACAGCTGGAGGCAGGGCTTTCTCCTATAGAGCTCCATTTTTATGGAACGGTCTGCCTACCCATGTCAGAGACGCAAACTCGGTCTCAACCTTTAAGTCTTTACTGAAGACTCATCTCTTCAGTGGGTCATATGATTGAGTGTCGTCTGGCCCAGGAGTGGGAAGGTGAACGGAAAGGCTCTGGAGCAATGAACCACCCTTGCTGTCTCTGCCTGGCCGGTTCCCCTCTTTCCACTGGGATTCTCTGCCTCTAACCCTATTACAGGGGATGAGTCACTGGCTTACTGGGGCTCTCTCATGCCGTCCCTGGAGGGGGTGCGTCACCTGAGTGGGTTGATTCACTGATGTGGTCATCCTGTCTGGGTTGGCACCCCCCGTTGGGTTATGCAATGGCGGAGATCTTTGCGGGCTATACTCAGCTTTGTCTCAGGATGGTAAGTTGGTGGTTGAAGATATCCCTCTAGTGGTGTGGGGGCTGTGCTTTGGCAAAGTGGGTGGGGTTATATCCTTCCTGTTTGGCCCTGTCCGGGGGTGTCCTCGGGTGGGGCCACAGTGTCTCCTGACCCCTCCTGTCTCAGCCTCCAGTATTTATGCTGCAGTAGTTTATGTGTCGGGGGCTGGGGTCAGTTTGTTATATCTGGAGTACTTCTCCTGTCCAATTCGGTGTCCTGTGTGAATCTAAGTGTGCGTTCTCTAATTCTCTCCTTCTCTCTCTCGGAGGACCTGAGCCCTAGGACCATGCCCCAGGACTACCTGACATGATGACTCCTTGCTGTCCCCAGTCCACCTGGCCGTGCTGCTGCTCCAGTTTCAACTGTTCTACCTTATTATTATTCGACCATGCTGGTCATTTATGAACATTTGAACATCTTGGCCATGTTCTGTTATAATCTCCACCCGGCACAGCCGGAAGAGGACTGGCCACCCCACATATGCTCTCTCTAATTCTCTTTCTTTCTCTCTCTCGGAGGACCTGAGCCCTAGGACCATGCCCCAGGACTACCTGACATGATGACTCCTTGCTGTCCCCAGTCCACCTGGCCGTGCCGCTGCTCCAGTTTCAACTGTTCTACCTTATTATTATTCGACCATGCTGGTCATTTATGAACATTTGAACATCTTGGCCATGTTCTGTTATAATCTCCACCCGGCACAGCCGGAAGAGGACTGGCCACCCCACATATGCTCTCTCTAATTCTCTTTCTTTCTCTCTCTCGGAGGACCTGAGCCCTAGGACCATGCCCCAGGACTACCTGACATGATGACTCCTTGCTGTCCGCAGTCCACCTGGCCGTGCTGCTGCTCCAGTTTCAACTGTTCTGCCTTATTATTATTCAACCATGCTGGTCATTTATGAACATTTGAACATCTTGGCCATGTTCTGTTATAATCTCTACCCGGCACAGCCAGAAGAGGACTGGCCACCCCACATAGCCTGGTTCCTCTCTAGGTTTCTTCCTAGGTTTTGGCCTTTCTAGGGAGTTTTTCCTAACCACCGTGCTTCTACACCTGCATTGCTTGCTGTTTGGGGTTTTAGGCTGGGTTTCTGTACAGCACTTTGAGATATCAGCTGATGTACGAAGGGCTATATAAATAAATTTGATTTGATTTGATTTGAATGCACTGTAATTTGGCAAGTCTTGTTAGCTAGCTAACGAGTTTGTTATATATGCTGGTTGTTAGCTGATATGTGTATAATTTTAAGGGACAATTCATGTTTATGGACAAGCCAGCATTCTTGATTCATCAGCCTCTGAGGCTTCTAATAAATCTGATCAGCCTGCCAGGAATAGAGCTCACTCACTCTGGATGATATGCATCAGCCTATAACACGCTGACAACTAATCCTCCTGTCAGGAGCTGTGCCTACAAAGCAGCGTCCTGACATCAGCTTCTGAGACTGCCATTGAATGTAATCAGCCTGTCAGGAATGGAGCTCACCCACTGTATTTGTACATATTATCCACAAAACATGAAGTTCACCAGGACCAGTCAAAAGTTTGGACACACCTACTCATTCCAATGTTTGTTGTATTTTACAGTTTTCTACATAGTAGAATAATACTGGAGACATCAACACTATGAAATAACAAATATGGAATCATGTAGTAACCAAAAAAAGTGTTAAACAAATCAAAATATATTTTATATTTGAGATTCTTCAAAGTCACCACCATTTGCCTTGATGACAGCTTTGCACACTCTTGGCTTTCTCTCAACCAGTTTCATGAGGTAGTCACCTGGAATGCATTTTAATTAATAGGTGTGCCTTGTTAAAAGTTAATTTGTGGAATTTCTTTCCTTCTTAAATGCATTTGAGCCAATCAGTTGTGCTGTGACAAGGCAGGGGTGGTATACAGACGATAGCCCTATATGGTAAAAGACCAAGTCCATATTATGTCAAGAACAGCTCAAATAAGCAAAGAGAAATGACAGTCCACCATTACTTTAAGACATGAAGCTCAGTCAATCCAGAAAATTTCTTCAAGTGTAGTAACAAAAACCATCAAGCGCTATGATGAAACTGGCTTTCATGAGGACCACCAGAGGAAAGAAAAACCCAGAGGTAGCTCTGCTGCAGAGGATAAGTTCATTAGAGTTAACTGCACCTCAAATTGCATCCCAAATAAATGCTTCACAGAGTTCAAGTAACAGACACATTTCAACATCAACTGTTCAGAGGAGACCGCATGAATCAGGACATCATGGTTGAATTGTTGCAAAGAAACCATTACTAAAGGACACCAATAATAATAAGAGACTTGCTTCGGCCAAGAAACACGAGCAAGGAACTTTAGACCGGTGGAAATCTGTCCTTTGGTCTGATGAGTCCAAATTTGAGATTTTTGGTTCTGTTTCTTTGTGAGACGAAGAGTAGGTGAACGGATTAAAATCAAATCAAATCAAATTTTATTTGTCACATACACATGGTTAGCAGATGTTAATGCGAGTGTAGCGAAATGCTTGTGCTTCTAGTTCCGACAATGCAGTAATAACCAACAAGTAATCTAACTAACAATTCCTAAACTACTGTCTTATACACAGTGTACGGGGATAAAGAATATGTACATAAGGATATATGAATGAGTTATGGTACAGAGCAGCATAGGCAAGATACAGTAGATGGTATCGAGTACAGTATATACATATGAAATGAGTATGTAAACAAAGTGGCATAGTTAAAGTGGCTAGTGATACATGTATTACATAAGGATGCAGTCGATGATAGAGTGCAGTATATACGTATGCATATGAGATGAATAATGTAGGGTAAGTAACATTATATAAGGTAGCATTGTTTAAAGTGGCTAGTGATATATTTACATCATTTCCCATCAATTCCCATTATTAAAGTGGCTGGAGTTGAGTCAGTGTCAGTGTGTTGGCAGCAGCCACTCAATGTTAGTGGTGGCTGTTTAACAGTCTGATGGCCTTGAGATAGAAGCTGTTTTTCAGTCTCTCGGTCCCAGCTTTGATGCACCTGTACTGACCTTGCCTTCTGGATGATAGTGGGGTGAACAGGCAGTGGCTCGGGTGGTTGATGTCCTTGATGATCTTTATGGCCTTCCTGTAACATCGGGTGGTGTAGGTGTCCTGGAGGGCAGGTAGTTTGCCCCCGGTGATGCGTTGTGCAGACCTCACTACCCTCTGGAGAGCCTTACGGTTGAGGGTGGAGCAGTTGCCGTATCAGGCGGTGATACAGCCCGCCAGGATGCTCTCGATTGTGCATCTTTAGAAGTTTGTGAGTGCTTTTGGTGACAAGCCGAATTTCTTCAGCCTCCTGAGGTTGAAGAGGCGCTGCTGCGCCTTCTTCACGATGCTGTCTGTGTGAGTGGACCAATTCAGTTTGTCTGTGATGTGTATGCCGAGGAACTTAAAACTTGCTACCCTCTCCACTACTGTTCCATCGATGTGGATAGGGGGGTGTTCCCTCTGCTGCTTCCTGAAGTCCACAATCATCTCCTTAGTTTTGTTGACGTTGAGTGTGAGGTTATTTTCCTGACACCATACTCCGAGGGCCCTCACCTCCTCCCTGTAGATTATCTCTGCATGTGTGGTTCCCACCATGAAGCATGGAGGAGGACGTATTATGGTGTGGGGGTGCTTTGCTGGTGACACTGTCAGTGATTTCTTTAGATTTCAAGGCACACTTAAGCAGCATGGCTACCACAGCACTCTACAGCGATACGCCATGCTATCTGGTTTGCGCTTAGAGGGACTCTCATTTGTTTTTCAACAGGACAATGACCCAACACACCTTCAGGCTATTTGACCAAGAAGGAAAGTGAATGAGGGTTGCATCAGATGACCTGGCCTCCACAATCACCCGACCTCAACCCAATTGAGATGGTTTGGGATGAGTTGAACCGCAGACTGAAGGAAAAGCAGCCAACAAGTGCTCAGCATGTGTGGGAACTCCTTCAAGACTGTTGGAAAAGCATTCCAGGTGTAGCTGGTTGAGAGAATGCCAAGACTTTGCAAAGCTGTCATCAAGGCAAAGGGTGGCTACTTTGAAGAATCAAGAATATTGTCACGTTCTGACCTTAGTTCCTTTGATTTGTCTTTGTTTTAGTATGGTCAGGGCGTGAGTTGGGTGGGTTGTCTATGTTCCAACTTCTATGTTGTGTTTTGCGTTTGGCCTGGTATGGTTCTCAATCAGAGGCAGGTCTCTGATTGAGACAACTAACGAGGTAGCCTTTTCCCACTTGTGTTTCGTGGGTGTTTATTTTCTGTGTCTGTGTGTTCCACACGAACTGTTTCGGTTAGTTATTTCATGTGTCGTTTATTGTTTTGTTTCAGTGTTCACTTGTTTTATTAAAGAGCATGAACATGTACCACGCTGCGCATTGGTCCTCCAATCCTTACTACTCCTCTTCGTCAGAGGAAGACAGCCGTTTCAAATATAAAATACATTTAGATTTGTTTAACACATTTTGGTTACCACATGATTGCGTATGTGTTAATTCATAGTTTAGATGTCTTCACTATTATTCCACAATGTAGAAAATAGTCAAAATACAGAAAAACCTTTGAATGAGTAGCTGTCCAAACGTTTGACTGGTACTGTACATACACTGCTCAACAAAATAAAGGGAACACTAAAATTAATGAATGAATGAAATATTCTTATTAAATACTTTTTTCTTTACATAGTTGAATGTGCTGACAACAAAATCACACAAAAAATGATCAATGGAAATCAAATTTATCAACCCATGGAGGTCTGGATTTGGAGTCACACTCAAAATTAAAGTGGAAAACCACACTACAGGCTGATCCAACTTTGATGTAATGTCCTTAAAACAAGTCAAAATGAGGCTCAGTAGTGTGTGTGGCCTCCACGTGCCTGTATGACCTCCCTACAACGCCTGGGCATGCTCCTAATGAGGTGGCGGATGGTCTCCTGAGGGATCTCCTCCCAGACCTGGACTAAAGCATCCGCCAACTCCTGGACAGTCTGTGGTGCAACATGACGTTGGTGGATAGAGCGAGACATGATGTCCCAGATGTGCTCAATTGGATTCAGGTCTGGGGAATGGGTGGGCCAGTCCATAGCATCAATGCCTTCCTCTTGCAGGAACTGCTGAGACACTCCAGCTACATGAGGTCTAGCATTGTCTTGCATTAGGAGGAACACAAGGCCAACCGCACCAGCATGTGGTCTCACAGGGGGTCTGAGGATCTCATCTCGGTACCTAATGGAAGTCAGCCTACCTCTGGCGAGCACATGGAGGGATGTGCGCCCCCAAATAAATGTCTCCCCACACCATGACCCACCGCCAAACCGGTCATGCTGGAGTATGTTGCAGGTCTCATGTGCTCAGTGTGAACCTGCTTTCATCTGTGAAGAGCACAGGGCGCCAGTGGTGAATTTGCCAATCTTGGTGTTCTCTGGCAAATGCCAAACGTCCTGCACGGTGTTGGGCTGTAAGCACAACCCGCACCTGTGGACGTTGGGCCCTCATACCACCCTCATGGAGTCTGTTTCTGACTGTTTGAGCAGACACATGCACATTTGTGGCCTGCTGGAAGTCAGGGCTCTGGCAGTGCTCCTCCTGCTCCTCCTTGCACAAAGGCGGAGGTAGCGGTCCTGCTGCTGGGTTGTTGCCCTCCTACGGCCTCCTCCACGTCTCCTGATGTACTGGCCTGTCTCCTGGTAGCGCCTCCATGCTCTGGACATTACGCTGACAGACACAGCAAACCTTCTTGCCACAGCTCGCATTGATGTCCCATCCTGGATGAGCTGCACTACCTGAGCCACTTGTGTGGGTTGTAGACTCCGTCTCATGCTACCACTAGAGTAAAAGCACCGCCAGCATTCAAAAGTGACCAAAACATCAGCCAGGAAGCATAGGAACTGAGAAGTGGTCTGTGGTCACCACCTGCAGAACCACTCCTTTATTGGGGGTGTCTTGCTAATTGCCTATAATTTCCACCTGTTGTCTATTCCATTTGCATGTGAAATTTATTGTCAATCCTAAGTGGACAGTTTGATTTCACAGAAGTGTGATTGACTTGGAGTTACATTGTGTTGTTTAAGTGTTCCCTTTATTTTTTAGAGCAGTGTATATTAGTTACGCAACCAGCACAGATAACAAGCTATCTTGCTAGCTAGCTAACACACCTAGCTTACTAGCTAGCTCACAAGATTAGTAAGATTAGCTGTGTTGTTCCTTGCATGCGATTGGCTGTGGTCTTGCGGCGGCGAACAGCCTTGGAGACATGTTTGCCTGCCAGGCACTGTTCAGGGCTTAAATGCCACACATTGTGATCAAAGCAGTCAAGGGTTCTTTGATGAAGTGGTTATTGTGCATCTGAACAAATGAATTGATGATGTAAGATACTTTTGATTATCTCATGATCTCCACTAAATAACTTTTGTTATGCGCTGTGTTGAAATCATTGTGCCTCCACCTTGGCATTAGCCCACCATTGTAAAACATTTTTTTCTTTCCATATTTATTCTATTACAGATACTTTATTGCATACTTTTAAATTATTTTAGGTAACCTAAACATACAAATGTGACTCGTTTCAGGAAACTCGGCATATGTCGCACTTCACTTCTTCTTAAGAGTGTCATTTGAATGTAAAACATCTTTTTTTAACAAAATGCGACTTTTGGCAGAAATGCCTTCTGGAACATATAAACTTTCATGTTCCTTTATAGCAAACTTGTATTCCATCCATACATACGTATAAAATGGTTAAATACGAACCTCGTTGGTTTTGCCACGGAAAAAGCCAAGAACTTTCATGCTAGCCAGGATTGGCTGGGGTAATGGCTGGGCTGGACATGTCGGGAGATGAGTTTGGATTGGTCTGCCATGCAGTGTGCTTCTGTCTATAACATGAGATGTTCAGCATATGTTGACAGTCGCCGTTTTTGATATAACGTTAGCCAACGAGAACTACAGAAGTATGCTACTTTTCTCAACAACATTGATGACGTGAATTTAGCAGGTGCTATCGACAGATCAGTTGGAAAAAGTGATGGGCTAATTTTTTGCACACGCCACGGTCAGTGTGAACCGGAGTGACATGACACGACACTGGCCAAACAATGACACGACACTAGCTACAAACCAAAATGAGTTAAATGGTTCCAGTCTACCATGAAGCATTCCTCTGTGTTCACGGGTAAGAGTCTAGCTACATTTTCAGATGTTTATAATTTTGTCAGGAAGTCATTTTTATTGCAATTTAAACCGTACTGTTTAGTTAGCAAGCAAACGTTAGCTTGTTGGATCACTAGCTAACGTTACGTGCATGATCTGTGTTGTAAAATTATTATATTCCATTTGCATTGCTAGTTGTAGCCTAATGTAAGCTAGCTAACATTTAACCTAGTTTGTTAGCTTTAGCTACTTGCAGATTCATACTACAGCTACCTAACTAGCTACGTCTTAACAAAAGACTCCTCTTCAGCCGGAATATTACCCGACCCACCAAATTAGCCAGGTGTATCTTTGGGTGATTACGGTCATCTATTGTATTTCATGAACATGTGTACAGTCAAGACCAAAAGTTTTGAGATATTAATTTGTGTCATAAATGAAGTTTACTGCTTCAGTGTCTTTAGATATTTTTGTCAGATGTTACTATGTATAATTACAAGCATTTCATAAGTGTCAAAGGCTTCTATTGACAATTACATGAAGTTGATGCAAAGAGTCAATGTTTGCAATGTTATTTTCAAGACCTCTGCAATCCGCCCTGGCATGCTGTCAATTAACTTCTGGGCCACATCCTGACTGATGGCAGCCCATTCTTGCATAATCAATGCTTGGACTTTGTCAGAATTTGTGGGGTTTTGTTTGTATACTCGCCTCTTGAGGATTGACAACAAGTTCTCAAAGGGATTAAGGTCTGGGGAGTTTCCTGGCCATGGACCCAAAATATTGATGTTTTGTTCCCCGACCCACTTAGTTATCACTTTTGCCTTATGGCAAGGTGCTCCATCAGGCTGGAAAGGCATTGTTCGTCACCAAAATGTTCATGGATGGTAGGGACAAGTTGCTTTCAGAAGATGTGTTGGTACCATTCTTATTCATGGCTGTGTTCTTAGGCAAAATTGTGAGTGAGCCCACTCCCTTAGCTGAGAAGCAACCCCACACATGAATGGTCTCAGGATGCTTTACTGTTGGCATGACACAGGACTTGATGGTCGCGCTGACCTTGTCTTCTCCGGACAAGCTTTTTACTGGATGCCCCAAACAATTGGAAAGGGGATTCATCAAGAAAATTACTTTACCCCAGCAGTCCAATCCCTGTACATTTTGCAGAATATCAGTCTGTCCCTGATGTTTTTCCTGGAGAGAAGTGGCTTCTTTGCTGCCCTTCTTGACACCAGGCCATCCTCCAAAAGTCTTTGCCTCACTGTGCATCCAGATGCACTCACACCTGCCTGCTGCCATTCCTGAGCAAGCTCTGTACTGTTGGTTCCCCGATACCACAGCTGAATCAACTTTAGGAGACGGTCCTGGTGCTTGCTGGACTTTCTTGGGCGCCCTGAAGCCTTCTTCACAACAATTGAACCACTCTCCTTGAAGTTCTGATAATCTGATAAATGGTTGATTCAGGTGCAATGTTACTGGCAGCAATATTCTTGCCTGTGAAGCCCTTTTTGTGCAAAGCAATGATGACGGCACGTGTTTCCTTGCAGGTAACCATGTTTGACAGAGGAAGATCAATGATTCCTAGCACCACCCTCCTTTTGAAGCTTCCAGTCTGTTATTCGAACTCAATCAGCATGACAGAGTGATCTCCAGCCTTGTCCTCGTCAACATCCCTATGTTAACGAGAGAATCACTGACATGATGCCAAAATATTCAAGGGACATTTTCTCAAAAGTGGGGTTAAATGTTTTTCATCTTTCAAATCAGAATTACTTTCCCATTCTTTGTCAAAGACCAAATTGTCACAAATAAAAAATGAAACAAATAGTAATAAAATAAAATTCCTTCAAGTATACTTTTATTTAGATTACCGATGTTACTGTCTCCACTACAACAAAAACATACTAACATACATGTAATACAAACATTTAATTGAAATTCCATTCGTTCCTCTGGAGGAATGCTCATAACGGGGGAATATCAAATCAAACTTTTTTTGTCACATGCGCCGAATACAACATGCGTAGACCATACACTGAAATGCTTACTTACAAGCCCTTAACCTACAGTGCAGTTCAAGAAAGAGAAAATATTGATTTATTTATTTATATTAATTGTTCGGCAGTCTTATGTCTTGGGGGTAGAAGCTGCTAAGGAGCCTTTTGTTCCTAGACTTGGAGCTACGGACCTGCTTGCCGTGCGGTAGCAGAGAGTACAGTCTGTGACTTGGGTGACTGGAGTCTTTGACAATTCTTTGAGCTTTCTTCTGACACCACCTAGTATACAGGTCCTGGATGGCAGGAAACCTGGCCCCAGTGATCTACTGGGCAGTACGCATTACCCTCTGTAGCGCCTTGTGGTCAGATGCCCGAGCAGTTACCATACCAGTCTGTGATGCAACCGATCAGGATGCTCTCGATGTTGCAGCTGTCGAATTTCTGAGCATCTGGGGAACCATGTCAAATATTTTCAGTCGCCTAAGGGGAAAAAGGTGTTGTTGTGCCCTCTTCACGACTGTCTCGGTGTGTTTGGACCATGATAGTTTGTTGGAGATGTGGACACCAAGAAACATGGAACTCTCAACCTGCTCCACTACAGCCCATTGATGTTAATGGGGGCCTGTCAGGCCCACCTTTTCCTGTAGTCCACGATCAGCTCCTTTGTCTTGCCCACATTGAGGGAGAGGTTGTTGTCCTGGCACCACACTGCCAGGTCTCTGACCTCTTCCCTATAGGCTGTTTCATCGCTGTCAGTGAACAGGCTGTTGTGTCTTCAGAAAACTTAATGTTGGTGTTGGAGTCGTGTTTGGCCACACGGTCGTGTGTGAACAAAGAGTACAGCAGGGGACTAATCACACTCCTGAGGGGCCTCAGTGTTGAGGATCAGCGTTACCGACGTGTTGTTGCCTACCCTTACCACCTGAGGCGGCCCGTCAGGAAGTCCAGGATCCAGTTGCAGAGGGAGGTGTTTTGTCACAGGGTCCTTAGCTTAGTGATGAGCTATGTGAGCACTATGGTGTTGAACCCTAAGCTGTAGTCAATGAACAGCATCCTCACATAGGTTTTCCATTTGTCCAAGTGGAAAAGGGCAGTGTGGAGTGTGATTGAGATTGCGTTATCTGTGGATCTGTTGGGGTGGTATGCGAATTGGAGTGGATCTTTGGTATCCGGGAGGATGCTGTTGATGGTTGTCTGCTTGAAGCATGTAGGTATTATAGACTCGGTTAGGGAGAGGTTGAAAATGTCAGTGAAGACACTTGCCAGTTGTTCCACGCATGCTTTGAGTACACGTCCTGGTAATTCATCTGTCCCCGCGGCTTTTGTGAATGTTGACCTGTTTAAATATCTTGCTCACATCGCCTACCTTGAGCGGTATCAAACAGTCATCCAGAACAGCCGGTGCTCTCATGCATGCTTCAGTGTTGCTTGCCTCAAAGCGAGCATAAAAGGCATTTAGCTCGTCTGATAGGCTCGCGTTACAGGGAAGCTCGCAGCGGAGTTTCCCTTTGTAGTCCATATTAGTTTTCAAGCCCTGCCACATTCGACGAGCATCAGAGCCGGTGTAGTCGGATTCAATCTTAATCCTGTATTGACGCTTTGCATGTTTGATGGTTTGTCTGAGGGCATAGTGGGATAAGCATCTGGATTAATGTCCCGCTCATTGAAAGCAGCAGCTCTAGCCATTAGCTTGATGTGGATGTTGCCTGTAATTCGTGGCTTATGGTTGGGATATGTATGTACAGTCACTGTGGGGACAACGTCGTCGATTTACTCATTGATGAAGCCGATGACTGAATTGGTATACTACTCAATGCCATTTGATGAATCCCGAAACATATTCCAGTCTGTGCTAGCAAAACAGTCCTGTAGCATAGCATCCGCTTCATCTGACCACCATGTTGAGCGAGTCACTGGTACTTCCTGCTTTAGTTTTTGCTTGTAAGCGGAAATCATGAGGATAGAATTATGGTCCGATTTGCCAAATGGAGGGCAGGGGAGAGCTATGTATGCATCTCCGTGTGTGGAGTAAAGGTGGTCTAGAGATTTTTTCCCTCTGGTTGCACATGTGACATGTTGATTGAAATGAGAAAAAACGGATTTAAGTTTGCCTGTATTAAGGTCCCCGGCCTCTAGGAGCGACAATTCTGGATGAGCATTTTCTTGTTTGCTTATGGCCTTATACAGCTGGTTGAGTGCAATCTTAGTGCCAGCATTGGGTTGTTGTGGTAAACAGACGGCTACAAATAATATAAAAAAGAAATGTCCTCTCACTGTCAACTGCGTTTATTTTCAACAAACTTAAACATGTGTAAATATTTATATGAACACAACGAAATTCAGCAACTGAGACATAAACTGAACAGGTTCCACAGATATGTGACTAACAAAAATTGAATAATGTGTCCCTGATCAAAATGGGGGACAAAATCAAAAGTAACAGTCAGTATCTGGTGTGGTGACCAGCTGCATTAAGTACTGCAGTGCATCTCCTCCTCGAGGACTGCACCAGATTTGCCAGTTCTTGCTGTGAGATGTTATCCCACTCTTCCACCAAGGCACCTGCAAGTTCCCGGAGATTTCTGTGGGGAATGGCCCTAGCCCTCACGGCTCCAATATAACAGGTCCCAGACGTGCTCAATTGGATTGAGATCCGGGCTCTTTGTTGGCCATGGCAGAACACTGACATTCCCGTCTTGCAGGAAATCACGCACAGAAAGAGCAGTATGGCTGGTGGCATTGCCATTCTGGAGGGTCATGTCAGGATGAGCCTGTAGGAAGGGTACCACATAAGCGAGGAGGATGTCTTCCCTGTAATGCACATTGTTGACATTGCCTGCACTGACAAAAAGCTCAGTCCGATGATGCTGTGACACACCGCCCCAGACCATGACGGACCCTCCACCTCCAAATTGATCCCACTCCAGAGTACAGGCCTCAGTGTAACGCTCATTCCTTTTTTTTTTACCTTTATTTAACCAGGCAAGTCAGTTAAGAACAAATTCTTATTTTCAATGACGGCCTGGGAACAGTGGGTTAACTGCCTGTTCAGGGGCAGAACGACAGATTTGTACCTTGTCAGCTTGGAGGTTTGAACTCACAACCTTTCGGTTACGAGTCCAACGCTCTAACCACTAGGCTACCCTGCCGCCCCTTTGACAATAAACGAGAATCCGATCATCACCCCTGGTGAGACAAAACTACCACTGGTCAGTGAAGACCACTTTCTGCCAGTCCTGTCTGGTCCAGCGATGGTGGGTTTGTGCCCATATGCGATGTTGTTGCCGGTGATGTCTGGTGAGGACTTGCCTTTACAACAGGCCTACAAGTCCTCAGTCCAGCCTCTCTCAGCCTATTGCGGACAGTCTGAGCACCGATGGAGAGATTATGCGTTCCTGGTGTAACTCGGGCAGTTGTTGTTGCCATCCTGTACCTGTCCTGCAGGTATGATGTTTGGATGTACCGATCCTGTGCAGGTGTTGTTACACGTGGTCTGCCACTGCAAGGACGATCAGCTGTCCGCCCTGTCTCCCTGTAGCGCTGTCTTAGGCGTCTCACAGTACAGACATGGCAATTTATTGCCCTGGACACATCTGCCTTCCTCAAGCCTCATTTCAGCATGCCTAAGGCATGTTCACGCAGATGAGCAGGGACCCTGGGCATCTTTCTTTTGGTGGTTTTCACAGTCAGTAGATTGGCCTACTTAGTGTCCTAAGTTTTCATAATTGTGATCTTAATTGCCTACCGTCTGTAAGCTGTTAGTGTCTTAACGACTGTTCTACAGGTGCATGTTCATTAATTGTTTGTGGTTCATTGAACGTTGTTTTTTTGTGAGTTTAGATGAGAACTATCTTGGTGGATAGCTTGGTCTACAGCTTATCATAAGGTACTCTACCTCAGGCGATCAATACCTCAAGACTTATTTAATATTAGACATTGCGCACCAGTTATTGACAAATGGACACACACCCCCGCCCCTCATCTTACCAGAGGTAGCTTCTCTGTCCTGCCGGTGCATGGAAAATCCCGCCAGCTCTAAATCATTTGCGTCTTTGTTTAGTCATGAAACATAAGATATTACCTTTTTTAATGTCCCGTTGGTTGTATATTCTTGATCTTAGGTCAAACGTTTTAGTCTCCAATGATTGCACATTGGCCAATAGAATGGATGGCAGTGGGAGTTTACTCACTCTCCTACAAATACTCAGAAGGCAGCCCGACATCCTCCCCCTTTTTCTTTGTCTTTTCTTCACGCAAATGATGGGGATTTGGCCCCTTTCCTGAGAAAGGAGTATATCCTTACTGTCGGACTCGTTTAAGAAAAAATATTCTTCCAGTTCGTGGTCAGTAATCGTTTTTCTGATGTCCAGAAGTTATTTTCGGTCATAGGAGATGGTAGCAGCAACATTATGCACAAAATAAGTTTAAAAATAAGTTACAAACAATGCGACAAAATGAACAAAATAGCACAGTTGGTTAGGAGCACTTAAAAAGTCAGCCATTCCCTCCGGCACCATTCTACAAATATGGCCGACCGGTGGCTTTAAAGCCTCTCAATGGTCAATGCATATCAGCAATCCAGAGTTTATATATATAATTTATTAAGATCTTCAGTAGATGGATGATACCCTGATCTCAACAGACTTAATCCGCCCATCAACATAACATCCTGGTTGGTTTAATCAAGCTGTGGGACCAAACGTATCTCACTCTGGCAAATGGCTAGATTTAATTTTGTTATGTTTTACTTTCAGTCCTCCAGGATTAAAGCCAGGACCAAGCGTTCATTGAACTCTACTGCAATGTTAATACGTAACAGGTCAATATGCACTACTGACCTCTTCATCCTCTGGCATTAGGGGATTTCTGAGTGCCTTGTGAATGATGCCTGTGGATCAGACACAGGGCAGAGTGCGAGGGAAACGGCAATGTAAGCAATCTGCTGAATTAATATACAAGAAACATTGTGGCGCTGTTCATTTCAGACCCTAAATGCATTTATTCTGGTTTCAAATGAGGTAGCCACCTGATCTATTCAAGACAATAGCCATTTTACATCGCGTCTAACAGCTATGATCCAGACGGGGACCCTATTTTCAGGGAATTGAGAACATTTGCAAGGCTTGTACAGGATAAGTGTTGCTGGTTTTTACAAGCACGGAAGTCCTTTACTTTTTGTTACATTACAGACTTATTTTAAAATGGATTCAATTGTTTTCCCCCCTCATCAATCTACACGCAATACCCCATAATGACAATGCAAAAACAGTATTTTGTCAAATATCACATTTGCATAAGTATTCAGACCCTTTACTCAGTAATTTGTTGAAGCACCTTTGGCAGCGATTAGAGCATCTTTAATGCTGCAGAAATGTTTTGGTACCCTTCCCCAGATCTGTGCTTCGACACAATCCTGTCTCGGCGCTCTATGGACAATTCCTTCGACCTCATGACCTGGTTTTTGCTCTGACATGCACTGTCAACTGTGGGACATTCTATAGACAGCCTTTCCAAATAATGTCTAATCAATTATATTTACCACAGGTGGACTCCAATCAAGTTGTAGAAACATCTCAAGGATAATCAATGCAAACAGGATGCACCTGAGCTCAATTTCAAGTCTCATAGCAAAGGGTCTGAAAGCTTATGTAAAGAAGGTATTTCTACATTTCTAAAAACTTGTTTTTGCTTTGTCATTATGGGTTATTATGTGTTGATTGATGAGGAGAATGTTTTCTTTAATCCATTTTAGAATGAGGCTGTAACATAACAAAATGTGAAAAAAGTGAAGGGGTCTGAATACTTTCCGAATACACTGTACTTGGGATCAATCTCCTGATGAGCGCCCTTAAGGCAGTTACAGGCAGTTATCACATTGAGCAGATTTAATTACAATGTTGATAGACAACCTGCAGAAGAGGCATTATCAATCATTCAATGAAATATATTTATAAAACCCTTTTTACATCAGCAGATGTCACAAGTACTATAGTGAAACCCAGCTTAAAACCCCAAACATCAAGCAATGCAGATGTAAAAGCATGGTGGCTAGGAAAAACTCCCTGGAAAGGCAGGAACCTAGGAAGAAACCTAGAGAGGATCTTGGCTCTGAGGGGTGGCCTGTTCAAGTAGTGGCACTCTGCACACTACTTTAAAGAGCTTCAACTGTGTTAATACATCTGGTGACCAGTGGAGGGTCATGGACAGGTGACGGTGTCTGACATCGTAGGCATGACAACAGGTTGCCTGTTCAATGCATGATCAAAGGAAAGGTTATGGTCCTGGAGTTATATCCTCAGTTACTGGGAATTAACATTGTATTCTTCCTTGACCTGTCCCGCAGTATAACATTGAACCGCTGTGTCATTTGCTTTCTCCAGACATGGATAGAGGTAATGGACAGTGAACATTCAAACGGTGACATATTCTTTGATATCTTTGTCTCTGCCATTGGATTTGCATGAATGTTTAACAGTACAGGTTTAACATGTAGAAGGTTCAAGCAGCAAGACCAGAGCCTTTAAGCTGTGAATACCATGGTCTCCCCTGTGTTTAACTTATCACATTGGCATCAAACCATACAGTCAAATGAATATCTACTGCCATTGGGTGATTTTCTCATAACAGTTGTCCATATCAACCAGAAAACAGTGAAACCTTGAAACTTTTATTAGTACATTTCTTCTAGATTTACAGTTTACAGTATGTGGTTTGTGTACTAATGAATTAAGCTGTTGTTTTAAACGTCATCTGAGTTGACGCCGACATGTTATCCAGCTGACTGATTGCTTCACGTCATTTGCTTAAAGCAGCAACAAGAATATCCGTACTGTAATAATCCTGAGCGGATTGGTGCCTACACCAATCATATTTAAATGTCAGGACAATAAAACATTAAGTTGTTTTAAGATCAATAGACTTTAGATAAGGATTAGCTTGATCTCCCCCCCCTCCCTTTCCCTCGTCACACTATTTCCTTCTCTGTCATATCTGTCTATGCATGCTCTGGAAAGCGTGGTCAGCATTTTTTGTTTTACAGTCATTCACATTCAAATAGACCCCAGGAAAAGGGGAATGATGGAGTATGCGCCGATATTTTAAATTTGACATTTTAGTCATTTAGCAGACGCTCTTATCCCGAGTGACTTATAGTAGTGAGTGGATACATTTTCATACCTTTTTTGTACTTTTTTGCACTGGTCCCCACGTGGGAATAGAATCCACAACCTCCGCGTTGCAAGCGCCATGTTCTACCAACTGAGCCACATGAGGTGAAAGAACATTTAAAAATGGTATTTGCTGTAAGAGGGAGACTAGACTATATTTGGAATTTCATCTATAGCTGTGACAACTAGTGATTAACGACATGTTCAATACAGAGTGAAAGACCAGGAAATTACTAATTAATGTAGCCTATTTACTTCAATGCATGTAGAGGTAAATGTTAAAAACATCAGGTTGTAAGAAAGGCAAAGCTTCTGGCGTCTCCCAGTCAAGAGCAAGGACGTGTAGCCAAGTGGTTAAGCTGCACCTGAGACCTATATACTGTAAAATGGCTGAATAACAGTTGTAGCCATTGGAAGAACCCCAGAGAAAATGTCAGCCACTTTATTACATTGTATAGACTTGGAATAAAAAATACCGTTGAATTATGCAGTGTCAATACAATAACAGATTTTACAGTGACAATACATAGTAATGATAACTTTATTGTATGTCTCTTTTCGACACACTCACAATCCCTTTTTAGGCAAAATGACGGGATTAAGGACCAGCCATGATTTTGCCAGACCCAATCCCCCACGGACACACATATACAAGAGCAGCCTGCTCTCCTCTACTGTCCTCTAAAGGAGACCATGACTGCTTCAAATCCATTCTCATGGCAACTTAAGCAAAAACATTTCCAATACCTCCACAGACACACTACATGAGCTAACAGCACATAAAAACTTTCCTCAGGTTTCCCCGGTATTATACCCTTCAACTCACTTCGACCAGCAGGGCATCCATCCTGCTCGTTCAGTCATGAACAGGAGCGTGTGGATGGATCGATACAACCCAATTAGAACCGCTGCATTACTCAAATCAAAAGGCCCCACTCTCATCTTTAGCATCTGCTTGCTAGACAATGTGTTGTTAATAATGGATCCAGGTCTGCTGTCAGCAGAGATCCCACAGTGTGACACACACTACCTGTCCGCTGCTTGAATACTAATAGGCTTCTTTTGTTATTTTGCCGATGCAATCAATTCTAATCTAGAGCCAGTGGTCAATCACTCTGCCATGGTGGACACAGAGAGCCTGCAGATGAGGACGGGAGGTGGAGGAGGAAGAGGATCAGGTTGGCATTGCTGCTGATATCCCTCAGTCTTCTTCTATCCTTGGGGCTGGGGCTGGGCTGAATGCTCTGGTTCTGCTACTGAAGGCAGTGGGAGATTGTAAATAAAAGAGCAGACCCTCACCTGACATCCTCACTGGCTCTACACTCTAGTTTAATCTCCCTCTAGGTACCCGCCAGAGACAATCATGACTTGGAGCTTTCAGAAAATACTCTGAAAACATATTGCAAGTTAAATTACCAGAGGGACTGTGTGGGACACTGCACACCTGATGGCGTATAAACACTGATAAGGGAAGATGGATGATGCAGACATTTAAGGAGTAATACTATCGACATGGTCAGAATAGGTATACACCCATACAGACTTGTAATGATCAGTTGTGTTGTACTGGAGACCTTATTGTGTGTTGAAAAGCCAAAAGTGACCTACAATCCCTAAATAATCATCCATGTGTGAACAGTACAGTGGAAGTGTGAAAATACCCATTGTTCTCCATAGAACTCACTGGTATTTTCAGCAAAATTGTACCTAACTGCAGTAATATCAATCAGTCATGTGAGTGGTTGTACTCCCTCACCTCACCGTGACTGAAGAAATTTGGAATGGCTCCGAAGAACCTGACAAACTTCTACAGATGCACCACTGAGAGCATTCATTTACAGCACTCTGTGTCAAAGGAAAGCCAAGGAGATCATCAAGGACCTCTAGCTACCCGAATCACAGTCTGTTCACTCTGCTACCATCTAACAGACAGAGACAGTACAGGTGCATCAAAGCCGGGCCCGAAAGACTGAAAAATAGCTTCTATCTCCAGGCCATCAGACTGTTTAACATGCACCGCAAAATCTCCTATAGTAAGAGACAAAGAGACCCAATCACACAAAACACACACACAAGCTCAGATGCACACACACCTCATACACACGCACAGTTCTGTACTTACATATACATTCACACACATGCATATGCCTATACTCACACACACAGTCAATGCTGTTGTCCCATGTATACAGAGACATTAAAAATGTTCTTCACATAGCTATATTCTTTACATAGCTAAATCTAATATATCTACTACAGTAAATTGCATTTTGTTACACTGTTTATTTATCCCCTGGATTCTCAACTTAGCTCACTGTAATATATCTACTGCTCACAGGGGGCTGCTGAGGGGAGGACGGCTCATAATAATGGCTGGAATGGAGCTGATGGAATGGAATCAAACACAGGGAAGCCATGTGTTTGACGTATTTGATGCCATTCCATCCATTCCGCTCCAGCCATTACCACGAGCCCGTCCTCCCCAATTAAGGTGCCACCAGCCTCCTACGCTACTGCTGTGCATATCATTTTGAGTATAGCTATTTGGTATGTACAATCGCAGCCAAAAGTTTTGAGAATGACACAAATATACATTTTCACTATTGCTGCCTCAATTTGTATGATTGCAATTTGCATATACTCCAGAATGTTATGAAGAGTGATCAGATGAATTGCAATTAATTCATTTGCCATGCAAATGAACTGAATCCCCCAAAAACATTTCCACTGCATTTCAGCCCTGCCACAAAAGGACCAGCTGACATCATGTTAGTGATTCTCTCGTTAACACAGGTTTGAGTGTTGACGAGGACAAGGCTGGGGATCACTCTGTCATGCTGATTGAATTCGAATAACAGACTGGAAGCTTCAAAAGGAGGGTGGTGCTTGGAATCATTGTTCTTCCTCTGTCAACCATGGTTACCTGCAATGAAACATATGCCGTCATCATTGCTTTGCACAAAAAGGGCTTCACGGGCAAGGATATTGCTGCCAGTAAGATTGCACCTAAATCAACCATTTATCGGATCATCAAGAACTTCAAGGAGAGCAGTTCAATTGTTGTGAAAAAGGCTTGAGCTTGCTCTGGAATGGCAGCAGGCAGGTGTGAGTGCATTTGTATGCACAGGGAGTCAAAACCTTTTCTAGGATGGCCTGGTGTCAAGAAGGGCAGCAAAGAAGCCACTTCTCTCCAGGAAAAACATCAGGGACAGACTGATATTCTGCAAAAGGTACAGGGATTGGACTGCTGAGGACTGGGATAAAGTCATTTTCTCTGATGAATCCCCTTTCCGATTGTTTGGGGCATCCAGAAAAAAGCTTGTCCGGAGAAGAGGTTAGCGCTACCATCAGTCCTGTGTCATGCCAACAATAAAGCATCCTGAGACCATTCATGTGTGGGGTTGCTTCTCAGCTAAGGGAATGGGCTCACTCACAATTTTGCCTAAGAACACAGCCATGAATAAGAAGGGTACCAACACATCCTCCGAGAGCAACTTGTCCCTACCATTCATGTACATTTTGGTGACGAACAATGCCTTTCCAGCCTGATGGAGCACCTTGCCATAAGGCAAAAGTGATAAGTGGCTCGGGGAACAAAACATCAATATTTTGGGTCCATGGCCAGGAAACTCCTCAGACCTTAATCCAATTGAGAACTTGTTGTCAATCCTCAAGAGGCGGGTGGACAAACAAAAACTCACAAATTCTGACAAACTCCAAGCATTGATTATGCAAGAATGGGCTGCCATCAGTCAGGATGTGGCCCAAAAGTTAATTGACAGCATGTCAGGGCGTATTGCAGACGTCTTGAAAAAGAAGGGTCAACACTGCAAATATTGAATCTTTGCATCAACTTCATGTAATTGTCTTTAAAATGCTTTGGCACTTATGAAATGCTTGTAATTATACTTCAGTATTCCATAGTAACATCTGACAAAAAAATCTAAAGACACTGAAGCAGCCAACTTTGTGGAAATTAATATTTGTGTCATTCTCAACTTTTGGCCATGACTGTACACTCCACGGGAGGTTGGTGGCACCTCAGTTGGGAAGAACGGGCTCGTGGTAATGACTGGAGGGGAATCAGCGGAATGGTATCAAACACATGTTTTTCAGATGTTTGATGCCATTCCATCTGTGCCGTTCCGGACATTATTATGAGCCATCCTCCCCTCAGCAGCCTCCACTTGCACAGTGTTATTTGGGATGTTAACTGGATTTGTTTTGACATTTGTGATTTCTTGTTTTTAGTTTTTGATTATTATTTGTGTACTTGTTAGATTTTTTTTTGCTGCACAGTTAGGAGCAAGTAACACAATCATTTTGCTGCACCCGCTATACCATCTGCTGAACTGTGTACGCGACCAATCAACTTTTATTTTATTTTGTAATAGCAGTTGAGTATATCTGACAGAAGGGAATGAGCAGGAATCACTGGGGATTGTTTAAAATGCTGTGTCTGATCCAGTAATCTCAAATGATAACAGTCAAATGGAGCTCTCCTTTCATTTACTTTGTAGAGGTGCCCTCCTTGGTTGATTAACTCTGTGATCCATTAACTAACTCCAAACCCTGCAGGAGAGGATGTGCCTGTTGCCCCTGCTTTGTAGACCGGATGTGGATGATATATTATACAAGGCATCATCAAAGTGGTTCAGGGGGAGAGTGCCCAAAGGAGCAGGGAATTCCCATCCATGGGTGCTGTTAAAGGTACCCAGGCATATGGTTGTGTGTGTATGTGAGTACGTACATGTCTCCATGAGTGTGATTGTTCAAGTTCAAGAAGTTGAGTGAGATGACTAGATTTTAGTGAACTTACAAACTTGGGCTAATCATCTGAAAATAAGAGTCAATAGTTTACCTTAGTGGGAAATGAAACCCAATGAAGCTAGCTACACTGAACCAAAAATAATTTGAACCAAAACTTCACGGCTGATTTTTTTTTAAAGACACGGGTGTAAAGATTTGTGCCTGTGTTAAATTAGTAAGACAACTAAAACTCTCCTCCAGTCATGACTGATAATATGCTGCCATCCCATTGTAAAAGTATAGTGTTCATTTTATTTAGATGAATGGTTTTCAGTATATATTTACAGTTTCAGAGCCATTTCACCAGAGACATACAGCATTGAAAGAGCTGTTCCACAAGACAACTGTGAGGCACAATATAATGTTTCTCCTTTTTTGGCCAGAAAAATACCACTCCCTGAAAGCCAGTACGGAAAAGGTTTGGACTGCTATTGTAACCCAGAGTTATCTACCAAGAGATATGCTTAAGGCATTTTGACACATTTATAGTATATTTCTTAGTGTTAGACATGTATTTTCGTGGTGGGATTGTTATTTCTGCAAATGTTTCCTTTTTCATAACAGTGATCCTTGCATGCTCCAAAAGCTTCCTAAACAAACAATTTTTAGTAAATATGCATAACTTTTCAGTTTGTCGTTGTTGACCAACCTGGAGCTGTTTCCAGTGTGCCTTGTGAAACATAGCCATTTGTCTGCTTAGAAAAACAAATCAAACTGATGTGAACAAGTCAAGAGGGGACGCTGAAACTTCTCCCGATTAAAGAGAATTCCATCAAGGAAGTGCCAGGCTCTGTGAGTGCTGTGCCGCACCGCCAGTCTGTAAGGGTCCCAGCACCTCAGAGACCCCAAGTCTAATTTGCCTCAAACCTAAAGGCAGATAATAGCGCTGATCTGACAGTTGGACAATTTCCAGTTTCCCTCATCAATAACAGATCCAATTTCAGACTTCAGACTGCTTGCATCATAAATTTAAAAAAAAAAGTAGAATGAAAGAAAAGAAAGATGTGAAAAAACTCAAGGAATCTTTGATTCTGTTTGACAAGTTTTGAAACCACTGTCAGCTCCACTGTTCTAAGCGTATGTGTATGGTCAGGCATTTTAATTGGTTGAGGGGCCCTATTCTGGGGCATATTCGTTGCATTGTAGGAAATGAATAAAATAGCCTCATGTTTAATTCAGAAGACACACATTCTTCATCCAGGCTTGGACAACAACAAAGCAATACATAAACAATCAGATTGTCCTTTCCACATCTTTATCCAAGCAGAGAAATAGGGCCAAAGACTTTGTATACTTAAGTGTATCAGGATGGTTGGAACTCATGCTTTTCTTTAGTTACAGTACATAACCCTGCATTTAAGTGCGGGGCTCAGAAGTTACACTGTGTGTTATCCTCATGATTTGTTGACTCACATCTATATAGTGGTTTACAGACAAAAACTTAAACAACATTCAATGTCATGTCACAGAGTTCAGATGCAAATCTGTTTTTTTGTAATAAGTAGCAGATAAACAACACAGACCATAGAATACACAAACTGTAGTTTTTTTCCTACTCTATACTTCAGAAGTATAGCCCACTTGAAATGCATACCACTCTTGAAAATGTAAGACAGTATTTTTGCCAAATGAATTTGGAAGGAATTGCTGACTGGAAACAGGATGAATACGTAATAGTCACATTACCTTCAGCTCAGTATTTGCACTAACTAGGCTATGTCAATTAAAAAGCAGTTATAGAAGGATAATGCTTCATGAACACACAACTTGTGTTAGCCATTGCCAAAATTGCTTACATACCAGGCATGGGTTTCAGTATGGATTGGAGAAGTGGCTGGGACCAGGGTTAGGGTTCAGATACAGCTGAAACCAGAACACAGGTGTGAGTCTGACCAGTGGTCAGCAACACACTTTCACTGACTGAAGCAGCACTATTTATTAAAGTGAGCACACACACATAGCCCAAGACAAGTGAAAGGCCAAGAGGATTTTGAAGGGATATCTTCTATTAGTGTTTTTTACACTAATATCCAGCTAAATTCATGTTTGTGGGGCTAAAATATGACGGCTATGTGGTTTATTAAAAGCGATAGCTGAATGATGTGTACTTGGTCCATTACCAAAATGATGCTGCCAGTTGCACCCAGCCTCATTAAGTCAATGCCTGGAACACTGACAGGGACCAAGGTTATATCAGAGTTGCTCCCTTTATAGGTTGGCAACTAAAGTGCTTCGAGAAATACAGAGGTTAAGAGGGATATCCACATGATAGTTGTTTAGTGGGAAATACTGGTGATTTACTACCATTCTCTAATAATACTTAGTCCATCTTTGAATTGTATTATTGTTAAAATATTAGCAGTACTGAGAAAATGCATTTGTGGTTATTTTCCGAAAGCAAACACATTACAGTAGCCACGTAAAGTGACTGCATACCTTTCCATCTTCTGTCACAGGAACATTTTGATATTTGAATAGAATAGAATGAAATAGATTTTAACACATTTAATGGAGGCATAATCTAGGACTAAGAGATAACACTGTTGGGCTGGCAGCTTTGTCAGCTCTCAGTTGTGACCTCATCCCAGGTGACCTGGAAGCCTGTGATAAGCTGACGAGCAAGGACCTGTGACACCCGCCACAGGAAGTTGCCTGTGATGTTTAATAATAATCTTTTTTTTTTAACTCAGGCTGTAGAACAACAACATGTGGAAAAAGTCAAGAGGTGTGAATATTTCTGAAGGCACTGTCATTTGTTTTTTCTATATTAGTAGTTGTAGCAGTATTATTATTATTATTATTATTAGCTAGAGGCTCAGAGAGAAATAGGAATAACTATGGTGAAAAATACTAGTCTGTTTGTATCAGTTATAGGCATATTAGTAGTTGTACAACAACTTTTTTATGCTGTCAATGTACTTTTTTATGATTATTATTTAATTGCTATTATTATTATTATTATTATTAGCCATAGAGGCTCAGAGAGAAATAGGAATAACTATGGTGAAAAATACTAGTCTGATGTATCTCTATATGTGTTCTTAGTGTAGCCGATGTGAAATGGCTAGCTAGTTAGCGGTGGTGTACGCGCTCGTGGCGTTTCAATTGGTGATGTCACTTGCTCTGAGACCTTGAAGTAGTGGTTCCCCTTGCTCTGCAAGGGCTGCGGCTTTTGTGGAGTGATGGGTAACGATGCTTCGAGGGTGACTGTTGACGTGTGCAGAGCGTCCCTGGTTCGCGCCCAGGTCGGGGTGAGATGACTGACGTAAAGTCTATGCTGTTACATTGATGCTGTTGACCCGGATCACTGGTTGGTCTACTGGCTGGTCTATTGTTGTTGGTACTTTTCCCTAACTGTTATGACATGCAAACCATGTCATATAATGTCATAACAGCTGACCATAATATGGTCATACACTGTCATAACCAGGCTACATCTGTTGTGACTTATTTTGCGTTATTTTATGGCTGGTTATGACACCTACATAAGAGTGTCAAAACCCGCTTTAATTCAATGTAGTTTTTTTTCCCTGCCAAGAAGTTTCGTCAGTTGAGTAACATTTTACACTCTTAGAAAAAAGGGTTCCAAAAGGGTTATTCGGCTGTCCCTACAGGAGAACCCTTTATTTATATGAATAGTGTCTACACAAAAAAGTGACATCTAGAACCAAAAAAGGCTTGTACCTAGAACCAAAAAGGGTTCTCCTATGGGGACAGCCGAATAACCCTTTTGGAACCCTTTTTTTCTAAGAGTGTAAAATGTTAAGGAAAACTCATGATCATGGAGTACATAAAACATCATCCATTCAGGCTGCAAAGGCATTGGTTACTTTCTTAACTAGCTTTAATGACCTCCGGATAAAAACGGGAGGAATATGCATACTGTCTTAATAAAACACCATTTCCACCAACATCCTCGGGTGGCTAATGCATTGTGTACAGCGTTCAGCCAATCAGGTTGCACCACTCTGTTGTTTACCGCTACTGTACACAACGTCCAGAAGTAGCTAGTCACCCTAGCATGTGTGAAAATGGTGTTTTATTAAGACAGTACGCATATTGCCCCCCATTAAGTAAAGCTAAGGAGGAAACCGATAGGATAATGTTTTATATACAAACTTGTCCCTGGGGGAAACGAGTGTATTAGCGGCTGGGATGATTCCGTTTACACCTAGAGGTAATACATAACGTCAGGAATAACTACGCCCTCTAGGTGAATGCCCAAATTACCTGAATAGCTGGAAAGCCAAGATTGAGCAGAACGCAGCTAGCTGCATTTTGTTTTTAATCAGATAGCTAATGTTACAATTACTTACCTCCAAGCCAGTTGGAAAAGAGTAATATCTAGCTATTTCACAACATATACCCAAAATACACGTAAATCTAAGTAAGGAATGGACTAAGAATATATACATATATGTCAGTGCGGCATTGGACTAAGATACGGTGGCATAATATAGAGTACAGTATATACATATGAGATGTGTGATGCAATATTTGCGCACAATTAAAGTGACTAAGTGTTTAATTTCCTTGAAGTGGCCAGTGATTCCTTATCTATGTCTATAGGCAGCAGCCTCTGATGGGCTGGAGATGGCTGTTTAACAGTCAGTGGTGTAGTATAGAATACAATACAGTATATACATATGAAATGGGTGATGCAATATGTAAACACAATTTTAAAGTGACTAAGATACCGTAAAATAGTGTGGAGTGCAGTTTATACATATGATATGAGTAATGCTAGATATGGAACATTGTTAAAGTGGCTAGTGATCCATTTCTAAAAGTGGTCTCTGATCCCTAATCTATGTCTATAGGCAGCCACCTCTGATGTGCTAGTGATGGCTGTTTAGCAGTCTGATGGCCTTGAGATAGAAGCTGTGTTTCAGTCTCTCGGTCCCAGCGTTGATGCACCTGTACTGTCCTCGTCTTCTGGATGATAGCGGAGTGAGCAGGCAGTGGTTGATGTCCTTGATGCTTTTGGCCTTCCTATGGCATCGGGTGCTGTAGGTGTCCAGGAGGGCGGGAAGTTTGCCCCGGTAATGCCTTGGACAGGCCGCACAAGCTGATAACAGCAAACATAGCGTTGTATGTCCAAAATTTGTGAATAAATTAACATAACACTCACATTTCACAAAGTTATTCCTCAATCTTCTGAAAAATAGTCTCTGAAGCGGACAATTAATTTGACAGTATTGTTAAAAAATATCTTTGTTAAGTTACAGGATATCCTACACCAGAGATATAAGAGATAAAGTAAGATAAATGTATCTTAGAAATCTTAGATATTAATTAGATATTTATTTATTTTAAAACATTTAAAATTATGCCTCAAAAGGCAGGGTCCTTGTCAATTGGGACACAGGCCAAAGATCCAAACCTGGAACAGGCACAGCCAGGTAACCCTTTGAGCAGCCATCACAGAAACTGACCCAATCCACGGTGATGGATTGGGACTAGACTGAACTCAAGGACTAGACTGAACTCCAGCATCCAATCTGATAGCCATCCCATGTTCGAGTGTCAAAACTGTCTGAGACTAGTAGGCCCCGTCTCCCACCTTCACAGGGCCCTCTAAATGGGGTTTGCCCCTGCTGTCATGTTCAACATTGCCTTCAGGAGTACAAGAAATTTGATCTTCTGACAAACAGGGTCAGACCGTCAATTCACCACCTCAATAAAGATGGTTTGACTGATTATTGCTTGCAGCTTTACTTTGTAAATTTCCAGAGAGGATAAGACGGAAGTTTGATGTTCAAATTAATGTTGAGTAATTAGACAGAGCATCTGATTGTAATCCGTGTAATACTGGCTCAGAGGGGAACCACACGCTGATGTGGGAATTATGTGATTAACTTGGTGGAGTTTAGGGTCTGATGATGAGACAGATAGAATGAGGAGTATCACAAAGGTTTCATATAGTCCATTAGCCGGATTGTTTATGCATGAACAAATTTGGATAACATACATTAGTTGTCATTAGCTCTGATTTCAGTGTGAGAAGAAAGTGGTCTAATGGGACTGACTTTCTGCCTTAGCAGTTTTCAGATCTGATTTGCTGTGCTGCGCTCTTTCTTCAAGCTGCTTCAAATATTATTTTTTGAAACGAGCAAGAACTAGAAAAAATCGCATTGACACTTCAATTAAATCACAGTTTCACCACCATGAAAAGGAATGAAGTGAAAAGGAATAGTTCAGAAATGAAATGCCAACAAAAACTGTGAGCCATCATATTCATGCATTAAATACCTAACAATGAAATATTTGTTTTAGTGTGGTAAAGGTGGAATAATTATTGTTGTCCATCATTAATGAGAAACCACCTGGTATTGACAACTTAACCCTTGTGTTGTCTTAACGGTAAAAAATGACCCGCCACCATGTTTGACAGCAGAGAAAATCCACAAAATTATATATTTTTTAACTTGAAATTTGATTACTTTTCCTAGAGAAACTGCAACATTCGAAAAAGTGAAACATCGCCTTTGTTCATATTTCCATTTCCAAAGCTGTACACCACCAGGGCACAAAGATGGTCTTAGGGTCATTTTTGACCTGGCAGTTATTAAATCATTTACACACCACAAAAACCACAAAGACACACACACACACGCATGCACGCAATCACAAACACACACGCACACACACACACACACACACACACACACACACACACACACACACACACACACACACACACACACACACACACACACACACACACACACACACACAATGAGAAATTGAGATTAAGTGTACTACTGATTGAACTCAGACAAAACTAAAATGTTCTTGTGCATGTGCAGTATCTCCCCTCCACGACCCCACACATGACTCAAGTTCACAGACAAAATAAAACAACTTCAGACAAAATAAACAAAATGTCAGACAAAATAAACATTATTGAAAGCATTGTTTACTACTGGGGACTGCAGTCAGAGGCTATAAAGGTGCTGCAGATAACAGTCTCCCCAGTTCTCTCTTTGCTGAAGCCATGCATGCACGTTTCAGTGCCCAACAGGTCGTATATCAGATTTTTTCAGATATCCAGGAGGAACAAGAGAACAACGACTTAGAAGAGGAGGAGGTATCTGAAGACGAAGATGGGGAAGAATATAACCCAGAGCACGATGCATCATCTTCAGATGAAGAAGAAATCTACCAAGCTGAAAGAGAGACATTTTTTGTCAAAAAACAGCAAGATAACATGGTCCTTGTCACCATATGACAACCAGGGTAGGATGGCAGCACATTTCATAAGGATGACCCCAGGGCCCTACAAGGCATGCAGTTGCACATGCCCTGGACATTGCCTTAACATTCTGCATGTTCATCAAACCAGCCATCTCATCCTGGAGATGACACATTTGGAGGGTTTCCGTAAATATGGAGACAACTGGAAAAGGATGGATGAGATTGACCTGCGTGTCTACATAGCGCTGCTAATTTTAGCGGGTTTGTATAGGTCCTGAGGCGAGGCTACAAGTAGTCTCTGGGATGGAGAGAGTGGAAGGGCAATTTTTCATGCCACGATGCTACTGAAAGTCTTTCACACTTTCTCAAGAATGCTATGATTTGATAATTGTGAGATGTGTGAGAGACAAACTGGCGGCCATAAGAGAGGTCTGGGAGAAGTGGTTGCAGCATCTGCCATACCTTTAGAACCCTGGGCCTGAAGAAGCAGTGGATGAGCAACTGGTTCCATTCAGAGGTGTATTTTTAATTTCAAATCTGTGATGTAAGTGATTTTCACTGTTAATTGTATTATGTATTGCTGTAATATCATTGTTGTATATGATTGTTTTCTGTGACACTGATACTATTTACTGATAGTAATCTTTTTTGTCAAAAGGTCGCTGTCCTTTCCGGCAGTATATGCCCAGCAAGCCAGCAAAGTATGGCTTTAAGATATGGGTGGCCTGTGACGCACAATCCAGCTATGCTTGGAAGATGCAAATCTACACAGGAAGGCCGACCAGTCTCCACGGAGAAGAACCAGGGGAACCAGTTGTGCTTGATGTGACAGATGGACTGAGGGGGCACAATGTCATGTGTGACATTTTCTTCACCTCTTATGAACTCAGCCAGCAGCTCCAGAAGAGCAAGTTCACTATGGTTGGCACAATCCTCGCAACAAGGGGGAGAGGGGCCTTCTCATCAAAGTTTGCCTTCACCACCACCACTCTAGTTTTTACCTCCCAAAAGGAACAAGAATGTGGTCCTCCTGAGCACACTGCACAAAATGGCTGAGATCAGTGATCGTGAGGACAGGAAGCCATCATTCTGGACTACAACCACAGCAAAGGAGGTGTGGACAACCTGGACAAGGTGATTGGAACTTACAGTTGCAGGAGGATGGCTGCCCGCTGGCCCCTGGTCATCTTCCATAACATCATTGAGGTGTCCTCATACAATGCCTTTGTGATTTGGAACAAGATCAACCCTACCCGGATGTCTGATAAGCGGAACAAGAGGAGGGTGTTCCTGGAGAAGATGGGAAAGGCAGGTGTAACACCACACATTTAGAGGGAGCGTCTCTCCCACACAGCAGCCACTGCAGCACGTATGAAAGCTGTACTGGGGGCTGAATCTTGACCTGATCCACCTGAGGCTGCAGCTGGGGCAGGCAAGAGGAGGAGATGCCAATTCTGCCCCACCAAAGAAGGACTGTAAAACAAATACTATGTGCTGCACATGTGAAAAATACATCTGCAATGTCCATGCACACACACTTGCATACTGTCCTACATCTGCTAATTAGAGATAATTGATTTATGTTCTTCATGTTTTTGTTTCGTATCTATCTTATTTCATTTATATTTATTGTTGTTGTTTATACACCTTGTGGATGGGGGCAATAGTTCATACAATGGGAGAAGACTAGTATTTTGTAGTTGAAGTCTTCATTGTACAGTATATAAGAATATATCACTATGTTGCCAAAAAAGTTGTTTCCCTTCAATAAAATGCATTCAAAACTACTTTCTGCACATTTCTGCTACTTTTTTAGGCTATACAAGTGCTATCTCTTGCAACAACAAAAACATGTTTACACCTATGCAGTACCTTTAGCAATAATAATAATAATAATAAACCTCTACTTCAGTAAAGAAAACAATTATGCCAGGTGTGTTGTAATAAAATGAGTGGTGCCCACTGATTAAATGCAGTCTTTCTGCATTGTGAAGAGGGAAAACACAGATATTCAAGTTCAGTTGTGATGAATGACAGGTTGTTTCTTCATGCAAAATGGATTTGGTGTTTAAAATTAAATTAAGCTGCTTTATTTTGGGGGTTTAGTGAAGGCAGGCCATTTTTTACCCTTATGACAAGGGGATACAGAATGTTAAGACTACACAAGGGTTAAATGGAAAGCTATTGGGTTTGGTTGCAAACTGTATTGCCACTCCTGTTTGTCATATCTTTTAATCTGAGCCTGGAGTATTTGTCCTCAGACCTGGAGGAAAGCTAGAGTCATTTCACTACCCAAGAATGGTAAAGCGCCCTTTACTGGTTCTAAAAGCCAGCATGCCAGCTTTTAGGAACCTTTTGGAGAAAAAAATGGTTTGACCAATTACAATGCGATTTCTCTGTGATCAATTTAGCCCTTTCCTGCACTCAATGACCAAAAGTTCCCTCTTTGGCCTTATGGGTGGAATGTTATTAATATTTTTCATCATTTTATAATTAATAAAGATTATTTTTTAAATAATCTGGTGCTTCTATGTCAAACAGTTTTGTTATATTTCAGTCTTCTGTGATGTATATAAAGTGTAATAATATTGAGATTGCAAACTCAAAATTGAATAAATTATTTCTGAAATGGTACAGGTGTCTTCTTTTTGTTTTGCCCATAACTATGTGTGTGAGGTGTACACTTTTGTTTCAAAATAGATGTGCTTAAGACTACCGAGAATCACTTAGTGTGATCCTGATTTAGCCCACTGCAGTAAAAGGTTAACGTCAGACTTTCAGCATGCTTATAGAGGGCACTCAACATGTTCTGCACTGACAAATGACTGATGATTGGCTGAAAGAAATTGATAATAAGAAGATTTGTGGGAGCTGTATTGTTAGACTTTAGTGCAGCCTTTTATATTATTGACCATAATCTGTTATTGGAAAAGTGTATGTGTTATGGCTTTACATCCTCTACTATATCATGGGTTGACAGTTATCTATCCAAAAGAACACATAGGGTCTTATTTAATGGAAACTTTTCTAATGTAAAACATGTAAAGTGTGGTATTCTGCAAGGCAGCTGTTTTGGTCCTTTTCTGTTCTCTATTTTTACTAATGATCTACCACTAGCCTTAGCAAAGCCTGTGTGTCTATGTATGCTGAGGATTCAACATTATAAACGTCAGCAAACACAGCTAGTGAACTCACTGAAACCCTAAAAAAAGAGCTACTAATAAACTTGTCCTGAACATACTGTATCTCAAACTAAAAGCTTTGTATTTGGTAAAAATCAGTCCCTAAGTTCTAGATCTCAGCTGAATCTGGTAATGAATGATGTTGCTGTTGAGCAAGTTAAGGAAATTGCACTTCTTGATGTAACTGTTACAAATGATCTGCCGGTGACAGATATCAGCACCTCACAACCCTAAGCTTCACACTCCACTCCCCATCCTCCATGACTGGAGCCTGAGAGTCTAAAGGGTACCATAAACTTGCCTCTCAAACTCTCCCTAACCTGTGTGACCTGTGCCCTGATAGGCTGCTAGGGAGGTTACTAGGGAGCCAGACATCTGCCCATCCTCTTGACTCTGCACAATATTTGCAGTCTCCATCAAGCAGTGACAGAGAGCAACATGTTTGTCGCTGCCCATCACCAACTGGACTCACTCATATCTCTGTGCTTGTGGAATGGTGTGCATGCCCAAAGTGAGTTGTGAGACATGTTTTGTATGTTGCCTCTCTGCAGGGGAAATATACTCTGCAGGTGGCATATGCAATCTATACAGTCCTTTGCCATTTATTACTGCTATATTGTGTAAGATTCTGTATCGGTGCATTTGTGCATTGGTGTATTAATTTGGCATGTGTGTATTTATTACCTCTGTTTCTGTCCATTACAGAACTGCTACCTTTCCACTACCTTTCCCATTTTTCACCCCTATGTACATCCCATGTTCATCTTCCTTAGTGTATTGAAATCACCTTACACTGTCAATTTTCATGGTCAATGCATATTAATTAAATTAGTGTAAAGATGGGGAGAGTTCTGTCTGTGATAAAGAGATGCTCAGCATTCTAATCACAGTACCAAGTCCTGCAGGCTCTAGTTTATTGTAATCTTGACTCTTGCCCGGTGATATGGTCAAGTGCTACAAAGATGGACCTAGAAAAGCTGCAGCTGGCCCAGAACAGAGCAACACTTCTTGCCCTTCAATGTACACAGAAAGCTAATTTCAACAGAATGGATGTCAGTCTCTCTTGGCTCAAAGTAGAGGGGAGATTGACTGCATTAATTATTTTTGTTGTTGTGAGAAAATGTAATGGGTTGAAAATTCAAAGTTTATATGTATAATCTACTTACATAAAGCTCTGACAGATATACTTACCCCACCAGACATGCATTCAGGGGTATTATATAGAGCTATGATTGCATGCAACTCCCTTCCATCTCACATAGTGCAAATGAACAACAATCCTGGTTTCAAAAACAAATAAAGCAACACCTCATAGAACAACACCTCTCTCCCATGTGAGCAAAGTTTTGTTTGTATGTACTGACATGTGTTACTGATAGATACACACACACACACACACACACACACACACACACACACACACACACACACACACACACACACACACACACACACACACACACACACAACACATTAAACACATTATTATTCTTCAGTTGTATTATTTCAAATTTATTTCAATTTCTTTTTTGGTCTTTAGTTGTATTATTATTATTTTTTATATGTAAGTCTGTAATGTCTATGTTAATGTTTTAAATGTATGTAAATTGTAAAGTATTTTTGTCTGTGGCCACATGGCCTGCTATTGTTGTTATGTGTTGGAACCCAAAAAGACTAACTGTCGGCTAATGGGGATCCTAATAAAAATCATAAAAATCAAAAATCACATCAATTGTAGGCCTTTGAGCAGCTCTGGTGACAGGATCCAATGTTATTCAATTGAAGCCACATGATTCATTGCTGTTATTGTGCAGATGGTCTTTGCTATACGTACAGTATCTGAGTGAAGAATTTCATCATAGAACACACTAGTTAGGCTCATCCTGTGAGACACCTATAGTGCTTTCCTGTCTCTGCCATGGGACTGAATCACCATGGTGTTACATAACTTCTTCACCCCCTGAGACAACCTATTAATTAACGATAACCTGCTAAGAGGCCCCACACTTCTTCCTCTCCCTGGATTCCCATGCAGGAAATCAATATTATGTAATTTTAGCTGACACTATATCTCACTTTTATTATATCCCAACACTCAGTGAGTCAGAAGCTTACAGTAAACAGTGCTGAGTTAAAACAGCTGAAACTGTCAGAGGATTATGAAACACTTCCTGTCTTTTCACTTCCTGCTTTTGAACATAGATGCCAGCAACATTCTGAGCTGGTTGGGGAGTAGGCCTATGGATTGTATATCTACTCACATTGTCACTTCCCTGTGACAATGTGGCAGGCAGATGATATTCTGCTGTTAGAGAAGTTTGGGATTGAATTAAAATAAAGAGCCAGTCTCAAGAGGGCTTACGTCCTGGAAGGGAAGTCATTTTTTGGAGCTCAGTACAGCAGCAAAGCAAGCTCCACTTCCTCAGTCCTTTGATTCAAGTTATCTCTAGAGTTGTGATCTGCCTCCAGTGAGATAAAGCTAAGCCCATCGTTGAGGCTTCAATCATGGAACAGCCACTATGCAGAAATGAGATGCCTCACCAGAGGTATAAAGTATATTGTACATTTCAGTTTTGCCATGCCTTTTCTTGGAGAACGCTTTGTGTTACTCTTCAATGCTCTGTTGGCTCATGTCTTTCTCTAGACTAGACCATGAATGGGTGAAGGGGGCCCGGGTAGGCTACATGACAATATATTGCAGCAGCTGTGATTGATGGCAATGCCTCAAAGGCAATGTCTTATAAACATGGTAAGCCCACTGAGTTGCTAAGCTGTGATGGTTTGGCAGGTGTTCATGGAAATTCTAAACGCAACATTATGACTAATTTGATGGCTTTCGAAAAAGTAATCTAGCACGGGGGCACACAGACATAAATCTGTTCCCTAGCACTCACAAACTAGAGCACTTCAACCCATTGTGTTTTCATACCCATATAATGTCATTAAGAAATAATAGAGAATAATGGATTTACTTTTCAACAAGTTTATTGATGTGATATCATTCTGTTCCGGACAATGCTTCCCAAAACTTACTGACACTTCTATACCTGTTCTAATGTTTGCCCAATAACGTTTTTGTTGCTTGTGTTTGACGATTGGCCTAACAGATTTCAAACAGTTGGAAAAAGGCTGGAAAATTGCTTCTGTAATTCAAGGTAACCTTTATCATGTCAATCCTGTACTAATCTATTTTTCCCTACAAGGGAAAACAAATAAGCATCTGTTTTATTTAATGGCACAGATTACACTGAGCAGCCTAGTGTTGTTTTACCACCATTCATTTGCCCAAGGTATAATTCATTGTGCTGTAAAACAGAGTTCTTGAGTAGCACTTCGGTAAACACAATGATGCTTGGTCAAACAAAATATGTTTTTTTACTCATGTTATCTACTCAATGTACATGCACATAACACTTGTGTTTTCCATAAAATACAAGCATTCAATTTAATTCAACCTGTTATTGATAGACTTGGTTAATTATTTTGAACTGATTTTGTTCTGAGATTATCTCCAGAGAAAAAAGAGATCGAATTCCAACATACTTTAATATGATCACTTTGCATCAACATGACTAATTATTCATCAACATAAATATAACCTAGATATCACATATCATTGATAGATAAAGTAACACAATTATACAAAATACCATTAGTTGACAACTCAATCTCAACCCAAACTGAATGTCTATCTGGCGTCTTTACCCTGTGGGGGAAGGACCACTTTATGTCCTTGTAGCTGTGAAGAGTGATTCTTCTCAATCCTCTTCATGCCAGCTGTCCTCTGCTCTATCAGTCTCACCATATAATCAAATAGTATAACACACTCTGCCAACAGAATGTGTTTAGCAATTTTCACAAGGAACACACACTGTGCTGCTCGAGGTGTTAGTTGGGTTTCATGATAATGGTTGTACCCTCTGGCTGTTGATGCTCCAGCTGCGCTGTCCTCTGGCAGTGTTAGTTTCTCTGGGGGAGCTCAAATGAATAATGATAATGTGGCAAAGGGAAGCTCACTAATTTGACTGCACTGGGTTGTTGCTTTGAGAGACATGGAGAGTCTGGAAATGATTGTGCTGTGGGCTTTGTAGAGCTAATCAACCAGCACAAAAATGTTTTAGTACACACTAAATTGTGTATGAAAATATGAACTAATTAAAATCAAATCAAATTGTATTAGTCACATGTGCCGAATACAACAGACCTTACAGTGAAATGCTTACTTACGAGCCCCTATCCAAATTTTTTTTTTTTTAAATACAGATGAGAATAAGAGATAAAAGTAACAATATATACAGGGGGGTTGCAGGTACAGAGTCAATGTGCGGGGCACCGGTTAGTTGAGGTAGTATGTACATGTAGGTCGAGGTAATTAAAGTGGCATAGATGACAACAGAGAGCGGCAGTGGTGTGGAAATGCACAATAAAAGTTTAAGCAGAGGAAATGAGTATCATGGTGAAGTGTATCCGTTCAAATGCATTGTAAACTATATTTGTCAGTTTAATCGAGTGTCAGGTTGACTTGAGAGATATTTGTAATGGTTTAGAGATTTAACCTCACCTTCATGTCTCTTATCCAGTATTTCTACATGTTACCTGCGGAGGAAAATATTACTCCCACCAAGCCATGGTTTTGGAATATGAGCACAACTCCCTGTCATTATCTTCTACAAAGCTGAGCACAAGCCCAGATGGTACACTTTGAATGCTTTACCCTGTATAATGCAGATAAAATGCACACAGATGTCTGGCCGTCATTTGCCCCACGTGGCCTCTCCAGCATTCAGTCCAGAGCGAATAGCCAATTTCATCTCGACCAGAGAACCTCTTAGAAATCGTTCAGGAGACAAGACTTGATGTTCCCTAACACTGTGCATCAGCCAGGCAGAGCTCCACAGAGACAGCTGCTGTATTAGATCCTGTACAGAGCTATTTGATATGGTTGAAAATCCACTGTTTAGGATCTACATTACCAATGGTGAATATAAAAATCTCATAGGGTTTCTGGACTTACCGGGACAGTCATTTCACAGGCTAAACCCTGCCATCATCTCTAGGATACTCCTGCTGGAATTGTCTCCCTCCTGACTATCACAGGCCAGATAGCAATTGAGAGCAGTTGGTGCATAAACATCAACAGAGCTGGAATCTCTGCCAGTTCAATCTAGGAATACTGTCAGGCTCACTGGAAGTCAGTTGAACAGATGAAAAAGAATGAGGAAGGTTAGTGAGCCAGAGATAGACAGCTATTGTCTCCCTACAGAGCCTAGCTGGGTGTGAGAGACAGGTGACAGTAGGAGCTACAACCAATAGAACCTCAGTCAGTGTAGACATGCCTTAACATGACTGGTCAGTCATCTGATTTAATATAGCGGCAACAGTGTATTATCATGACTAACTTACACATTCTCTCTCACACACAAACACACTCACTATTTACTTGCAATTACAAAATATGCTACAAACAGAAAATCCTAAATATGTGATATTTTGGTCATTAAAAAGTCATTTTTAGCCAATCGACCATTGCTAATCAGTGCCTGGGCCTCTGTAATTCCAAATTGCTTTTTGCTCTGCAACACTGCACACCATACAAAAGAGACAGTTACTTCTCTCCTGACAAAAAAAAAAATCACAGGTTTTGAACCTCCTTTGTGGGTATGACTGCTTTGTGAGACACAAAAGACGTACAAGAATGGCGCAGAAAATAGATTGAGAGCAGAAAGAACCCTTCACAAAGAATAGTCAAGATTTACTTTGGATGGAAACCCAATTCCATGTTGCTTATCTTTGACAAATCAGAAAAGGAAAAAGATCACAAGTAACATAACAACATATTTACTTAATCATAGGCATGTCAAGCAGCTTGATATTTTCAACCTGACATGCCTGTTGCTGATCTAAGAGAGGTTCTAATCGTAGTTTAGATGAAGAGGCAACTCCAGGTATGAGGAGGCTGTCAAAAAGGTACTATAAACGTGTCTTGATTTCTCCTTAAAGACTGCCTCCAGCAATTGGTTTTACTTTGACTGTTGGAAAACTATATTCCAAGTAGAAATACATTAACATACACACACTAAAGGGTAAACAAATGTGTTTTGAGCAAATTTGTGTTTTTAGACATAACTGCAAACTAGGGTAGGCCATTCAACGAGTCGTCTAAAAAAAGCAATCAAAGAGGCAAACAACAGTACAGGGACAAAGTGGAGAAGGAATTCAATGGCTCAGACACAAGACATACTATATGTGGTAGGTATTTCAGTCAATCACGGATTACAAAGGTGAAAGCTAAACACCTTCGTCTGCTTCGAGGAAGACAACATCGAGCCGCCCCCTCCGCACACGAGGACTGTGTGCTCTCGTTCTCCGTGGCTGACGTAAGTAAGTAAGTCATTTAAGAGTGTTAACCCTGACAAGGCTGTCGGCCCAGAAGGCATCCCAAGCCTCATCCTCAGAGCATGTGCAGACCGGCTGGCTGGAGTGTTTATGGACATATTCATTCGCTCCATATCCCCTATTTACAGTATGTAAATTGTAAAGTATTTTATCTGTCATGTCTTTTTCGTTATATGTCGGACCCCAGTAAGACTAGTTGTCGCTATTGGTATCGGCTAATGGGGATTGTAATAAATCAAATCAATCAAAAACAGTCTGGTGTCCCCATTTGCTTGAAGATGTCCACCATTGTTCCTGGACCCAAGAAAGCGAAGGTAACTGAACTAAATGACTAGCACTCACTTCTGTCATCATGAAGTGCATTGAGATGCTAGTTAAGGACCATATTACCTCCACCTTACCTGACAACCTAGGCCCACTACAATTTGCATACCATTCCAACAGATCCAGTGACGACACAATTACCATTGCACTGCACACTGCCCTATCCCAACTGGACAAGATAAATACTTATGGAAGAATGCTGTTCATTGACTACAGCTCAGCCTTCCACGCCATAATGCCCTCCAAGCTCATCACTAAGCTCAGGGCTCAGGGCCCTGGGTATGAACCCCTCCCTGTACAACTGGGTTCTGCACTTCCTGACGGGCCGACCACAAGTGGTGAAGGTAGGCAAGAACACCTCAACACGGACACCCCGGACACCCCACAGGGCTGTGTGCTCAGGCCCCTCTTGTACCCCCTGTTGACCCATGACTGTGTGGCCATGCACTGTATTATTAACTGTATTATCAAGTTTGCTAAAAACACAACCATGTTAGGCCTGATTACCAACAATGATGAGACAGCCTACACTGAGAGACCTGGAGGACTGGAGGACTGGTGCCAGGATAATAACCTCTTCCTCAACGTCGACAAAAAAAAGGAGCTGAGCGTTGACTACAGGAGACAGCAGAGAGAGCACGCGAGGTCGCAGTGGAGAGGGTCAAAAGCTTCATGTTCCTCGGTGTGCACATCACTGACAACCTGAAATGGTCCCTTCACTCCCACAGTGTGGTGAATAAGGCGCAACAGCAAATATTCAACCCCCAGGGGCTGAAGCAATTTGACATGGCCCCTAAGACCCTCACAAACTTCTACAGATGTTCCATTGAGCGCATCCTTTCGGGCTGGTACGACAATTGAACTGTCTGCAACCGCAGAACTCTCCAGAGATTGGTGCAGCCAGCCCAACGCATCATCGTGGGCACACTGCCTGCTCTACAGGACCCAGTGTCACGGAAGACCCAGAGGATGATCAAGGACCTCAGCCACCCAAGCCACGAGCTGTTCACCCTGCTACCATCTACAAGGAGGAGACAGTACATGTGTATACATATACTCTATTCTCATGGCTTATCCTGTACGGACCAACACTGGAGATGAGAAGCAGGTATGGGGAGTCGACATTTAATTTGTAATGGACATAGAACAGAACAGGAACAGCGTCAGCACCGGGTAACATAAGGACATGTGACAATTAATGCAGCAGCGGGGAACAGAGCTGGGAAACTGACAAATATATGGGGAGGTAATGAAACAAGTGATTGAGTCCAGGTGAGTCCAATATTTCGCTGTTGCGCTTAACGGGGGAAGGCAGGAGTGCGTAATGGTGGGGAGCCTGGCACCTTCAGGCGCCAGTTAGGGGGAGTAGGAGCAGGCATGACACATCCTGTTATAACTACTGCTGTACACACTTTTTCTATTCATATACTATCGGCCAGTTGGGGGCGTATAAGCCAGACGAACTGGCGTGGGAGGCGTGGGAGCCTGGCGAACAGGCTGAGGCGACCCAGTTGAGACATGACAGCCTGAGGATCCCGCTGAACCATGGGAGCCTGATGAGCCGGCTGAAGCGTCGACGCCTGGCAAGCCAGCTGGCGTACAACCCAGGCAATCCAGCTGAGGCCTGATGTGAGATGGGCGCCTGCCGAGCCAACCTGGACAAGGAAACCTCTCGAGCCAGCTACGGTGTGGAAGCCTGACGAGCTGACTTAGGCACCCCCGGTTCCATCGGCGGCGGCCCCCAGACCCGACCAACCACAATGCCAGCACTCCCGATGCTTCGTTTGTTGGCTGCTGCTTTCTGTAAGCACCGATTGTGGAGATGAGAAGCAGGTACGGGGAGTCAACATTTCATTTGGAAACGACATAGAACAGGACAGGAACAAAGTTAGCACCGAGTAACATAAGGACATAAGACAATTAATGCAGCAGCAAGGAACAGAGCTGGGGAACTGACAAATATAGGGGAGGTAATATGATTGATTGGACTCACCTGGACTCAATAATTCACTGATGCGTGTGACGGGGGAAGGCAGGAGTGCGTAATGCTGGGGAGCCTGGCTCCTTCGAGTGCCAGGGAGGGAGCGGGAGCAGGCATGACACATCCTATATAACTACTGCTGTACACACCTTTTCTATTCATATACTATCCATACTGTCCATGCACCACTATATGTGTACAAAACATTAGGACCACCGGCTCTTTCCATGACATAGACTGACCAGGTAAATCCTGGTGAAAGCTATGATCCCTTATTGATGTCACCTACTAAATCCATTTCAATCTGTGTAAATGAAGGGGAGGAAACAGGTTAAAGAAGGATTTTTAAGCCTTGAGACAACTGAGACATTGTGCATGTGTGCCATTCAGAGGGTGAAGGGGCATGACTAAATATTTAAGTGATTTAAGAGTATGGTAGTAGGTGCCAGGCGCACCGGTTTGAGTGTGTAAAGAAATGCAATGCTGCTGGGTTTTTCACTCTCAACAATTTCCCGTGTGTATCAAGAATGGTCGACCACCCAAAGGACATCCAGCCAAATTGACACAACTGTGGGAAACCTTGGAGTCAACATGAGCCAACATCCCTGTGGAATGCTTTTGACACCTTGAAGAGTCCATGCACCGACAAATTGAGGCTGTTCTGAGGGCAAAAGGAGGTGCAACTCAATATTAGGAAGGTGTTCCTAGTGTTTTGTACACTCAGTGTACATATTTATATTCTGACTCTGACATTGCTCGTTCAGATATTTATTTTTTTGTTGTTTATGTTGTTTGAATTGTACCAATTTTTCTCCCCAATTTCGTGGTATCCAATTGTTTAGTACCTACTATCTTGTCTCATCGCTACAACTCCCGTAAGGGCGAGAGAGACGAAGGTTGAAAGTCATGCGTCCTCCGATACACAACCCAACCAAGCCGCACTGCTTCTTAACACAGCGCCATCCAACCCGGAAGCCAGCCGCACCAATATGTCAGAGGAAACACCGTGCACCTGGCAACCTTGGTTAGCACTGCACTGCGCCCGGCCCGCCACAGGAGTCGCTGGTGCGCAATGAGACAAGGTTTTGCCTACCGGCCAAACCCTCTTTAACCCGGACGACGCTAGGCCAATTGTGCATCGCCCCACGGACCTCCCGGTCGCCGCCGGTTACGACAGAGCCTGGGCGCAAACCCAGAGTCTCTGGTGGCACAGCTGGCGCTGCAGTACAGCACCCTTAACCACTGCGCCACCCGGGAGGCTGTTCTGATATTTCTTAATTTATTTACTTTTACTTTTGCGATTATGGGCATATTGTTTTGTATTGCTTGGTATTATCACTGCACTGATGGAGCTAGAAACACAAGCATTTCACTGCACCTGCGATAACATCTGCAAATCTGTGTGCACAACAAATAAACCTTGATTTGATTTGGTTTGATGGGGAATCGTGAGGTCATCGGCCTCCCACCTTGCTCAATGAATAATGGAGGAGCAATAGAGAACACAAGAGGAAAGGCCCACCCCTCCACTTGTGCCATATCATGATACCTGGAACACCTATTGAGATGTGCCTTTTGTTAAGTAAATCAGGTGATAATGAGCTGAAAAGGAGACTGTAGTTGGACTTTAAGACTCAGCAAAAAGCTCATTCCAGAGCAGTCACTTACCTGCAGAAGATAGCAGAGCAATAGGCTGTTACAGTTCATCTCACACAAGATGCCATGTCATCCAAAGCACAGCAATGCATACCAAATAAGACACATCACATGTGCTTTAAAATCCCTTATTATGTTAGATTTATGTTATGAGAAACTATAATAAAGTAAAACAAATAGTAGCCAAATAAAATAGTAATAAATACTTTTCTGGTAACTACCAAGCACAAACACATTGACAGCCAGCTAATGATACACAAACAGGGGGCGGACTGGGATCATACATCGTCCTGGGCATTTTTGACACACCAGCTCACCAGGGGCAAATGGGTCGGCCCACTAAACTACTTTGGGCCGGTGTCTGTGAAATGGAACGGCAACCCATTACCCAAATTATCAGAATTCCGCACAAAAACTATAATATTTCTTAACAGGACCACTTGGAATTTTCCCAAACTGCCCTTTGGCCAGACCATTTCTGCAAACAGGTGTCAAAAGAAAGACATACAAACTACTGTCAGATCAATGAACAAACCAACTCCAGTGATTACTTGCTGGAATATTAACTAAGCTTGTAAGATCTTGCTTTAATTTTGGGCACTTTTTCACTTGAATTCTATCCATGCCTCCGCCTCACTACCCACAACGTCAGTAAGTGTTCTGACACAAAAGACTGTGGTAAGGCTGCTTGTGAAAACTCCCTATCAACTCTCTGAGAGAATTAATTGTTTTCCATGGCTAATTCGAGAGGCATTAGCATAAATTGACAGCTGGGGTATGCCATATGCATGTAAAGCGGTGAGTTCATTTACAGGTCATGTGGAGTCCTAGAGATGGGGGTACAGTTAACTCACAGCGGTCAGATGAAGGAAGCGACCCTCGTCTGTATGGATGCCAGCCTTGAAGTGCCACCTCAGCATCCTGGTTGACACAGGGCCTTTTCCTGTCTGTTAGCAGAATTACACCACCCACTGGGACACAACATCAACACAGAGACAAGGTCCCTTCTGAATCTTTAATTAGGCCATGGAGAAAAATAACAGGAGTTAACCACATCTCCACAAAATCAATGACACTCTGATAACTATGGACACCCAGTACATGACAATGATCTCTGGTGATATAGAGCTCTTCGGGTTGCGAGTCACCTCAGGATGCAAAATCCATACCTGTCATACTGTGAGACTATCATGACTGATGTGTTATTGTGCGGTCCTGGGACAAAGACATCTGGTACAACTTCTGTGGGTATGAGGATGTGTGCTTGAGTCAGTAAATGAGTCTGTTTGAGTAGAGATAAGGTTGAGTGTTGTTGAATTTGTGCAGTGGTGCAAAACGTACCCAATTGTCATACTTAAGTAAAAGTAAAGAAACCTTAATAGAAAATGACTCAAGTAAAAGTGAAAGACACCCAGTAAATTATGACTTAAGTAAAAGTCTAAAAGTATTTGGTTTTAAATATACTTAAGAATCAAAAGTAAATGTAACTGCAAAAATATACTTAAGCATCGAACGCAAAAGTACAAGTATAAATCATTTCAAATTGCTTATATTAGGCAAAACACATGGGACAATTATCTTGTTTTTTAAATTCACGGATATTCAGGGGATATTCAGGGGCACTCTGCCATAGCAGAGGTAGTAGGGTTGACCAGGTATGTTCTCTTGATAAGTGCGTGAATTTGACTATTTTCTTGTCCTGCTAAGCATTCAAAAATGTATGAGTACTTTTGGGTGTCAGGGAAAATGTATGGAGTAAAAAGTACATAATTTTCTTTATGATTGTAGTGGAGTAAAAGTAAAAGTTGTCAAAAATATACATAGTAACGTAAAGTACAGACACCCCAAAAATGTACTTAAGTAGTACTTTAAAGTATTTTTACTTAAGTACTTTACACTACTGAATTTGTGTCTTGTCTCGGTTTGAAGTTTCGTGCAGTCTCTTTTTCCAATTAAATGAGTGTCTTTGCCATAGTGGCCTGCACTCTCAAAAGGCTGCAGTATTAACCTTGAAAGAGATAACAAGAATCTAGGCCTACAGAGATAGGAAGACAACGGATCACTGTTTAACTTCTGTAAAACTGGGGGTAGAGGTTCTCCATACATAATGTTTTAGTTGTTATATTTACAGAATTTCAAGAACGTCTAAACTACAGCATCTATCCTCTTGCTTGACAAATCTTATTTGTAATTGAACGGAGTTGGACTTTGTAGCAAGGCTAACCCCGAATTAAGATGCAACCGTGTGTAACAGATCTCGTCCTCCTCTTCTGAGGAGGAGTAGCAAGAAGGATCGGAGGACCAATTTGCAGCGTGGTTAGTGTTCATGATGTAATATTTAATTAATCAAATTGAACAGAACACTGGAACAAAACAATAAACTCGAATAAACGAAAACCGAAACAGTCCTGTCTTGCAACATACACAAAGACAGAAAATAAACACCCATGAAACACAGGTGGAAAAAGGCTACCTAAGTATGATTCTCAATCAGAGACAACTAACGTCACCTGCCTCTGATAGAGAACCATACTAGGCCGAACACAGTAACCAACATAGAAAAACAACTGCCCACCCCAACTCATGCCCTGACCATACTAAAACAAAGACAGAACAAAGGAACTAAGGTCAGAACGTGACACCGTGTATTTTCCAATCAATGAGAATATACGAGCCATGAAGATATGCAGTGGGGAGAACAAGTATTTGATACACTGCCGATTTTGCAGGTTTTCCCACTGACAAAGCATGTCGAGGTCTGTACTTTTTTGTCATAGGTACACTTCAACTGTGAGAGACGGAATCTAAAACAAAAATCCAGAAAATCACATTGTATGATTTTTAAGTAATTAATTTGCATTTTATTGCATGACATAAGTATTTGATACATCAGAAAGGCAGAATTTAATATTTGGTACAGAAACCTTTGTTTGCAATTACAGAGATCATACATTTCCTGTAGTTCTTGACCAGGTTTGCACACACTGCAGAAAGGATTTTGGCCCACTCCTCCATACAGACATTCTCCAGATCCTTCAGGTTTCGGGGCTGTCGCTGGGCAATACGGAGTTTCAGCTCCCTCCAAAGATTTTCTATTGGGTTCAGGTCTGGAGACTGACTAGGCCACTCCAGGACCTTGAGATGCTTCTTACGAAGCCACTCCTTAGTTGCCCTGGCTGTGTGTTTCGGGTCGTTGTCATGCTGGAAGACCCAGCCACGACCCATGTTCAATGCTCTTACTGAGGGAAGGAGGTTGTTGGCCAAGATCTCGCGATACATGGCCCCATCCATCCTCCCCTCAATATGGTGCAGTCGTCCTGTCCCCTTTGCAGAAAAGCATCCCCAAAGAATGATGTTTCCACCTCCATGCTTCACGGTAGGGTTGGTGTTCATGGGGTTGTATTCATCCTTCTCCTTCCTCCAAACACGGCGAGTGGAGTTTAGACCAAAAAGCTCTATTTTTGTCTCATCAGACCACATGACCTTCTCCCATTCCTCCTCTTGATCATCCAGATGGTCATTGGCAAACTTCGGACGAGCCTGGACATGCGCTGGCTTGAGCAGGGGGACCTTGCGTGCGCTGCAGGATTTTAATCCATGACGGCATAGTGTGTTACTAATGGTTTTCTTTGAGACTGTGGTCCCAGCTCTCTTCAGATCATTGACCAGGTCCTGCCGTGTAGTTCTGGGCTGATCCCTCACCTTCCTCATGATCATTGATGCCCCACTAGGTGAGATCTTGCATGGAGCCCCAGACCGAGGGTGATTGACCGTCATCTTGAACTTCTTCCATTTTATAATAATTGCGCCAACAGTTGTTGCCTTCTCACCAACTTGCTTGCCTATTGTCCTTTAGCCCATCCCAGCCTTGTGCAGGTCTACAATTTTACCCTGATGTCCTTACACAGCTCTCTGGTCTTGGCCATTGTGGAGAGGTTGGAGTCTGTTTGATTGAGTGTGTGGACAGGTGTCTTTTATACAGGTAGCGGGTTAAAACAGGTGCAGTTAATACAGGTAATGAGTGGAGAACAGGAGGGATTCTTAACAGGTCTGTGAGTGCCAGAATCCTTACTGGTTGGTAGGTGATCAAATACTTATGTCATGCAATAAAATGCAAATTAATTACTTAAAAATCATACAATGTGATTTTCTGGATTTTAGATTCAGTCTCTCACAGTTAAAGTGTACCTATGTTAAAAATTACAGACCTCTACATGCTTTGTAAGCAGGAAAACCTGCAAAATCGGCAGTGTATCAAATACTTGTTCTCCCCACTGTATGGATCTTTGTCATATTAGAGCTGTGTTATTACTCAACAGGAGAGAGGAGTGGAGGTGAGAAATGATTGAAAAATACTAATTTGTGAGTGTTACAACAATCGCCTTTCAAGGTGATGAAGCTACAGAGAGAGTGCAGATGGGGCTCCAGGGAATACAGATGTCTATTGGTTGGTGAACACAATCAGCTGCAGAGCGGAAAGCACCATTGCCTCAACAGAGACCAGCCTCCATTGTACTGGAAGAGACAAGTCTTAATTGTGCCTTTGAATTACTTGACATCTGCAAGGAGCACATTAAAAAAAATCTGTTTCCCTCCATTTAGTATGGTAGCTAACTCTAACGTTACCTAGGTGGCTAATGTTAGCTAGGCTAGGGGTTAGGGAACTTCTTAGGGCTGAGATCCCGCTAACGGGATCGATATGACAAAAGCCAGTGAAAGTGCAGGGCGCCAAATTCAAAACAACATAAATCCCATAATTAAAATTCCTCAAACATACAAGTATTTCACACCATTATGAAGATGCACTTCTTGATAATCCCACCACAGTGTCCAATTTCAAATATCAAGCACCACAAACAATTATGTTAGGTCAGAGCCAAGTCACAGAAAAACACAGCCATTCTTCCAGCCAAAGAGAGAGGTCACAAAAATCAGAAATAGAGATATAATTAATTACTAACCTTTGATGATCTTCATCAGATGACACTCATAGGACTTCATGCTACACAATACATGTATGTTTTGTTAGATGAAGTACATATTTATATCTAAAAATCTCAGTATACATTGGCGTGTTATGTTCACTAGTTCAAAAACATGCAGTGATTTTGCAGAGAGCCACATCAATTTACAGAAATACTCATCATAAATGTTGATGAAAAAACAAGTGTTATAAATGTTACGTCCTGACCTTAGTTCCTTTGTTATATTTGTTGTTTAGGTTGGTCAGGGTGTGAGTTGGGGTGGGAATTCTATGTGTTCTAGTTTTGGTTTTCTATGTGTTTGGCCTGATATGGTCCTCAATCAGTGTCAGCTGTCAATCGTTGTCTCTGATTGAGAACCATATTCAGGTAGCCTGTTTTTCCCACTTGATTTGTGGGTAGTTGTTTTCTGTTTTGTGTGTTTGCACCTTACAGGACTGTTTCGTTCACTCTCTTTGTTGTTTTGTTATTCAGTGTTCAGTTGATTTATCAAATATTAACATGGACACATACCACGCTGCGCATTGGTCCGATCTTGACTACTCTTCCTCAGATGATGAGGAGAACCGTTACAACATGGAACTTTAGATACACTTCTCCTTAATGCTGTGCCAGATTTAAAAAAGCTTTACGGAAAAAGCAAACCATGCAATAATCTGAGTATGGCGCTCAAACAAGCCAAAAAGATATCCGCCATATTGTGCAGTCAACAGTAGTCAGATATAACATTATAAATATTTACTAACCTTTGATGATCTTCATCAGAATGCACTCCCAGGAATCCCAGTTCCACAATAAATGTTTGTTTTGTTCAATAATGTACATAATTTATGTCCAAATAGCTCCTTTTGTTAGCGCGTTTGGTAAACAAATCCAAAGTCATGAAGCGCGTTCACTAGGAGCAGATGGAAAGTCAAAGAGTTCCGTTACAGTTCGAAGAAACATGTCAAACGAAGTATAGAATCAATCTTTAGGCTGTTTTAAACATAAATCTTCAATAATGTTCCAACCAGAGAATTCCTTTGTCTGTAGACATGTAATGGAACGCGAACAAGCGTCACGAGCTCAAGGCATTCTGGCAGACCTCTGATTCGTTCCCCTCTCATTCTCCCCCACTTCACAGTAGAAGCATCAAACAACGTTCTAAAGACTTTTGACATCTAGTGGAAGCCTTAGGAAGTGCAACATGACCAAAATCCCACTGTATCTTCAATAGGGAATGAGTTGAAAAACGACCAACCTCAGATTTCCCACTTCCTGGTTGGATTTTTGTCTCATGTTTTTGCCTGCCATATGAGTTCTGTTATACTCACATACATCATTCAAACAGTTTTAGAAACTTCAGAGTGTTTTCTATCCAAATATACTAATAATATGTACATATTCGGAACTGGGACTGAGTAGCAGGCAGTTTACTCTGGGCACCTTATTCATCCAAGCTACTCAATAGGTTAAATGGTTCATGTTAGGGTTAGGGAAAGGTTTAGCTACACGCTAAGTAGTACGTAGTACTAAGTAGTACTAAGTAAACGTAGTAAGTGGTTGCAAAGTAACTAATTAGAGAAAACGCTAAAGTTGTCTGTGATGAGATTCAAGCAAGCAACCTTTGAGTTGCTCGACGTTCAGGTTATTTGCCAGAAGATACCTTCAGTCTTATGTGAGCATACCAAATGTAATAACATGTCATTCTAATTTGAGTGTTTAGTATGTTACGTCTAGTCTATGAGAGCAGGCTGAACAGACTGAGTTCAACCTTATAAGGATGGAAGAATACAGTGGAAATTGATTTGAACCAATTTCATTTGTAAAAATAGTATAAGAGGGGACAAAATCACATCACAGTAAATAGAGGATCTGTGAGTGATCGGCATAGGCTGACAAACAGAAATTCATTTTAAGTCCAAGTCCTGTGTCTGAATGCTTCTCACTTATCTTGGCTGTCAAGTAAAGGTCAGAATTGGGGAGAAGTGAGAACGTCAGTGTACAGGTCAGCTTTGTCACCATAGGAATTGCCTACTTTAACATTAAAATAACAAGATGACTAAACTCAGATGGTCATAAAGATTTGGGGAAACTAGGGGTGGTATTGTGTCACAATGGTGGAATGTAAATATGGGTCCTTTGTGATACCAATCAAGCTGTGCTGGTAGAGTAGCCTATTACCATATGAGTGCTGTCAAACCTTATTCTCTATGAGTCAACCACAATGGAAAAACCAATGAGAAAGTTTTAGTGACAAAAATTGATTTGATGAGTCTACATGGGTAGTTATTTCTTAAGGGCACAAGTTCTGTACTGTCACTTCCTGTTGGAGTTGGTCCCCATCCACCAATTATCCTGGGGCAGTATCTGTATCAAATTACATTACATTATACAGTGCCTTGCGAAAGTATTCGGCCCCCTTGAACTTTGCGACCTTTTGTCACATTTCAGGCTTCAAACATAAAGATATAAAACTGTATTTTTTTGTGAAGAATCACCAACAAGTGGGACACAATCATGAAGTGGAACGACATTTATTGGATATTTCAAACTTTTTTAACAAATCAAAAACTGAAAAATTGGGCGTGCAAAATTATTCAGCCCCTTTACTTTCAGTGCAGCAAACTCTCTCCAGAAGTTCAGTGAGGATCTCTGAATGATCCAATGTTGACCTAAATGACTAATAATGATAAATACAATCCACCTGTGTGTAATCAAGTCTCCGTATAAATGCACCTGCACTGTGATAGTCTCAGAGGTCCGTTAAAAGCGCAGAGAGCATCATGAAGAACAAGGAACACACCAGGCAGGTCCGAGATACTGTTGTGAAGAAGTTTAAAGCCGGATTTGGATACAAAAAGATTTCCCAAGCTTTAAACATCCCAAGGAGCACTGTGCAAGCGATAATATTGAAATGGAAGGAGTATCAGACCACTACAAATCTACCAAGACCTGGCCGTCCCTCTAAACTTTCAGCTCATACAAGGAGAAGACTGATCAGAGAAGCAGCCAAGAGGCCCATGATCACTCTGGATGAACTGCAGAGATCTACAGCTGAGGTGGGAGACTCTGTCCATAGGACAACAATCAGTCGTATATTGCACAAATCTGGCCTTTATGGAAGAGTGGCAAGAAGAAAGCCATTTCTTAAAGATATCCATAAAAAGTGTTGTTTAAAGTTTGCCACAAGCCACCTGGGAGACACACCAAACATGTGGAAGAAGGTGCTCTGGTCAGATGAAACCAAAATTGAACTTTTTGGCAACAATGCAAAACGTTATGTTTGGCGTAAAAGCAACACAGCTCATCACAATGAACACACCATCCCCACTGTCAAACATGGTGGTGGCAGCATCATGGTTTGGGCCTGCTTTTCTTCAGCAGGGACAGGGAAGATGGTTAAAATTGATGGGAAGATGGATGGAGCCAAATACAGGACCATTCTGGAAGAAAACCTGATGGAGTCTGCAAAAGACCTGAGACTGGGACGGAGATTTGTCTTCCAACAAGACAATGATCCAAAACATAAAGCAAAATCTACAATGGAATGGTTCAAAAATAAACATATCCAGGTGTTAGAATGGCCAAGTCAAAGTCCAGACCTGAATCCAATTGAGAATCTGTGGAAAGAACTGAAAACTGCTGTTCACAAATGCTCTCCATCCAACCTCACTGAGCTTGAGCTGTTTTGCAAGGAGGAATGGGAAAAAATGTCAGTCTCTCGATGTGCAAAACTGATAGAGACATACCCCAAGCGACTTTCAGCTGTAATCGCAGCAAAAGGTGGCGCTAAAAAGTATTAACTTAAGGGGGCTGAATAATTTTGCACGCCCAATTTTTCAGTTTTTGATTTGTTAAAAAAGTTTGAAATATCCAATAAATGTCGTTCCACTTCATGATTGTGTCCCACTTGTTGTTGATTCTTCAAAAAAAAATACAGTTTTATATCTTTATGTTTGAAGCCTGAAATGTGGCAAAAGGTCGCAAAGTTCAAGGGGGGGCCGAATACTTTCGCAAGGCACTGTAATAACACAATCACACACACATTGTAGCCTTGGATTTTGATGAAAACATGGAAACATCAGGATCTTTACCATTTTTATAAAGCAGATTCAGGCAATGTGCCCAGAAATCAGTGGTGTTAGTTACTTAAGTAAAAATACTTTAAAGTACTACTTAAGTCATTTTTTTGTGGTATCTATACTTTACTTTACTAATGATATTTTTGACAACCTTTACTTTTACTCCACTACATTCCTAAACAAATGAATGTACTTTTTACTCCATACATTTTCCCTGACACCCAAAAGTCAATTTTGAATGCTTATCAGGACAGGAAATTGATCTAATACACACACTTATCAAGAGAACATCCCCGGTCATCCCTACCGCCACTGATCTGGCAGACTCACCAAACACAAATGCTTCGTTTGTAAATTATGTATTCGTGTTGAAGAGTGTCACTAGCTATCCATACATTTAAAATCAAGAAAACCATGCCATCTGGTTTGCTTAATATAAGGAATTTTAAATGATTCATACTTTTACTTTTGATACAGAAGTATATTTTAGCAATTACATTTACTTTTAATACTTAAGTACATTTATAACCAAATACTTTTAGACTTGTAGTCAGGTAGTATTTTACTGGGTGACTTTCACTTTTACTTGAGTCATTTTTTTTAAGGTATCTTTACTTTTACTCAAGTATGATAATTGGGTAATTTTTCCAACACTGCCAGAAAAGTAGGCCTATTAGAAAATGTATGATATCTTTGTCTTATCAGTTTTGAACCATCAGAATGAAGCATAGGTACATTACTTGAAGCTGTTATTGAGGTTCTTTTGAAACGTCTCTTGAAGCTGCAAATACTATTTTAACATTGCATGTGCTTCCCTCTGCTGGATACAACCATAACTGCCTAATGAGTATGAATTCTATTTAAAACTAACTATTCTGCCCTTCTCTGATCCCATCTAAAGAACCAACTGTGCCTCTTGACATGATAAATGCTACAAGTTATGCATTTTTCAGTAAATATTAGGAGTTCAACTGGCAACACCGACACACAATCCTTGGCTCATGTGTAAATTGTACATGACACAAATCGATGCTTGTTGTATTTAAAAGTATGTTTAACTGTATCAAAATTGATTTAAAAGACAGTTAGGCCTACTTCACAAGTGGTAATTCAGATCCCAGTCAGTAACTAGAATACTTGTTGTTAGGTAATAGTCTAGTCTACAGACACATTTTATCTATGTGTTAGGTCAGATGGATCAACTTGCTGGCGAGGAGGATGCTGCTGGTAAACAGGATAATTATCTCACTCTACGTGTAGCTAATAGGACTTATTTCAAGCTTAAGCCAATCAACAACTTGGCATGCTGACTAACTCAATTGCATCTTGTGGGCACGCACGCACACTAACACGCACACACGCACACACGCACACACACACACACACAGACACACAGACACGCACACACGCACACACGCAGACACGCAGACACGCACGCACACACACGCACACACACACACACACACACACACACACACACACACACACACACACACACAATGTGCCCACTCTGATTATGACTGACTCCAAGGCTTACACATGGCCATATAGGCCCCATGAGAAAAAAATAAGAAACTAGATTTTTATATACAAACATGAGAAGTATGTGTTGTTTGTTTTATGTTCTCTTGTTTTGTATGAAATATTTATGTATAAAATGTTTGTTATTAAAGTTAGCGGGCCTGTTTTCCATGGTCCATTTAAGTTTTCTTAATATTGAAGACGACAAATAAGCAACAAATTGATATGTTTAAAATATTTATTTATGTTACTTTGAAACTACAAAATGACTTATGGGTTTCCTTACTCTTTAAAAACTATGGACAAGGTATGAGAGTAATCCATGCTTTGGTTTTGTTAATTTGGCCACTTTTTCAAATGCTAACTTTTAGTATTTGTGGCACAAATCCAATGCAAGTCAATGTTATCTACAGTATATCAGCAATGATGCACTTCATGTAAAAATCATCTATAAGTAACATTGAGTTTACACAATACATTTTTATATACTTTAGGATGATTTGGACATGAGGCGCAAAAATGCTATAGGTACCACTGATTTGCATTTGATTTGTGCCACAAATGCTACAATGTTAGCATTTGTAATGCTGGCCAGGTAAACAACACCAAAGCATGGATTGCTGTCACACCTAGACTGCTTACAGACTGCTTACATGGATTGCTGTCACACCTAGACTGCTTACAGACTGCTTACATGGATATCTGTCCATAGACTGCTTACAGACTGCTTACATGGATTGCTGTCACACCTAGACTGCTTACAGACTGCTTACATGGATTTCTGTCCATAGACTGCTTACAGACTGCTTACAGGATCAGGAAATCAATACGTAATTTGGGTTAACCAGCCCTTTAACTATAGCCAAGAAGCACAGAAAGCCAAACTAACCCATAGTTAAATCAGTCAAAGGACGCTAAACAGCAGGTCACTGACTTACAGTAGCTACGACATAGTAATATGTTACATTATCAATCACAGTTGGGGTTTAAATTCAAATATACTGAGATATACTTGGTCTTGCACAGCTAATTGATTGCAGTACTCTGATTTTATACAAACATGTCCAATTTTGCCACAGTGTACACAGTATGTCACACTTTGTAAATCCTTTATAATAATAGCACAGACGTCACTCTTTCAAGTGCACAATGTTTATTATAACACAATCACGAGGAACTGAAATAGTACTTAGGCAGTCAGATCAACAATACATAGATACAGTACAAAGTAGATCACAGTCTAAAAACTATATTTTGCACACGTTAATCTTTATTTATGTACACATACATGTGATTGTATTAAAAGTGGAGAGAGCAGTTGGGATCCTCAGACCTGACAGGCAGCACGTTGGTCCTCTGTTTGAGAAGGACTGGAGGACTGGAGGACTTGTACTCTGGCTGATCTAGGGACAGTTTTCGGAATGTTTTCTGAACTCTCCATCTTCTATTCTAATATCATTGCCCAAGTCAGGGCCTTTGTTGTTGGGAAAAGCTGCCCCAACGTACTGTATAGTTTCCATCAAATTTTCCCTCTTATCTTGTGATGTCATTCAGACAACCTGAGATGCACTTAGATCCCCACTGAGTGTTTCTGGCTCGGGTTCAGGTGGGTCTCAGCTGCACGCTCTGTCTCTCACATCTCTACCATCGCTGTCGCTTGTTATCTACTGTTGTTCACTTTTCTCTGTTTGCCTTAGAGCTTGTTATTTTGGAATAAACAATGCCTTAACTCTACTGTTGAATATGCCACTGCCTTCATTGTGCTTGGTTGTAGCCATGTAGGATACAAACTGACAAAGGTTTAGTGTACTATACTCTACCGTACTCTGATCCAGGTGCTTTTCTAGTGTTTTCTGAGCATCCAACATGTCTATAAGGTTACTGTGTCTTGTTCTGGGGGGTGGTTTGCCCTTGCCTGTCCTGTGAGGGCTGCTGTCACTGTTAGGCCATCCAGCCCTGGCCTGTGCTACACATTCAGCATTTGGTTCGTTGGCAGTACTCTAAAGTCCCAGGCAATGTACAATATTATAAACTTTTGATAGAAGTAGCATGTATAAAAAGACTTCTCTACTAATTCAGTTGTCCGTACTAACTTCAGAGGGGTTCAGCTCCTCTTCTTTCTAGAGATGTAGAAACACAGACACACGAGAAGTGAAACATTGACACGGGTCTGAGTTATACTTCATCTCCACTAGGTGTCAGTGAGGAAGCATAGCTTAAGCGCTGGGTAACGTTCACAAGAGTGAACACAGTGAATGTTGCAGACACAACTGTGATGAATAGAGCTGAAATGATTTCTCCCTCTCTGTGTCAGAGAGGCATGTCATATTTCATAGCTGAACGCAACCCTGTACTCTACTGTACAGCCAGCTGCTGGATTTGGGGGAAGGGGAGAGTACTGCTGTCGGTCTTAGTTCTGTGAATTGATGGACAGGAGAACAGCTGGGCTTGTGAAACAGAATAAGAAAAGACACACGAGGGACAGAAGGGGAGGCTCAAGCATCGTACCCTTTCTCTCCGTCACCAGGTGTTCAAGTCTCTCTGCTTCACTGCGGTTGTAATCATCTCTGCTTTGTTGGACACACACTGAGGAATTAAGTCCTCGTTCATTCATTCATTCATTCATTCATTCATTCTAACTCTCTGGCTCTCTCTCCACTAACTCCCATGATAAATGGCACCCGATGATAAGAAGTTTTATTGGTCAGAACAAAACTCTCGGCCTTTCTCATAAACCCTAAAATACTTGCTCATCAATCACTGCCAGCCCCAATCCCCAACCCCTGCTCCCCTTCCTAACCTCCATCTGTTGGTGGATCCACTTCAGGGACTGGGTGACGCGGGTGTAGACCCCAGGTTTGTTCCTATCAGCACAGCCCTGGCCCCAGCTAGTGGCCCCCACCAATTTCCACACTGAGTCCTCACATGCCAGAGGTCCCCCGCTGTCTCCCTGGGGGCCACAAACACAACAGTAAAACCCCAGGCTTACACAGAAAGGCCCTAGACACAGTTAATATTTTAACAGCAGTGAAAACATATCAGCACATGTATATTTAACCCATGTAGACTTACACAATCACAAAGCTCTCACTCTATACTGAGGCTCACCACCATCAGCTTACAGTACCTGGCAGGAGTCTGTTCCTCCCTCCAGGTATCCTGCACAGATCATCCCGGGGGAGATGTAGCCCTGGTAGACGCCTGGCGTGCTGCACGCCTTAGAAGAGATGAGTGGGACCCGGGCAGAGAGCAACGAATCGCTAGCGTCACCTGGCAAAGAGCAGACTACACTCAGACAAAGTATGCATTTACAAAGAAGAACATTTTAAAACTATATGACTCCTAGACTGACTACTAGTGTGAATAGAGAAACAGCATGTGAGATGCTTAACACCCTAGACTCACCCCCATCTGAAGTGGCCCCCCAGCCTGAGATCCAACACATGGTCCCATCCTCAAAGTCCTCCCCAAAGTTAGGTAGGCAGATGGGCTCCACTAGACCTGAAGCAGGAATGGAGGACAGGTCACAGAAACAAACTACACTTCCCAGAAACACCTGGGTTAAAAATAGTGATAAAGTAAGAGTTCACTGAGACAATCTACAATTGACCTGATTCTTATTCCTGGAGCAACTAACAAATGGCGAGAAAAAAACACATTCAATAACTAAAAGTGAGCTAGAGTAGAGATGCAGGACTGCAAGAAAACAAGAGTAGTAGGGGTGTGGGTAGCTCACCCACAGACAGACCATACACATAATGACATTTCGCTGTCAGAGCCTGGGAAACCTGAGAGAGAGACAGCCAGGTGACCAGAGAGAAGACGGGGTGTATCGGGGTGAAAAGAAAGAGTGGACAGTGTGAGAAAATGAGGAATGGAGGAAGATGATTAAGGTGAATAAAAAAATAGCATAGGATATACTATGAGCCTCGCACCTGCCTCCATCCCTCCCTCCATTCATAAAGACAAACGGGGGGAGATCAGAGATGTACAGTATGTTAAAAGACAGAGGCGTCCCTACCTACCGTTAAAGGTGAGTGGCTCAGCCAGCTTCATCAGAGCGATGTCATAGTCTAGAGCTTTGGGCCGGTAGCGGCCATGGTAAATAATCTTCTGTACTGCCAGAGCCTGAGCCCCATTCACCGGCTGCTCTGTCAACCCTACATGCACTGCCCACAGTGAGGGGAAAGCAAACCTGAGAAAGGAGGAACAGTATGAGATGTATTGGATTGTGTGTGTGTGTGTGTGTGTGTGTGTGTGTGTGTGTGTGTGTGTGTGTGTGTGTGTGTGTGTGTGTGTGTGTGTGTGTGTGTTGCATATGATTCTGTGTGTGTGTGTGTGTTTATTCACTTTCGACTCACCCATACACGCAGTGTGCAGCTGTCAGTATCCAGTTGTCTGCTACGACAGAGCCTCCACACAAGTGTTCACTCTGGAAGTGTAGGCTCACCTGCCAGGGAAACTGGCCCAGTGCTGATACATTACCCCCAACAATACGACTGCTGAACTGGGGTCTGGAGCCGCACTCTGCAGACACATGTGCAATATGCGCTTACAATACTAGTATTACCTTTGTGTATAGTTTCCCACCCCTTAAATATCCACTCACCCAGGCATTTGATTGTGGTCACCGTCCCTGAGCTGCATTGAGTCTTACTGGAGAAAGAGAGGAAATGGTGAGCAAGATGAAGAGAGAGCAGAAGACAGAGATGGTCAGAATATTGATTGAAAAATAATTCAGCAGCAGTCCCTATCAACTCTCTTGTTCTGGTGTGGTGACAGTGGGCTACCTGAGGCTGGTGGCGTTGTGAATCTTGATGGCCTGTTGGCCCGACTGGCTCAGGTTGATTGACACCAGGTTTTGCTGGAAGTCCTGCTCTATAGCAGAGAGGGGGAGAGAGCGGGACTCCACATACCTGAGGTGTGAATAGAATAAGTTATTGGCAATTAATCAGAAACACCCTCCGAAAATACATCTATTATCACAAGGCAAGCTCTATCCTGGAACACACAAGGGCAATGAAAAAGAGGGTTCAAGAAGGCCAGTAACGCATGTCATGTTAAATACCCTAGTCGTACCTGGAGTATCCCAGCTGCTTGCAGGCAGAAAGGCCCAGAGCAGAGTTCCAGTCTTCAGAGCAGACAGTCCTCCACACACCTCCACTCAGCACCTGGAGCACTGAACTCTTTCCACTCAAACGCACTGTACAAACAGTCAGGCCGAGAAGGAGACAGAAGCAGAGACATAGGTAGAGAGAGTGAGCAGTATAGGCTTCCACTGAATGAGTCCCTTGACCGGCTGCGTCTCAATAGTCTAATGTGTGCTTGTCCTTGTATATGTTGAGATAAATCATTAGCTCTGCTCACCACAGCTAAGCTCGTCCTCCCCATTCTCACAGTCCATCACCCCGTCACACTGCGCTGAGCCACTGATGCAGCGAGAAGACGTACCACAGCGGAACTTACCCACACAGCTAAGACCCACTGTGGAGACATGAAACTCCCCTTAACATGCTGTTGGTTGTAAACTGACACCAGGCAACAACACTTTGTTTCTGTCTTTACTGTGCAACCGGGGTTCCAGGCAATGACTGACTTTAAAGCAGGATGGGACCCAAATTGTATAACTGGATAGGGTACATTAATTATTTAAAGAGCTGAGGAAAGTGGTACAGTGAATTAATTACAAATGGACTATGTTCGTTAGTGCTCACCTCCCAGCCCAATGCCCAGCGTGAGAATAACCACCATGAGGACCAATGCTCCGATCAGCAGCTCCATCCTGCGAGCCACCAACCGGCCACACCATGTCTTCTCCTCTGAGGGATCATAACAAAGGAATTTAGAATTTAAAGAGCCTTCCAGGGCCAACCACCACACTCTTAGAGAAAACCACTACAGTCTTAGAGAAAACCACTACACTCTTAGAGAAAACCACTACACTCTTAGAGAAAACCACTACACTCTTAGAGAAAACCACTACACTCTTAGAGAAAACCACTACACTCTTAGAGAAAACCACTACACTCTTAGAGAAAACCACTACACTCTTAGAGAAAACCACTACAGTCTTAGAGAAAACCACTACAGTCTTAGAGAAAACCACTACAGTCTTAGAGAAAACCACTACACTCTTAGAGAAAACCACTACAGTCTTAGAGAAAACCACTACACTCTTAGAGAAAACCACTACACTCTTAGAGAAAACCACTAAAGTCTTAGAGAAAAAAGTGTTCAGTATAAACATACTTCGGTTTGTCCCCATAGGGGAACTCTTTTTGGTGCTGGGTAGAACCCTTTGCAGAGGGTTCTGTCTTAGAACCCTCTATGTAGGGTTTTTCAAAGAACCCCCTGTATATAGTTCTACCTAGATCCCTCTATGTAGGGTTCTGCTTTTAAACCTCTATGAAGGGTTCTACTTATAACCATTTTATCTCTGGAAGGTTCTTCCTAGAACCCTCTATAAACAGTTCTACCACACTTATTAGCCTTTAAAATGTAATTATTTAAGACAATACATTGCATATATCATAAGGCCTTTCTTTGAGGCCCTAGTTATACCCTAACACAGTGGTGTTAGGAATATCCTGGTTTACAGGCCAAATCAGGCCTGCAAGTCACATTATGCTGGCTTGCAAAGTGATGTGTAATTGGAATCCAGCCAGAGTTAGGATATCCAACAAGTGGAATTGTTAGTCACCCGCAACCTGCATTCAGAATGACTGCCAGTGTACTGAAGATTGAATACTGAGACCAACTCAATCATCTAAACTGGAGCAAACAACTCAGTAACAGGTGCAATAAATCCAAAGACTGACAGATTGTATTCGTTTAGAAAACGGTATATTAATTGTCTTTGTATAGCATAAAATGTATCAACCAATCAATGTACATGTAAAAACACAAATATTACAGTAAAACAAACAATTATGAAAATCTCCCTGCAATTGACCATAACGGGAAATGTTATATATGGTTCTATGTAGAACCCTTCTTGCTTTTCAAATAATCCTTCTTGCTTTCCAAAGAATCATCAAAGAACCCTTTCTTCCAAAAACGTTTCTTATGATGTTAAAGGTTCTAGATAGAACCCTTTGCCTTACAAGAACCCTTGTCTTCCAAAATGGGTTCTTCTGATCAAAACGGTTCTTGGTTGAACACCCTCCGCAAATAACCATTTTGGAACACTTTTCCCATGTTCATTCAAATGTCGGCATAGAATCCTATAATCCCCAATGGTGAACTCTTACCTATTACATCTCACACTCCTCTCTTTGAGAGACCTTCAGCAAATGTACAGGTAAAGGTGTCCCAGTCTCTTACCATTCATGAAAGGCTGGACCTTAGTGATTGGCATGGCTGGACTTGGTGGGGCAGGGGGCGGGGCTTTGGGCTCAGTGGTGGGTTCAGGTTTGGCAGTGTCGGGTAGAGGGGTGTCATTGGGGCTGTCGAGGGGACTGACATTCAATGTGGTCGGGGTATCGACCGTCGGAAGGTCGTCATCAGTCACAGACACCACCTCTATCCTCCATGTGTCTGTCTGCTCGGCCTCAGTGGCCTATGGGATGATATGGATATTGACCCAACGCGTATACTACTCATCGACCAATAGTATAGAGCCACGTGAATAGCTAACATAGACATGTAAGACAAAGCTCTTGACCATGTGGCTTGCTAATATAACTTTAACATAATCGGAAGTCATTTCTGAACATGCATACACTCTTAGAAAAAAGGGTTCCAAAAGGGTTCTTCGGCTGTCCCCATAGGATCACTTGTTTTGGTTCCAGCTAGAACCCTCTATGGAAAGGGTTTTACATGGTACTCAAATTGGTTCTACCTGGAACCAAAAAGGGCTCTTCAAAGGGTTCTCCTATGGAGACAGTAGAAGAACCATTTTAGGTTCTAGATATAACCTTTTTTGTAAGAGTATAGGACTAAGCTCATTCACTTATCTGAACTGAAGTAGGTAACTATTCACTATACTAACCATGGACACACACAGGCTGGTAAGATTCTTACCGTGACAGTGGCTGTGCTCTCCTCAGCAGCAGGAGCTGCTAGCTCCTCAGTGTTCTCTTGGTCTGCCATGTCTCCGCTCACACCCTGTCATCTATTGTACAGTCCATCTCAGAGCAGTTGACAGAAACACGGCATGGAATGAAACAGCGGAGGAGAAAGAGGAGAAGAAAGATGGATGGGAGCGCAAAGTACAGAATAGACCAGATGAAAGACAAAAGAAAAGAGGTGAAAAGGCGAAGACCCAAATAGATAAGAGAAGAAAGGCTTGAGAAAACCAATCTGTAGATTGCCGCTAGATGACCAGCTACTGTTCTGGGCAACCTAGAGACCATTAGATGCCGGTAGTAATTATCTTGATCCTCTCCACCATCGAGTCTTTTTCTTCCAATCCTGATACCAAATGAAAACACAGTTCTATCCCTTTCTCTCTCCCTTAATGGGAGGTCTTGTATCTACTGCCTTGCCTGAACCCACGCTCACCGCTCAGACACAAAGGGACACCTGAGCAGGCGAGTTCTGATCGAAGAGGCCTGCCACTCAGCGAGGGGATCAAATGATCCCAAGCCTCCCCCTCCTGGGATAGGGTTACACGTGGCACGGGGTGTGTGTCTCTCCTGTACTGGACCACAGGACACGGAAATAGAGGGTGACGTGGTCCCCTGTCCTTACAGTCTAGGCCGAACATAACGGCCAGCTGACAGTCTGTTAGTCTATAGGGTTTAGATTTGTATTATTTTATTTTTATTGCATATTGTGGTGGAATCTTTCTCTCATATTGGAGGTCCAGTGAGAGGTCTGAGGTGACTTGAAATCCTGGGTGGTGAATCTATCTCTCCTCACCACGTCTCTCTGGCAAGCACGTATGTCTTATTCAGTGAGGTGTGCATCAGTCCCTGAGAGAGAGGGTTAGAGGGCGGGGGTCAGAGTGTGTGTAGAATAAATAGAGGAATAGACCTCATAACCTATGCATATGTACACTTCCCTATGTACATACACTTAGGTTGGAGTCATTAAAACTCGTTTTTCAACCACTCCACAAATGTCTTGTTAACAAACTATAGTTTTGGCAAGTCAGTTAGGACATCTACTTTGTGCATGACACAAATCATTTTTCCCCAAAAAATGTACAGACAGATTATTTCACTTATAATTCACTGTATCACAATTCCAGTGGGTCAGAAGTGTACATACACTAAGTTGACTGTGCCTTAAAACAGCTTGGAAAATTCCAGAAAATTATGTCATGGCTTTAGAAGCTTCTGATAGGCTAATTGCCATCATTTGAGTCAATTGGAGGTGTACCTGTGGATGTATTTCAAGGCCTACCTTCAAACTCAGTGCCTCTTTGCTTGACATCATAGGAATATCAAAAGAAATCAGCCAATACCTCAGATTTAGAAATGTAGAAATGTTCAGAATTATCTTACTGTATCTTCTCACATATAATTAAATTACTGCCGTCATCATTCACCATTCAGTTCCTATTGGGCAAAAACATAAACTAAAACACAACTGAAACCAACTGTAAATGCATTCAACAAGTTTGTAGTCACAAGCTTGATGAAGTCATTGCGTGCTAGGATTATGGGACCAAATACTAAACTTCTGACTACTTTTTAAGTGTGTGTGTGCGGGAAGGGTGACATTGTTTTGCTGGAGTATAGAACCAAACAAATATTTATTTTTGCAACACTGTCCAAATACATACAGAGGGAAGTGTATATTCATAGTAGATTGTAATAAATATCAAGGCTGGCTGCAGGCATATGAACATAAGTGGTTGCATAGGGCTGCCTTTCCCAAAACCCCCAAAATTGGGTTGTACATCAGCAGTTTTTCTCTTGTTATGTCCGTCACTGACAGTCGCAAAATTTTTTGGATTGGTAAGTTTGTCTAGCCAGCTATCTAACTTAGTAATCATGGATGAATACTGACCAGGCACACAGTGAAGGTGTCCAGGAGCCCTGAACTCCAGGGGGCCCACATTGATTTTGTTAGTCACACTCACTCAGATATTATCAACATGGCATAAGACACGGAAAAATGGGTAGATATTCAGGAAATGTGCTGTAAAACTGCTATTTTGTTCTCTCAAAATGTATAGAATTACATAATTTAAAAAAATAATATGGTAACATTTGGTAACATGTTCTCTACTTCTGATGGCAAAATTTGTAGAATTGCAGGAAATTAACTTTTCAACTACCATCACTTTTCTTTCAACCATCATGAGGGGGGCCACTAAAATGTTTTGTCTCAACTCAATCTGACTGAAACTGTAGATTTAAAAAACTAATATTTTTGTCCATAAATATCTTCATATTTCGAACAGATGTTCGAAATCCAATCCAGTCCAGTTACATCCAATTATACTAACAGAGCATCACAAGGATTGTGTGTGCGTTGACCCTTAGAGTTAGTCTACCATTATATGGCAATTTGCTTTTCTTCAGTTGCTACACTGTTTCCAATGTAATTTCAAGTATATCAGTCACACTGGGTAAAAGCGTGAAATGCCCAACAGTTTGGGTTATTTCAAAATTGTAGGGATTTACAGGATTCTCCTCACAGTTACAGTTGTGACCCCTGGGTTGGGGTCATTGGTTGTAGAAAGGTTGTAAAAGGGTTGCACAGGGGTTACTTATGGAGCTCTGCGGGGGAGGAAGTGTGTGCAGGGCTGGAGTCTCCCAACGCTGGTCCCCCTCTTGGCCTCTCCTTTATGGGACAGGGCCAAGTAGATGCCTGGATGAGACAGGGAGGAAAAGGTAGTGTAGTGGTTCTCCTCCAGGCTCTCCTTGAACAGACAGTCAGATGAGAACTGTACCTGCGGGTGGACAAGATGACATGATCAGAAAAGCAAATGTCTTTGTTGCATTACTATACCCCATTTATAACAGTCACGTTAGAGTCATGTTAAATGTACTCAATTGTACTCACTGCTCCGTGTGCGATGCCCTCTTGGCTCATACAGATATACAAGCCAGTCTTGATGCCTCTGATGCCCACAACACCACGCTTCATGGCAAACACCTTCAGCAAGCCTGCAGGATGCAAGGGATGGTGAGATACAGTCTAACGCAGAGTGACACACACACACACACACACACACACACACACACACACACACACACACACACACACACACACACACACACACACACACACACACACAACAGGTTAATGGTCTTACATCAAGGGCTTCCAGGTCTGTTTCAAATCTGTTCTCTGAAATGGACTGTTCCTCTGACACAACTGATATACAGAACAACTGATATACTGTATGTTGTTGTCATCAATTAAAGGGAGTTCAGCAGAACTTACTATGTTCAGTTGGTTCATGCACTCCTCCTACAGTTCCATTGGACAGGACCTGGAGATGGTATCCTATCCCAACACGGCAGTACAGCAGCTGTTGTTTGACCAATCCTCTGATTGGATGAGGAGGTGGCACACCTGCAGAGAGAGAGAGAGAGAGAGAGAGAGAGAGAGAGAGAGAGAGAGAGGGATATAGATAGAGGGGGTGCGAGAGAGAGATAGATAGATAGAGGGGGAGCGAGAGAGAGAGAGAGAGAGAGAGAAGAGAGAGAGATAGAGGGGGAGTGAGAGAGAGAGAGAGAGAGGGGGGGAGTGAGAGAGAGAGAGAGAGCGTGGGTGTAAGAAATAAAACTGTGGACACGTGCATCTTATCAGTGGAACTAAAGGTCTTGTCACGTACTGACCGTAGTTCCTTTTTTATGTCTCTGTTTTAGTTTGGTCAGGGCGTGAGTTGGGGTGGGCATTCTATGTTTTTGTTCTATGTTTTGTATTTCTGATTTTGGTCTGGTATGGTTCCCAGTCAGAGGCAGCTGTCAATCGTCGTCTCTAATTGAGAACCATCCTTAGACAGCCTGTTTTCCCACTATGATTTGTGGGTGGTTGTTTTCTGTGTCTGTTTTTAACCATACAGAACTGTTTCGGTTTTCATTTATTTATCTTGTTCTTTTGTATTCAGTGTTCGGTTACATTTCATTAAAATATGGACACTTACCATGCTGCGCATTGGTCTGATCTTTCCTACTCCTCCTCAGAAGAGGAGGAAAACCGTTACAGAACTACCCACCAAAAAAGGACCAAGCAGCGTGGTAACCAGGAGCAGAGGGTTCTGGACTCCCGGACTTGGGGGAGATACTGGAAGGCAAGGGACCCTGGGCCCAGGCTGGGGAATATCGCCGCCCCAAGGAAGATCTGGAGGCAGCGAGAGCTGAGCGGCGGCGATATGAGGTAAGGCAGCGCAACAGGCATGAGAGGCAGCCCCCAAAACGTTTTTGGGGGGTGGCACACGGGGAGATTGGCGGAGTCAGGCGACCTGAGCCAACTCCCCATGCTTACCGGAAGAAGCGCATTACTGGTCAGGCACCGTGTTATGCTGTCAAGCGCACAGTGTCGCCAGTACGTGCTCATAGCCCGGTGCGCTATAGGCCAGCCCCCCACAAGTGCCATGCGAGAGTGGGCATCCAGCCAGGGCGTATTTTGACGGCCCAGCGTGTTTGGTCTCTGGTACGCCGTTTTGGCCCAGGGTATCCTGCGCCGGCTCTGCGTGCTGTGTCTCCGGGGTGCTGGGAGGGTGCAGTGCGTCCTGTGCCTGCGCTCCGCCCGTGCCGGGCGAATGTGGGTATTGAGCCGAAGGGAGAGGTATGAGTGGTATGCACCAGAGCTCCAGTGCTCACCCACAGCCCGGTTCAACCTGTGCCTGCACTCTGGAGGGTCCGGGCTAAAGTGGTCATCCAGCCTGGAGGAGTGGTGCCAAGGCTGCGCACCAGAGCTCCAGTGCCACCCCCACGCACCAGGCCTCCTGTAGGTCTCCCCAGCTTGTGCCACCCCCACGCACCAGGCTGTCTTTCCGTCTCCTCCCTTCAAGTTCACCCGTCTGTCCGGAGCTGCCAGAGCCGCCCGTATGTCCGGAGCTGCCAGAGCCGCCCGTAGGTCCGGGGCTGCCAGAGCCGCCCGTCTGTCAGGAGCGGCCAGAGCTGCACGTCTGTCAGGAGCTGCCAGAACCTCAGTCACAACAGTTTAAAGCGGTCTGGCATAGGAACTTCACAACAGGTGTTTTTTTTTACCTTTAACTTCCTAATGAACAAACATTCAACAAACACCAGCAGCCGGTTGGGAGGTCATTATGTTACAGTATGTAGGGCCAACAGTTTATAGGAAAACCTCTGGGCCCTAGTAATATTACATCAGCATGATGCAAGAAGACACAACATTTCCTCTCATGTTGTTCTCACCTTTCTGCTTTGGGTCTTTCATTGACAACCTCCAGAGGCCTCGCAGTTGATTGCCCTGGTCTTCATTTGCATCTACACATTGATAATCCATACACATAGCCAGTAGCATCATCAGGCACGGGAACAGCAGGTAGGCATCCATAGTGATCAGCATTAGATGCCAGTCCTGGGTTCAAATACATGTGTATTTGAGTATCTGTTATGTCAAATACTTTTCTTTGTGTATTTGATTATGTTCAAATACACAGCCCAAAACAATAACTTTTATTTGAGTGAATGGTTATTTGTAAAAACCAAATAGTCTACCAAAATGTATTTGAGATTATTTTCTAGTACTTATTTCAAATACCTGGGTAATATGCATGGGAGTGTATTTGAGTCAGTGTATTTGACTATTTTCAAATACTCTCCAAGTGTATTTCCAAATACATTGAAACATTCAACTACTTGCCTATTCAAATAAAATAGATCTGAATACTTACTTTGAATGTATGTGAAAGTAATTGCGATATTTGAAATAGTACTTGAACCCTGGTCTGTTAGATACAAATCAATGGGCACCAGTTCCATTCTGCCATGTTGACTGCAAAGGCTAATACAGTGAAGTTAAGAACACAGTCCTTCCATTCGACCCACTCTGTCACCAGACCTACCAGTCAAGTTGTGGTGTTGCGGCTGTCAAAGTGCACCCAACCCTTGATACTTTCCCTAATCCTCCTCCAACCAATGCTGCTGAACGAGATGTACTCCAGTCAAAATAAACACCCCTGCTCCTCATGGTCAGTGTTCCTCTCCTCTCACTTTGCTTTGACACTGCACACACACACACACACACCACTGTCCATATGCCATCACATTTATAATATACACTTTGCTCTATGTCTCTTTTGAGAGGTGGCCCTGGTTAGACTTACAGTACATGCCCTTCCCATGTCACTAATTGTTCAAATACAGATTAACCTGATGAAGAGTTTTGTTCTAAAAGATATACCATTAGAATGTTGTAACACTAACCTGATTTGAGTTGGTATACTATCATTATTTTGAATAAGTTTATCAGGGAAAAGTACAGACACAGATAAACCTAATGACGTTGTTGTTTGGGTGTGTGTCTCTGACAGTCTTTTGACATACAGTGTTGGAAATTCTAAGACACATAGACATTATAATAAACAACAATAATGCTTCTGACAAAAAATATGCATGCTTTATCACAGGGGTACTCAACACTTAATCTACGAGGTCCGGGGCCTGCTGGTTTTCTCTTCTACCTGATAATTAATTGCACACACCTGGTGTCCCAGGTCTTAATCGGTCCCTGATTAGAAAAATGCAGTGGAACTAGCTTTGAGGTCCAGAGTTGAGTTTGAGGGCTTTATCAGATAAAAACGAAATAAAAACTCATCCTCATTCTCTGCCCACCAGACATGCGTAAGGCTACTGTAACCTACAGTATCGGTGAGATTGCATGGCAGGCCTAATCACTGGTCTGTGCTGGTCTGCAATCAAAGACACAGAGAGAGAGAGTGTGATTAAGTGCATTTAGGCTGGTTATTACGTGTCTCAAACAAGATTCAAAATTGGTGGTGATACAGGATGTTTGTTGCGTAGACCCTCACCTGACCTTTGAGTCTGAAAAAATGTGAGACTGATCATTGAGATAAAGCAAGGAAAACTCCATCTCGTCTTTATCTTTATGAGACTGACGTCTGTCTGTGAGCCAAATCGTATCGTTCAGATAAGTGAAAGGTCGATTGATAAAGAAACTTCAAATGGAGCAGACTTAACATCAGTAATAACATATATTAAATCATATGAAATAATGTCATTCAAATAAGTTCACCCACATAAATACACCCACAGTTTCCCCACCTTCTGGGAAAACACGGGGGAGTTCTCAAAGACTGCTAACCTACAAAGCATTACATGGCTTGCTCCTATCTATGTTTCCGATTTGGTCCTGCCGTACATACTGTAACTACACGTACGCTACGGTCACAAGACGCAGGCCTCCTTACTGTCCCTAGAATTTCTCAGCAAACAGCTGGAGGCAGGGCTTTCTTCTATAGAGTTATATTTTTATGGAATGGTCTGCCTATCCATGTGAGAGACGCAGACTCGGTCTCGACCTTTAAGTCTTTATTGAATACTCATCTCTTCAGTAGGTCCTATGATAGAGAGTCGTCTGGTCCAGGGGTGTGAAGGTGAACGGAAAGGCACTGGAGCGACTGTCTCTGCCTGGCCGGTTCCCCTCTCTCCACTGAGATTCTCTGCCTCTAACTCTATTACGGGGGCTGAGTCACTGGCTTACTGGTGCTCTTCCATGCCGTCCCTAGGAGGGGTGCGTCACTTGAGTAGGTTGAGTCACTGACGTGATCATTCTGTCCGGGTTGGCACCCCACTCGTGTTAGTACCGTGGGGGAGATCTTCATAGGCAATACTCGGCTTTGTCTCAGTTGGTGGTTGAAGATATCCCTCTAGTGGTGTGGGGGCTGTGCTTTGGCAAAGTGGGTGGAGATATATATCCTGCCTGGTTGGCCTTGTCCGGGGGTATCGTCGGACGGGACCACAGTTCTGACCATAATTTCATCCTCCTAATTCCTGCTTACAATCAAAAATTAAAGCAGAAACCACCAGTGACTAGATCAATAAAAAAAGTGGTCAGATGAAACAGATGCTAAGCTACAGGACTGTTTTGTTAGCACAGACTGGAATGTGTTCCGGGATTCCTCCAATGGCATTGAGGAGTACACCACATCTGTCATCGGCTTCATCAATAAGTGCATCGATGACGTCGTCCCCACAGTGACCGTACGTACATTCCCCAACAGAAGCCATGGATTACAGGCAGCATCCGCACTGAGCTAAAGGCTAGAGCTTTTAAGGAGCGGGCCTCTAACTAAATCCCGTTATGCCCCCCGACGAACCATCAAACAGGCAAAGCGTCAATACAGGATTATGATTGAGTCGCACTACACCGGCTCTGACTCTTGTCGGATATGGCAGGGCCTGCAAACCATTACAGACTACAAAGGGAAGCACAGCCGAGAGCTGCCCAGTGACACGAGCATACAGGATGAGCTAAACTACTTCTATGCTGGCTTCGAGGCAAATAACACCGAAACATGCATGAGAGCACCAGCTGTACCAGAAGACTGTGTGATCACGCACTCCACAACCGATGCGGGTAAGACTTTTAGACAGGTCAACATTCACAAGGCCGCAGGGCCAGACAGATTACCAGGACATGTACTGCGAGCATGCACTGACCAACATAGTGCCTGAGCCCAAGAACCCTAAGGTAACCTGTCTAAATGACTACAGACCCGTGGCACTCACGTCTGTAGCCATGAAGTGCTTTGAAAGGCTGGTCATGGCTCACATCAATACCATTATCCCAGAAATCCTAGACCCACTCCATATTGCATACCACCCAAAAAATCTGCAGATGATGCAGTCTCTATTGCACTGCCTTTTCCCACCTGGACAAAAGGAATACCTATGTGAGAATGCTATTCATTGACTACAGCTCAGCGTTCAACACTACAGTGCCCTCAAAGCTCATCAATAAGCTAAGGACCCTGGGACTAAACACCTCCCTCTGCTACTGGATCCTGGATATCTTGATGGGCCGCCCCCATGTGGCAAGTGTAGGTAACAACACATCCGCCACGCTGATCCTTAACACAGGGGCCCCACAGGGATGCATGCTCAGGCCCTAATGTACTCCCTGTTCACTCATGACTGCACGGCCAGGCACGACTCCAACGCCATCATTAAATTTGCAGATGACACAACAGTGGTAGGCCTGATCACCGACAACAACGAGACAGCCTATAAGATGGAGGTCAGAGACCTGGCCGTCTGGTGCCAGGACAACAACCTCTCCCTCAACGTGATCAAGACAAAGGAGATGATTGTGGACTACATGAAAAAGAGGACCGAGCATGCCCCCATTCTCATCGACGGGACTGCAGTGGAGCAGCTTGAGCGCTCCAAGGTTCCTTGGTGTTCACATCATCAACAAACTAACATAGTCTAAGCACAACATGACAGTCGTTAAGCGGGCACGACATACCCTATTTCCCCTCAGGCAACTGAAAAGATTTGGCATGGGTCCTCAGATCCTCAAAAGGTTCTACAGCTGTACAATCGAGAGCATCCTGACTGGTTGCATCACTGCCTGGTTTGGCAACCGCTCGGCCTCTGACCGCAAGGCACTACAGAGGGTAGTGTGAAAGGCCCAGTACATTGGGGCCAAGCTTCCTGCCATCGAGGACTTCTATACCAGGCGGTGTCAGAGGAAGGGCCTAAGAATTGTCAAAGACTCCAGCCACCCTAGTCATAGACTGTTCTCTCTGCTACCACACGACAAGCGGTATCGGAGTGCCAAGTCTCGGTCCAAGAGGCTTCTAAACAGCTTCTACCCACGAGCCATAAGACTCCTGAACATCGAGTCAAATGGCTACCCAGACTATTTGCATTTGCCCCCCCCTCCCCTCTCCACACCACTGCCACTCTCTGTTGTCATCTGTGCAAAATCACTTTAATTAACTCTACTTACATGTACATACTACCTCAGCTAAATGGTTCACCCCCACTTTGACTCTGTACCGGCACCCCCCTGTATACAGGGTTATTTTTTACTGCTGCTCTTTAATTACTTGTTACTTTTGTCTCTTATTCTTATCCGTATTTGCAAGTATTTGCACTTATCCGTAACTGCACTGTCGGTTAGGGGCACGTAAGTAAGCATTTCACTGTAAGGTCTACACCTTTTGTATTCGGCAAATGTGACTAATACAATTTGATTTGATTTGTCTCCCGACCCCTCCTGTCTCAGTATTTATGCTGCAATAGTTTATGTGTTGGGGGGCCTGTCGTATCTGGTGTCCTGTGTGAATTTAAGTATGCTCCCTCTAACTCTCTTTCTCTCTTTCCTCTCTTCTCTAGGAGGACCTGAGCCCTAGGACCATGCCTCAGGACTACCTGGCCTGATGACTCTTTGCTGTCCCCAGTCCACTTGGTCGTGCTGCTGCTCCAGTTGCAACTGTTCTGCCTGCGGCTATGGAACCCTGACCTGTTCACCGGACGTGCTACTTTGTCCCAGACCTGCTGTTTTTGACTCTTTCTCTCTCTCTCTACCGCACCTGCTGTCTCTAGCTCTGAATGATCAGCTATGAAAAGCCAACTGACATTTACTCCAGAGGTGCTGACCTGTTGCACCCTCCACAACCACTGTGATTACTATTATTTGACCCTGCTGGTCATCTATGAATATTTGAACATCTAGGCCATGTACTGTTATAATCTCCACCCGGCACAGCCATAAGAGGACTGGCCACTCCTCAGAGCCTGGTTCCTCTCTAGGTTTCTTCCAAGGTTCCTGCCTTTCTAGGGAGTTTCTCCTAGCCACCGTGCTTCTACATCTGCATTGCTTGCTGTTTGGGGTTTTAGGCTGGGTTTCTGTATAGCACTTTGTGACATTGGCTGATGTAAAAATTCTTTATAAATACATTTGATTGATTGAGACTGCTATCAATTTTTTTTTTTACATGTTGCTAGGCGTGAATTTCACACTACTATTTGATAATAATTAGTTTGTAAGGCTAGTATGAATGTCCTGCTTAATATAATGGTAGTGTCATCATCGCAAATCAACTGCATTATACTTAAACAACGCATCAACTTCAACTAGTAAAATGTCTCTTTTAGGTAGCTTTGCTACAGTCTTTGCTACTGCTGCATCCAAAATATGTATTGTGCAATGATCACAACCAAATATTATTATCCTAGCGCCCTTTCAAGCAATAATCAAAAATTGGAAGTATATGAGAACCCCAAAAATGTTTTTTGTTTAGAAGTAATAACTACGTACATCTAGGATAAATTGAATGGGTGCATATGGTTGAACCACTTGTTAATGATGTGAATTGTGACTTGGAGTATACACTACCGTTCAAAAGTTTGGGGTCACTTAGAAATGTCCTTCTTTTTGAAAGAAAAGCTACATTTTTGTCCATTAAAATAACATCAAATTGATCATAAATAGAGTGTAGATATAGTTAATGTTGAAGATGACTATTGTAGCTGAAAATGGCAGATTCTTTATGAAATATCTACATAGGCGTACAGAGGCCAATTATCAGCAACCATTACGCCTGTGTTCCAATGGAACGTTGTGTTAAGTTTATAATTTTAAATGGCTAATTGATCATTAGAAAACCCTATTGCAATTATGTTAGCACAGCTGAAAACTGTTGTTCTGATTAAAGAAGCAATAAAACTGGCCTTCTTTAGACTAGTTGTGTATCTGGAGCATCAGCATTTGTGGGTTCAATTACAGGCTCAAAGAACTTTCTTCTGAAACTTGTCAGTCTATTCTTGTTCTGAGAAAAGACGGTTATTCCATGCGAGAAATTGCCAAGAAACTGAATATCTCATACAAAGCTGTGTACTACTCCCTTCACAGAACAGTGCAAACTGGCTCTAACCAGAATAGAAAGAGGAGTGGGAGGCCCCAGTGCACAACTAAGCAAGAGGACAAGTACATTAGAGTGTCCAGCTACAATAGTCATTTACAACATTAACAATGTCTACGCTCAATTAGTATTTGGTAGCATTGCCTTTAAATTGTTTAACTTGGGTCAAATGTTTCGGGTAGCCTCCCACAAGCTTCACACAATAAGTTGGGTGAATTTTGGCCCATTCCTCCTGACAGAGCTGGTGTGTAGGCCTGGTGTGTAGGCCTCCTTACGCGCACACGCTTTTTCAGTTCTGCCCGCATATTTTCTATAGGATTGAGGTCAGGGCTTGTGATGGCCACTCCAATACATTGACGTTGTTGTCCTTAAGCCATTTTGCCACAACTTTGGAAGTATGCTTGGGGTCATTGTCCATTTGGAAGACCCATCTGCGACCAAGCTTAAACTTCCTGATTGATGTCTTTAGATGTTGCTTCAATATATCCAAATACTTATCCTCCCTCATGATGACATCTATTTTTAGAAGTGCACCAGTCGAACTGCAGCAAAGCAATCCCACAACATGATGCTGACACCCCCATGCTTCACAGTTGGGATGGTGTTCTTCGGCTTGCAATCCTCCCCCTTTTTCCTCCAAACATAACATTTGTCATTATGGCCAAACAATTCTATTTTTATTTCATCAGACCAGAGGACATTTCTCCAAAAAGTACGATCTTTGACTCCATGTGCAATTGCAAACCGTAGTCTGGCTTTTTATGGCGGTTTTGGAGCAGTGGCTTCTTCCTTCCTGAGCGGTCTTTCAGGTAATGTCGATATAGGATTATTTATACCTGTTTCCTCCAGCATCTTCACAAGGTCCTTGGGCTGTTGTTCTGGGATTGATTTGCACTTTTCGCACCAAAGTACGTTCAACTCTAGGAGACAGAATGCGTCTCCTTTCTGAGCGGTATAACGGCTGCATGGTCCCATGGTGTTTATACTTGCGTACTATTGTTTGTACAGATGAATGTGGTACCTTCAGGCGTTTGGAATTTGCTCCCAAGGATGAACCAGACTTGTGGAGGTCTACAATTGTTTTTCTGAGGTCTTGGCTAATTTCTTTTGATTTCCCCATGATGTCAAGCAAAGAGCCACTGCGTTTGAAGGTATGCCTTGAAATACATCCACAGGTACACCTCCAATTGACTCAAATTATGTCAATTAGCCTTATCAGAGGCTTCTAAAGCCATAACATCATTTTCTGGAATTTTCCAAGCTGTTTAAAGGCACAGTCAACTCAGTGTATGTACACTTCTGACCCACTGGAATTGTGATACAGTGAATTATAAGTGAAATAATCTGTCTGTGAACAACTGTTGGAAAAATTATGTGTGTCATGCACAAAGTAGATGTCCTAACCGATTTGCCAAAACTATAGTTTGTTAACAAGAAATTTGTGGAGTGGTTGAAAAACGAGTTTTAATGACTCCAACCTAAGGTTATGTAAACTGCAACTGTAGGTCTCCATAGCCTTGGTCTCTGGACCCAACAGAGAGTACAGTCATCCCCATGGCGGTGTGATGCCTGGGAGAAGGTTGATTGCACAGTCATTGGGTCGGTGCGGCGGAAGTGAAGTGGGCCGGGCTTTACTGAAAACCTCCCGGAGGTCCTGGTACACCTCGAGAATGGTGGAGAGGTCCGGGGCAACTTCCGAGCCCACAGGAAGACGTCCCAGGGCAGGCTGCGCTGACTTCAGACAATGGGCGTGGCAGAACGGGCTCCAGCCAATAATGGCACCAGTAGTCCAGTCTATGATGGGATTGTGTCGCTGTTTGCAAGAAAATCCCAATACCACGGGAACCTGAGGAGACTTAATCAGCATAAATTGAATTGCCTCGCTGTGGTTCCCTGACACTCATATGTTGATGGGAGTGTTATTGTGAGTGACCCGGCCTATAGAGTGCCCATCCAGCGCTCTAACGTCTATGGTAATGGAGAGGGGCTGAGTGTGGATGCCCAGCTCGGACACCAGGGTAGCATCCAAAAACCTCTTATCGGCCCAAGAGTCGATAAGTACCTGTAGAGATTTTAACTGGTTCCCCCACAGCAGGAGGGCATGGAAAAGGGTGTGAATAATGGGGGAGGAAAAGGTATACGTATGGCCCACCAGAGTACTCGCCCCTTCTTGATAAGCCTGGGTTTTTATTGGGCAGGTAGCTACAAAATGTCCCGTAGCTTCACAACATAGACAGCTTTGGGTGTGGAGTTGGCGTATGCTCTCAGCAGGAGTCAATCTAGACCTGCCCAGGTGCATGGACTCCGAAGGATGACGTCGGGTTCATTTGGATATGTAGACTTTGGGGGACCCGGAGATTCTTCGGAGGCGAGGTTGGAATCAAGGGTGAGCGAGGGCGACAGGGCACAGACTCCCTCTCCCTCCTACAAGCTCCCAGCTGCAAGCTCATCTTTGATCACCTCTGATAATCCATGAAGGAATATGTCAATCAATGCTTCCGGGTTCCAAGCACTCTCAGCCACCAATGTTTGAAAATCCACTGTGTAGTCTGCCACACTACGGGAGTTTTGATATAGCTGGAGCAGCTTACGAGCAGCCTCTCTCCCAGACAACGGTGAATCAAACACCTTCCGAACTTCCTCCACAAACTCCTCCTGACTGAGGCAGACAATGGACTGTCGCTTCCACACCGTCGTGGCCCAGGCGAGTGCCCTCCCGGATATCGGCATATGATGTACGCTATCCTCGAAGCGGTTCTAGGGGAATGAAGAAAGCTGCAGCTCAAAAATGAGGGTTCTCGGGACACTGGGGTAGGCTGGGAGAATACGGGTGTGACCCGCTTCCCAGTGGGGAATCCGTGGAATTGCTCCAGCAATGTACCGAACACCTGATCACGGCGTTCTGTCATGGTTTAGAGTCCCTCCATAAGACATTGCAGTAACTCATTGTATCTTCCAATGGTGGCTCCTTTCAGGGAGAGCATTGTGGAGCTGGTCTGAGTCTGCTGGGTCAGTCATGACCAGTTTGTACTATCAGGACAGAGGATAAGACCCAGATGCAGACAGCTAGAGTCCCAGAAGTCTATTGACCCAAACAGGTGGCAGGCAAAAGACAGGTCAAAGGCAGGCAGAGGTCCGTAATCCAGGGCAGAGTCAATAAGGTACAGAACAGCAGGCAGGCTCGGGGTCAGGACAGGAACAGAATGGCAGGCAGGCTCGGGGTCAGGACAGGCAGAATGGTCAGGACTAGGGAAACAGAACTTGAGGAAGCAGGGAGACAGGAAAACATGCTGGTAAGACCTGACAAGACAAACTGACAACAGACAAACACAGAACACTGGTATAAATACAGTGGAGATAATGAGAAAGATGGACGACATCTGGGGGGGGTGGAGACAAGCACAAAGATAGGTGTAACAGATCAGGTTGAGCCTATGCCCTCCCAGGCCCACCCATGGCTGCACCCATGCACGGTCATGTGAAATCCATAGATTAGTGCCGAATGAATTTATTTCAATTAACGGATTTCCTAATATGAACTGTAACTCAGTAAAATCTTTGAAATTGTTGCATGTTGTGTTTGTATTTTTGTTCAGTATAGATCTTGATACAGTCTATTCAGTCAGGAGGGAATGAATGTTAACAACACCGGGATACAGTGTCCTTCGCTCCCGCTTGTCAGGCACTGTTGTTGCCAGGCACTGTTGTCCTGCAACAGCATGGGAAGTAGCTACCTAGTGTATAGATTACCTAGTGTAGCCACTATCAGGGTGACAGTAACAGTAAGCGCAGACATACAATCAACAGTACACCCATCATCAGTACTTTTTACAAAAAATAAACAATCGTCAATTTTATTAAATGAAAATGTAATATTATTTTTAACATTGAAATACAAATCAGACTCATCCTCTTGCTTCAAAGTCCATGCTCTCACCGTAAAGTAGTTGGCAGAAGTCTAAAAACAACATTGTTCAATCAAAACCGTCTAACCAATAAAGGAGATGATTGTGGACTTCAGGAAACAGCAGAGGGAGCACCCCTCTATCCACATCGATGGGACAGTAGTGGAGAGGGTAGTAAGTTCCTCAGCGTACACATCACGGACAAACTGAATTGGTCCACCCACACAGACAGCGTCGTGAAGAAGGCGCAGCAGAGCCTCTTCAACCTCAGGAGGCTGAAGAAATTTGGCTTGTCACCAAAAGCACTCACAAACTTCTACAGATGCACAATCGAGAGCATCCTGTCGGGCTGTATCACCGCCTGGTACGGCAACTGCTCTGCCCACAACCGTAAGGCTCTCCAGAGGGTAGTGAGGTCTGCACAACGCATCACCGGGGGCAAACTACCTGCCCTCCAGGACACCTACACCACCCGATGTCACAGGAAGGCCATAAAGATCATCAAGGACAACAACCACCCGAGCCACTGCCTGTTCACCCCACTATCATCCAGAAGGCGAGGACAGTGCAGGTGCATTAAAGCAGGGACTGAGAGACTGAAAAACAGCTTCTATCTCAAGGCCATCAGACTGTTAAACAGTCATCACTAACATTGAGTGGCTGCTGCCAAAACACGGACTCAACTCCAGTCACTTTAATAATGGGAATTGATGGAAATTGTTGTAAAATATATCACTAGCCACTTTAAACAATGCTACTTAATAACATGTTTACATACCCTATATTACTCATCTCATATGTATATGTACAGTACCATCACTCATTCATATATCTTTATGTACATATTCTTCATCCCTTTACACTTGTGTGTATAAGGTAGTAGTTTTGGAATTGTTAGGTTAGATTACTCGTTGGTTATTACTGCATTGTTGGAACTAGAAGCACAAGCATTTCGCTACGCTCGCATTAAATCTGCTAACCATGTGTATGTGACAAATAAATTTGATTTGATTTTGATTTAAAGTTATACTGTTACACTAGCTACTGTAAGTGAATTAAATATCACCAGCTACCTAACTTCATATTAACTAGCTAAACACAAACTCCAAATGCATTTGTAGGTAGCTAGCTAACAGCCATGGAAGAGCGTGAAAGGATAGAAGCATTAGCTGTCAAAGAAGGGAGAGAGTAGGCTACTCTGGAAACTTTTGTATAGTTCCAGTCCGTAGAAATAATAACTGAGGACTGAGATAATAGCAACATAATATTCATAGTTTTCAGTGATGTCTAATTTGAGTGCAATGAAGTATGTGTCTTGTGATGTTTTATGTCCTCAGATAAAGAGCTGTGACAGTGTGTTTGCAGAGGAACAGGTCCCAATGAAGAGCAGTGTTTCCCAGTCTTGGTCCTGCGGACTCAAAGCGGTGCACATAATTTGTGATGCTATCCTTGATATGAACCTGCTGTTTTCACATACTACACATGTACTCACATGCATCCATCGATCCAGTGTTATCACGATTTGGGGCGGAAGGTAGCCTAGTGGTTAGAGTTTTGGGCCAGTTACTGAAAGGTTGCTGGATCGAATCGCAGAGCTAACAAGGTAAAAAATCTGTTGTTCTGCTGCTGAACAAGGCAGTTAACCCACTATTCCATGGTAGGCTGTCATTGTAAATAAGAATTTGTTCTTAACTGACTTGCCTAGTTACATTTTTTTAAATGTAATTGTTATAAGATATATTATTCTTTAGTAATACACAATGGCCTGGTGATGTAAAGTCTAATAATGACATTACCTTGCATATTCTTACAGATACCTTGCAACTGGAGATTCCTTCAAAACGATTGCCCACAGTTACTGTGTAGGGCACTGCACGGTTGGGTGCATTGTTTGCGAGTGCAAGTTCTGCTATGCAGGATGTTGCACAGATGGGGGAGGCTAAAATAACATTCCTGTTGCCCAAAATGAAGAAGTATGTCGTGCTGCTGAGAATCAAGTGGAGATTAATATATTTGGTTCAGTCAGTCATCCTGTTTAATGCTGCTGGCTACCTGGCAACAACAGCAGCATGTTGCTAGTTAAACCTTGTAAAATAACGTGTGTTTATTTAGATGGGCAAGGGAGAAATGACTTTTAGTAAGTTATTCGTCACCACTTGGAATCTGGATGTCACCGTGAAAAAATGCGTAATGACAAGGCGGAGTGAATGACCAGTGAAATGGTGTTGTATCGAGGTGTTTCTGGCTGTTGCAACTGGGCAGGTGTATCACATGTCACCCATATTGAAAGAATGTAGAACAGTTAAGACACCCTACCCCATATACTGTAGCTCTCCCATTACCTATACTTTCTGCCCATGCTCTCACATACTCCATAATGGGACACATTCAATATTGCGTCCTCGAACTATCTCTATGCTCTTTGCATAGCTTGCAACCTCAGTGAATTTCACAAGCAAGTTCAAAGGATCTCACTTCCGTATCACCGCCTTTAAAGTTGAATGTGTTTAAACAAACTGTGTTTGTCTAACTCCGACCATATGCAACCCATGCATGAATCAATTTGAATGTCAGTTTACATTGGGATAGTCTGATTGATTAATTTATTGTGTTATAAACTTGTAAATCATTATCCACTTGAGGCGCCGTTGACTTAGGTGTCCATATATTTGCCTGAGATATTGCAGCCAGTCAGTCTTCTGGAAGTGTGTCAATGTGGTATCGTGTTAGTTTTTTGTAGTGTGCACAGCCCAGTGGAATTAATATTGCTGGAGTTTTCTTATTTGCATTGAGTTTTCTCGTGTAGCTAAACGTTCGTGTACCGGATCAAAAAAATAAGAAGAAATTTGCTCAAGCGTAGTTAGTTGGCTTGGACACGAATGAAATCTTATTCCACTGTTCTCGTATCTTTAAATTTTAATAATTGAAATGGAGTGCCGTGTGTTGTCTGTTCAGAGTCATGTGGTCAGGGGATACGTCGGGAATAAATCGGCAACATTCCCATTGCAGGTAAGAAATGAATATGTTTACGTTGCTTGCAGGGGGTTTGCAATATGTGCACGTTTGACAGCTCTGCTCGACTAGCCTAGCTGCTGAAGATTCTGAGAAAGGGGAGAGAGTACAGGAGAGATTCGCAGAACTGGTCAGATTAGCAGAATAACAGTCACGTGTGCATACAGTAATGTGTTTTAGCATTCAGTTAGTGTATTCGAATAGAAGAGGTAGGAAAAGCTCAAAATAGTCATGCAGAATAACTGAGGATACAGTGTACGCAACCTGTTCATTCAGGCATAATCAATACAATGAATTTTATGATGTTATACTCAAATGATTGTGTGTGTGTTCATTAAGAAAATCGCATAAGACCACAAAAGTTAAGCATTGTTATGAGCTGTTTGTCTCCTGTCAGGTGCTGGGGTTTGAAGTGGACTCCATCAACTCTGTGCAATTCTCCAATCACACAGGTATGTAGGCCTACAGTGCAGTAATTCCACAATAGGCTACTTATATAAAGCACACCAGAAGAAAATTAAATCAAGAATCAAATCCTATCCCACCCCACCCCACAGACCATTAACCCCATAGGATATACCCATATGGAATGGAAGAATGTCTTTGGATCCTTTTAGGTCCGTATCAGTAGCCAATATTGTCTTGGCCCACATTCAAGATTTCAGTAAATGTGTTTAGTAAGCACAGTGTGTAGCCTAGCTATAGTGGTCTGTAACACTAGTCTCATCCTCTACTTTTTGGGGAGCTCTTTTTTTAACCTCTCCTCCCCCAATTGTAGGGTGAATACCCTTCTGTTGTAAAGCTCAACAGTGTTCCACTTTCACTCAGAGAAGAATAATCAAGCCTTTGTGCTTATCCAAAATTAGTTTTTGGCTCAAACATGTGCAATTCACAAACCCACTGTGTCTCCCAAAACACTTTTTCTAAAGTTAGGTTGTAAAATACTGAACTTTTGGAGTAAATGATGATACAAGGATCCCATACATTACATGAAATCCAAGTTCTCTGTAAGGTGTTGGAAATAGGCCTAGTCCATCAATTAAATGCAACTGTATGGAACAAAGGGAGATACTGAACTGTTAAGTAATGGGTTCGTAGAGTGCATACCATTCATTCAGAGATTGAACACTGGGATGGTTGTTTTTTAACTTCTAGTAGGCTGCAGTAGCTATGGTAGCTCATGCTTCACCTTTCAATATGGGGGATGGCAGTGGATGAAGTGGACAAAATGTTCTGCCGTGAAACAAGTTCCACATACAGCCTACAGATCTCAGCCCAATCTGTTTAATTAAACAAGCTATAGGAACGGACTATGGTGCCCAATTAGATATCTTCCTTTACTACAGCGGAGCTCTGTTTTTCCTTTACTTTTCCACATCACCCCCAGAGTCCCCCTTCTCTCTGATCTTGGGTCTGGGCCAAGAGGGCCTCCTCTAAACTCAGTGGGAAGCCTGTGTTGCCTGGTTGGAAATGTATTCCGCTCATTCATTCTTGATCGGAAATGTATTCCGCTCATTCATTCTTGATCCTGGAATGTCTCTTCATGATTTAACATACAGTTGAAATCGGAAGTTTACATACACCTTAGCCAAATACATTTAAACTCAGTTTTTCATAATTCCTGACACATAATCCTAGTAAGAATTCCCTGTTTTAGGTCCGTTAGGATCACTACTTTATTTTAAGAATGTGAAATGTCAGAATAATAGTTGAGAGAGTTCAGCTTTTATGTCCTTCATCATGTTCCCAGTGGGTCAGAAGTTTATTTACACTAAATTAGTATTTGGTAGCATTGCCTTTAAATTCTTTAACTTTCGTCAAATGTTTCAGGTAGCCTTCCACAAGCTTCCCACAATATGTTGGGTGTAGTGAGGTGCGTACTGGCGGCAGAGAAGTCAGGCGCAGGAGATCGAAAACTGATTTAAAACGGTGTTTTTTTAATATCCATAAACCACCGTAAACAGAATAATACAATAAATGGGTCAAACAAAACCCAGTAAATACCAGCATACCGTTACATAAGCACTACAAGAAACCATTACCGACAAGGACACGGGGGGGAACAGAGGGTGAAATACACAACATGTAACTGATGGAACCAGGTGTGATGGAAGACAAGACAAAACCAATGAAAAGTGGATCAGCAATGTCCGTGACTTCGACCGCCGATCGCCGCCCGAACAAGGAGAGGGACCGACTTTGCGGAAGTTTTGAAATTGGGTGAATTTTGGCCCATTCCTCCTGACAGAGTAACTGAGTCAGGTTTGTAGGCCTCTTTGTTGCACACGCTTTTTCAGTTCTGCCCACAAATCTTCTATGGGATTGAGGACAGGGATTTGTGATGGCCACTCCAATACCTTGACTTTGTTGTCCTTAAGCCATTTTGCCACAACTTTGCAAGTATGCTTGGGGTCATTGTCCATTTGGAAGAACCATTTGCGACCAAGCTTTAACTTCCTGACTGATGTCTTGAGATGTTGCTTCAATATATCCACATGAGTTGCCATACTCATGATGCCATCGATTTTGTGAAGTGCACCAGTCCCTCCTGCAGCAAAGCACACATGATGCTACCATCCCCGTGGTTGGGATGGTGTTCTTCGGCTTGCAATCCTCCCCCTTTTTCCTCCAAACATAATGATGGTCATTATGGCCAAACAGTTCTATTTTTGTTTCATCAGACCAGAGGACATTTCTCCAAAAAGTAGGATCTTTGTCCCATGTGCAGTTGCAAACCATAGTCTGGCTTTTTTATGGTGGTTTTGGAGCTGTGGCTTCTTCCTTGCTGAGCGACCTTTCAGGTTATGTCGACATTGGACTCGTTTTACTGTGGATATAGAGACTTTTGTACCGGTTTCCTCCAGCATCTTCACAAGCCATGACATAATTTTCTGGAATTTTCCAAGCTGTTTAAAGGCACAGTTAACTTAGGGTATGTACACTTCTGACCCACTGGAATTGTGGTACAGTGAAATAATATGTTTGTAAACAATTGTTGGAAAAATTACTTGTCATGCACAAAGTAGATGTCCTAACCGATTTGCCAAAACTATAGTTTGTTAGCAATACATTTGTGGAGTGGTTGATAATGACTCAAACCTAAATGTATGTAAACTTCCGACTTCAACTGTATAAGGTTGTGTTCACCATATTTGTTATCTGACTTACAGGAAAGTACAGTGCAGTTTAAAAAAAGTTCAGTGATTTGCTCTCCTGTCTGTTAGAGTTACGAGTAATCAGGTTATCTCGCTAAAGTGAAACCTGAATGTTCACTACCAACAGGGAAGACTAACACAGAGTGCTGGTGGGGAGGACAAGGAAGGGGTGACTGTAGATAGGGGAGAGATACTGTGGGGAAAAAAGCAGACAGACATTTTGTAGCCCGATAACTTCACTCTGGCCTCAATAAGGAGTTTTTGTGCATATAAATTATTTGTTGATGGAAATTAAATATGTGATGCTTCAAGTGCATGTGCAGCGTTACCTTGGAGCTCAGCCCACTGTGTCCACACCCTATCACATTACTGACCAACTGTTTATTGAGTACTAGCCCATGCTCATGACCTACTATCATTTCCCTTGAATGTGTTCAACTCACATTCCGGGTTAGAAGTGAATAAACACATTCCTTATATGTTTGAGCTCTAAAAACACAAGACTATACTCTTTCTTCCCCTGCAGGTGGTTTATTGGAATATGTTTAGAGATTATAATCGTTGCTAGCCTGTTTCTTGCTCGGTTGTGAATGTATTTTTTTATATTTTTTTTACAATTTAAATGAGCTACTATGTCCTCAGCCCAATGTCAGAGAGACAGATGCTAGAGGAATGATTGATGCAGGTAACTGAATTCTAACAATGGAGATTGTAATCAGTCTTCCTCTGTCAGAATGTTTGGTTGTCTCGGCCTCCATTCGTCTCTCCCAACAATCTCCCAAATCCAAACCCTGATTAACTGCTCGACAACTTCCACTTAACTTTTCCTTCTGCTGGTCATAAGAAGAACACAACTAGACTATATAATGAATCAAATGGCTACAGATAGAGTTCTGTACCCCAATTTCCCAGGCTATAGTAGAGTAGTAGAAAAATAGTAGAGCCCGACCGATTTATTGGTTCACCGATATTGGCCTTTTTACCACTGTGTCGGCCAATAATTCCAACAATAACCGATTTTCAATATATAGGATGAAAAAAAAGGGACTCTTGTGCTTATCTGACCACTTGAGGCCATTCTCATGATGTTGTTATTGTCACAATGTATGAAATTAACATTTGAAGCACAGTTATTGGACAATTGCTCTTTTGGATGGCAATTTATGAGAATTCAATTTGGAAAAATTACACTTTCATCTCCCCGCTGTAAAACAGTATATTGGCAGATTCGAAAATTATTCGTAAAGAATTCAGACCCCTTGACTTTTTTCACATTTTGTTATGTTAGTCTTATTCTAAAATTGATTAGGAAAAAAAACAATTTATCCATTTACACACAATGCCCAATAACGATCAAGCAAAAACAGGTTTTTAGAAATGTTTGCAAATATATGGAAAATAACTGAACACATTTACATAAGTATTCAGACCCTTTACTCAGTACTGTGTTTAAGCATCTTTGGCAGCTATTACATCCTCAAGTCTTCTTGGGTATGAGGCTACAAGCTTGTCACACCTGTATTTGGGGAGTTTCTCCTGTTCTTCTTTGCAGATCCTCTCAAGCTCTGTCAGGTTGGATAGGGAGCGTCGCTGCACAGCTATTTTCAGGTCTCTCCAAAAATATTAGATTGGGTTCAAGTCCGGGCTCTGGCTGGGCCACTCAAGGACATTCAGAGACTTGTCCCGAAGCCACTCCTGTCTTGTCTTGGCTGTGTGCTTAGGGTTGTTGTCCTGTTGGAAGGTGAACCTTGGCCCCATTCTGAGGTCGTGAGCGCTCTGGAGCAGGTTTTCATCAAGGATCCCTCTGTACTTTGTTCCATTCATCTTTCCCTCAACCCTGGCTAGTCTCCCAGTCCCTGCCACTGAAAAACATCCCCACAGCATGATGCTGCCACCACCATACTTAGCATACCAGGTTTCCTCCAGACGTGACTCTTGGCATTCAGGCCAAAGACTTCAGGGTGGTATGCTGCTGGCAATATATACTGTATAATGGTATAGTTCAAATTTGTCCCCACAAAAATCGGAATCGGACCTAAAAAAACATATCACTCAAGCTCTAAAAACATATTTAAGTTTCTGTGCATGTGCAGGTTTTTTAAATTTTTATTTTTATTACATTGCTGAGTGCCCACTCCGGCTGCATATGTAGCTGCGGTGCAGAGTGTTCCGTTGCCGCTACCCCTTCCTTGATCGCCTTTGTCTGGTCAATGGTGTTGCCTACAAACTGCATGTTGTGCACAAAACTAATGTGTGTGTAAAATAACACATGCACAGAACATGTTCTGGATCCTTAGCTTTAAGAAAGCGGTTCCTGGAGGGGGGTGTGGGTGAAAACTTTGTATCCGTAGCCATGGACTATAATGATTGATAACTGGCAGATCAGTGTTTCTATAATCACCTTAGCAACCAAGTCTTCCTCCCTGGAATACCTTCAAAGAACCCAGTCTGGCCAATTTACCAGTCTACACTATCCTTCCATAAACAATAGCCTGCTAATACCCTTAACTCTTAATTCCGGGTATTAGCAGGCACTTGCAGACTTGTCAATCTGAGTGAAGTCTTAAGGTTTTCTGTTACCTCTGACCATTGACCTCTTGTTTCCAAGGTTACGCTCATTGGAAAGGGCAAGTGCTGACGGCAGATGAGCTGAACGTTCTCTATGAGGGTATCAAACTCAATAACGTCAACCATTATGACTACGTCCTCACAGGTGAGACAGATTCCAGTTTCCATTGTCAATATGGATTCTGCCAGTTGAGCAGTTTTTTAAAACAATTATATGTATGTAGGAGTATTACAACTGTGTTGACCTTTAACCTATGTTCTGTAAAGATTCTAATCAGTTAGTTTTCTTTCATGTTTACACATGAGGTGTGTGACCTTTGCATTACCCATAGATCTTCTCTTCCCCAAGGGTACACCAGGGACACATCTTTCCTAGAGACAGTGGTGGACATTGTTCAGGAGCTGAAGAGGTTGAACCCAAAACTGGTGTACGGTGAGTAACCATTGCTACGCAGACGTGTATCCCATATAGCTACACACAGTAAGGCTCGGGATGAATGTAGAGATTGGATGTTGGTGTGCTCTTACATGCTTGCTTTGTGTTATCAGTGTGTGATCCAGTGATGGGAGACCAAGGATCTATGGTAAGTATACCATGCTTATAGTCATTTTATTATAGTATTTCTTATCCTTGCTTATTATAGTCATTTTACTTTTATTATTATATAGTTCTGTTATTCTTCAAACATGTTCACAATATGTGCAATATGTAATATGTGCACTCATGAACCTACTACCCTCTTCTTTTCCAGTATGTGCCTGAGAATATACTGCCTGTTTACAGAGACAAAGTCGTAGCAGTGGCTGATATCCTCACACCCAACCAGTTTGAGGCAGAGTGAGTACACTTGCTACTAGGACACATTGGGTTGCATATATTAAGTTGCTATGTCAATGTGCCACACAACATGCCATAACGTAGTTATCACAGAACAGTGACAGAATGAATGCCTACTGCAGTATTACTACCCAAGAAAGAAATCATGGTAGTTGTTCTTAGACCTTTGCAAAATAACCCTTATTGGTAAAAAAAAACCTTTGATCCCTTATGTTTTATTTGTAGAGCAGCAGACCAAACCTTTCCCCAGCCCGTTAAGTGAACACTGTGCCCTGGTTTATGCGTTCGTCATTACACATGGCTTGACTTGATTTGCCCTGCATACGAGTTCACCCTCTGGACAAATGTAAAATAACATTGGCCAAAAGAAGGGGCCATTTTTTCCGCAGAGCATTTTGATGTGTGTATTTATGCACTTATGTCTTGAACCTCTGCGTGTACTGTGTGTGCATAACCTATGAGAATGTGTCTCTTAGGCTGCTGACGGGGAGGAAGATCAGCACAGAAAAAGACGCTCTTGAGGTGGGTTCCATTGTCCATCACTTAAATCTTGTAGAGCTAATACACATTAAGATGATGATGGTTGTAATGGTTAGGTTGATGATGGTGGTGAAGATGAGGATGGTTTTAATCTTGACTGATGGTGGAGATGATGATGTTGATGAGGGGTCCTTGCTCTCTCAGGTGATGGACCTGCTCCACCAGATGGGCCCTGATATGGTAGTCCTCACTAGCACAGACCTGATATCTCCTCACGGGGACCAATTCCTAGTGGCCCTTGGAAGCCAGAAGATAGGTAAGGCAAGGGTCAGAAGGAAGGGCTCTGACTGGTAAAGAAATGTGTCCCTGTAGGTTTTGGATATTATATGTGAATGTTTAACTTGACATGTTAAAAGGTAACAAAGACTCATACTCTCACTGTGTCCTTCAGTGAGAGCAGATGGGACTACGTCCACCCAGAAGATTCGGATGGAAATACCCAAGGTGGATGCAGTGTTTGTGGGAACAGGAGACCTGTTCGCTGCCATGCTGCTGGCCTGGACCCACCACCACCCCAAAGACCTGAAGGTCAGTAATGCAGAGATAACAACCAAGTTCCATTATCATTTACTAATGTAATAAATGTGGTTTGGATGAACTAGTCTCTTTTCTTACCTACTTTGTCATCTCTCTTAGGCTGCCTGTGAGAAGACTGTCTCTGTCCTGCACCATGTTATCAAGAGGACCATTACCTATGCCAACAGTAAGATGATATAGAAGTCTCTGCCTGTCTGTCTGTATGCCTGTCTAATTTATATTCATCTTTCTAATATCTCTCCTCTCCATCAGAGATGGCCGGCCCTGGTAAGAGACCCAGCCCTGCTCAGTTGGAGCTGAGGATGGTCCAGAGCAAGAAGGACATTGAGTACCCGGCCATTGTAGTGGAGGCCATCGTCTTATAACCCAATGCCTCGTAAATAGACATAGGATTTTTACACCATGAAATGTAATTTGACTTTGCCTTATAGGATCTCGTAGAGAGCACTATGTTTTCAGTCTGGGTATTTGCCCTGCGCACCGCACACACTCTTATACTTAATCACTGCCACGTGTCTTTACTATGACCTGAGTATTGTCACCCATTGGAAACATGGTAGATGGTATTAGAGGACCGAAAACAGGGTGTGGGTATTACCGTACATCAGAATAGAGAAGTGGAGGTATGGATACCTGATTGGCCCTCAATTTGGCATTGGCATGGCATGGGCCCTGAGTTTCCCCTGACAATGTGAGCTGACCAGGGAATTCTCTGAGCCTCAGTTATGGGTTGGGGATAGATCATAGGCTTTTATCAGATACATTGATGCATCAACATGAGTTGTGCTACCATGATCATGTTATGCAATACTAATCAGTGCACATTTGATTGTTGGATTTTCAATTGTCAATGTTTCATTTTAGGCAAAAAGTATATCATTTGATATTTTTTTATTATGTAAATGATTAATAGATGTTCATTTTACTTGTACTATTAATGTACTTTGTCTGTCCTAATACTAATACTTGTTATAAAATTCCTAAATGTCTAACACATTTCAAACTGAGGTACCAATATTTGCACAGATAGTCTTGATAAACATGTTAAACATTTAATGATTACAATTAATGATATTCATGGTCTTGATTGGCTCACTATTTTCATATCCTTACTAGAACACAGGCCTATGTCGGTATGAAGAACTACAAATTGGCCTTAGCAGAGTCTGTTAGAGGAGTATGTTTTGTGTCTGTGCCTGCAAAGGTAATTAAATAAATCTTTACACAATGTTAGATCAGTGCCAAACTTGAAACTATCTCTGAGATGGAGTGAATATAATAAATGATGAGGAATAATAAAATATTAGTATTTTAATTAATCCATGGGTCTCTGTAGTTTCTTCAAGTGTCTCTAAAGTGAGGGCCTTCTGCACCTGTTGCTATTGCTCCCTTGGGTGGGATTACAATGAGATCAGTAGTTTTTTTTTCTTCTGTTTAACGCTTCGAGTCCTAGGGGCACACTGTAGCTTTAAGGGACATTCTCATTGGAGTATTAATTGATCCCACAAGTATTGGAGCCTTTCTGCCAGCAGTGAATTTCTATTTTTGTGTTAGTGCTTGAAATAATGGATATAATATGCCACAGAAGGTGAATGTTAGAGGTTATATAAATAGATTGTTGGAATATTACAGATAATTAAATTACTGGCTGGCTGGGGGCCTAGGGGCCTGTTGTATTCTGGTGAGATTAGGAGCAGGTAACACAGCCTCTGATCGCTGCACTAATCCCAGTATGGATAGTTTTCATTAACCCAAATTAACAGGCAGGCTGAGTAAAGAAGCTCACGCTGTGCCAAGGAAACACCAACCAAGTTGATGAGTCATGCTTTTTGTTTGGGGTGTCTGACCGTAACTGTGCCAGGCCTGTCCGCCCAGCAACAACACCGGAGCTCAACTGGAGGTCTAGGAGACCGTGGTTAGTTACAGTAACCAGCAGAGGGCGTCAAAGACAGTTATCCCTGACCCATCCCATGCTGTACATGACTACAGAGGACCATCAATAACCATAAGGGGATAGCATGAATCTTATTGATTGTTGGAATGGGTATTTAGAAAAGCACTTTATTTGGCATGTGTGAATATTGGCAGTCATGATGTATAGTGGGTTGACTTACACTGCATTGTTTTAAAAAAGCCTTATGTGGGTGTAGTTCCCTGTACTGTATTACTTCAATGTATTGTCTCTTTCACCTCTGTGTGATGATGATGATGATGATGATGACTGTGACTAACAGTTAAGCAAGAAAATGGCACATTCCCAGAGTGAAAAAAAAGGCTCATAATTTGTCTGTATCTGAGCTACTGTGTGTCATTCATTGTATATAAACCTTGGATTGCTGATGTTTGGACTGACCAATGGGAGGCTTTGAAGCCACCAATCGGCCATATCCTCCACAGGAATTCATAATGTGGAAAATGTCAAGGGTTCTGAATACTTTCCGAATGCACTGTACTTACAATCCAGCACACACATACACACTACATACTGTACACTCACAGACACAAAACACACACACATTCATATTGACGCCACATACTGTGCACAAACTTTCACGCTCTCCACATATGCTGCTGGTACCCATCTATCCGGATTGACTAGTCAGCTTTTACCCGTACCTAGATGCCTTCAGAAAGTATTCACACCCCTTGACTTTTTCCACGTTTTGTTACAGCCTGAATTGAAAATTGATTAAATTGAGATTTTGTGTCACTGATGTACACACAATACCCCTAAGTGTTTAACATGCCTTTTAAATGAATACCCCATCTCTGTACCCCACACATACAATTAATTATCTGTAAGGTCGCTCAGTCGAGCAGTGAATTTCAGGCACACATTCAACCACAAAGACGAGGGACGTTTTCCAATGGTTCGCAAAGAAGGGCGCCTATTGGTAGATCGGTAAAAAAACAGAAGCAGACATTGAATATCCCTTTGATCATGGTGCAGTTATTAACTACACTTTGGATGGTGTATCAGTATACCAAGTCACTACAAAGAAACAGGCACCTTCCTAGCTTACTTGCCGGAGAGGAATGAAACCGCTCAGGGTTTTCACCATGAGGCCAATGGTGACTTTAAAACAGTTACAGAGTTTAATGGCTGTGAAAGGAGATAACTGTGGATGGATCAACAACATTGTAGTTACTCCACAATACCAACATATAAGACAGAGTGAAAAGAAGGAAGTCTGTACAGAATAAAAACATTCCAAAACATGCATTCTTTTTTGCAATAAGGCACTAAAGTAATACTGTAAAAACTGTGACAAAGAAATTAACTTTTTGTCCGGAATACAAAGCATTATGTTTAGGGCAAATCCAACACATCAGTGAGTACCACTTCATATTTTCAAGCATGGATCATGTTATGGGTATGCTTGTCATCAACAAGTGCTAGGGAGTTTTTGGGGGGGGGATAAAAATAAACGGAATAGAGCTCACAGGCAAAATCCTAGAGGAAAACATGGTTCAGTCTACTTTCCAACAGACACTGGGAGACAAAATCACCATTCAGCAGGAGAATTACCTAAAACAAAAGGCCAAGTATACACTGGAGTTGCTTACCAGGACCATATTCAATGTTCCTGAGTGGCTTAGTTACAGTTTTGACTTAAATTGGCTTGAAAATCTATGGCAAGACTTAAAATTTGTCTGTCGAGCAATGATCAACCAACGAACTTGACAGAGCTTGCAGAATGTATAAAAGAATAATGGGCAAATATTGTACGATCCAGGTGTTCAAAGTTCTTAGACTTACTTAGAAAGACACAGCTGTAATTTCTGTGGTGATTGTAACATGTATTGACTCATGGGGTTGAATACTTATCCAATCAAAACATAGGCCAGCAGCATACCACCCTGCAACCCACTGCTGGCTTGCTTCTGAAGCTAAGCAGTGTTGGTACTGGATGGGAGACCAGATGCTACTGGAAGTGGCGTTGGAGGGCCAGTAGGAGGCCCCTTTTCCTATGGTCTAAAAAGACATCCCAATGCCCCAGGGCAGTGATTGGGGACATTGCCCTGTGTAGGGTGCTGTCTTTTGGATGGGATGTTAAACAGGTGTCTTGACTCTCTGTGGTCACTAAAGATCCCATGGCAGTTATCATAAGATTAGGGGTGTTACCCCAGTGTCCTGGCTAAATTCCCAATCTGGCCCTCATACCATCATGGTTACCTAATCATCCCCATTTTACAATTGGCTAATTCATCCCCATCCTCTCCCCTGTAACTGTTCCCCAGGTCTTTGCTGTAATTGAGAACGTGTTCTCAGTCAATTTACCTGGTAAAATAAGGGTTCATTTAAAAATGTGATGTTTTATTTTGTATTTTGTTTACAAATGTTAAAATGTTCCTTCCACCTTGAGTATTTTGTGCAGATCATTGACAAATTACAATGTAATCAATATTAATCCGACATTGTAACACTGGAAAATGTGGAAAAAGTCAAGTGGTGTGAATACTTTTATGAAGTTATTACCTCAACTACTTCGTACCCCCTCGTTGCTCCTCGTAGCTCCAGAACCGCGTCTATGATTCTATGAGGAAATAAATGATGGAGAGATGAGAGTTGCAGGCTCATGTCTATCAGAGTAGAGGGAAATAAATCACAGAGCGTGAATATCATTCTAGCTATGTGCAAGATACAGGCACGCTTCTCTCAATTCAATTCAAGGGCTTTATTGGCATGGGAAACATGTGTTAACATTGCCAAAGCAAGTAAGGTAGATAATATATAAAGTGAAATAAACAATAAAAATAAACAATACAAATTAACAGTAGACATTACACATACAGAAGTTTCAAAACAATAAAGACATTACAAACGTCATATTATATATATACAGTGTTTTAACAATGTACAAATGGTAAAGGACACAAGATAAAATAAATAAGCATAGATATGGGTTGTATTTACAATGGTGCGTGTTCTTCACTGGTTGCCCTTTTCTCGTGGCAACAGGTCACAAATCTTGCTGCTCTGATGGCACACTGTGGAATTTCACCCAGTACATATGGGAGTTTATCAAAATTGGATTTGTTTTCGAATTCTTTGTGGATCTGTGTAATCTGAGGGAAATATGTCTCTCTAATATGGTCATACATTGGGCAGCCACATCAATGTCCACGCGTTGGTCTATATAGTCTACAATGTTGAGCAAATTATAATCCCGGGCCGGCCCAACACGAATCAATTATCTGTCATATTTTCACATTATATTTTTATGGGGCAGCCAGGAGAAGTACAGAGGAGTCAACTTGAATTGGCCTAACTCTGATTGCTTTTATTATATTAATGTATTGTTTACATTGCAAACAGTGAAAAGTATTGTTCATGCCACGAGAGGTACCAGATCCTAGAAAATGGGTTCCGGAACGAAACAGTCCAAAACTGAGCGGTGCGGTATCCGGCACAAATTAAGCACCGACTACATGTTAATGTTTTTAATAATGTATGTAAATAGTAAATTATTTAGTCTGTATTGTATTTTTCGTTATGTGTCGCTCGGACCCAAGTAAGACTAGCTGTCGACATTGGCGTCGGGTAACGGGAATCCTAATAAAACTCAATCAAAAAATCTATTCATGGGAACCGCCAATTGACATGAACTGTTTCATTCCGAATATGGGTGAGGGGCCGGACCGGAAGTTTGATATCGTCTCAGCTCTGCTCTTTCATACCTCAATTGGTCCTTTCAGCGACAAACAATAGCATAGCAACCACTCTGATGACTGAATTAGCTGGCTAGCGAGCTACTGATAATTTAGCTTGGAATCCAGAAGAATCCAAAGTGACTGCACTAGTTTTGAACTAGCTAAGAAGCTTGCATCTTCAAAACTGGAACAAATCCGGAGACCCATCACACGCAGAAATCAGGTAACGTTAACACGTTAGCATTATCACGGCGAGTGACAGCATGGGGTAACGTTAGCTTTCTGGCTAGTGCTAGTAAGCACGAATCTTCTGATGTTGTGTGCTAACTACCAGTTAGCTAGGTAGGTAACAGAAAGCTTGATTGCTAAGTGTTATACCTTACATGCTAATTTACGTAATTACAATCACGTATTCGTTTTCCAGACGAATAGCTAGCTGGATTGGTCCCATCTATTGTGTTTGTGTAATTGCCTAGCTAACAGGAAGTTTAATGAGCAATCAACGTATTTATTGGGGTTGCTATGTAGTTAGCTTCAATCTTGTTAGGTAGTGGCTAGCAAAATTCATATCACAAACATACAGTAGCTATCTTGTGTAAAAAAATAATAATATGCAATTCCTGATGCACATTTTGCTTGGTTTTGTGATTTCTATTTTCAGGAATTGTAACGTTACATTGGAAAATGTGGGTATCGCTCACTTTTGGACGTTGACACCGCATGTGTTTCTCTGTCATGCCTCGATCAGACAGAGCGTAGTTACGTTTTGGTACACCTGAAGTCCATACATTTCCAATGGAACGCTGCGTTTGCCTTGCAGCATTTGGGACATAGTTCTGTGTGATGATGCATACGTTGGATTTATCCACATCGGCTGATGTTAAAAGGGCTTTATAAATAAATGTAATTGAAAATGTGATTAAACCGTATGTGTAGACCTTATATAAATATAAGCAGATGGTAAATGTCGAACTTTAGTGGATTTGTGTGCAACACAACATTTAGGATTACATAATGAAAAAAGTTTGACTGCAGAATGTATTAATCAGCATTCATGCAATCAAGCTATCGGTCAGATCGAGGCAAGTATAGCTTACTTGGCATGTGTACATTGCAAAGTAACCCGATGGGATGACACACTCTGCGTGCCTTGGCGATTCTGTACTGTACAGTTTATTAAATTGCACCAGTACTAAAATGAATCATTTAAAGCCTCTCTTTGAGATGTCGCTAGCTACCTGGATGATGTGCATGTTTGATCTTCGTGATGTTACCTTTTGCACATGCTCACTTTGTCTTTTTGTTCAATTTAGGGCAGGGTTTCCCTAACTCGGTCCTGGGGACCTCAAGGGGTGTATGTTTTGTTTTTTGCCCTAGCACTACATGCCATAATCAATTAATCATCAAGCTTTGATATTTCATTTTTTAAACCATTATTTTACCAGGTAAGCTGACTGAGAATCCATTCTCATTTACGGCATTGTCCTGGGAAATAGTTACAGCGGAGAGAAGGGGTGTGGAAGCAGGGGATGATTAGGTGGCCGTGATGGTATGAGGGCCAGATTGGGAATTTAGCCAGCTGTGTAGTGTTAGGGCAAAGAATTAACATGAACCAAGGGGCATGTGTCCCCTCAGATTTATCCTGTTTAACAAAAAGACATGTATTTTTTTAGTTTCTCTCTAATACTACTAGCCGCGTAGCAATTTTATGAAGTTTGCTTAAGCTAGCCAAAATAGTTTCCCAAACTCAAAACTAGCTACCAATAAGCAATTTCAGGCTGTCGTGGAATTATTCTAATCAAAAGGAGACTTTTTACATTTCTTCAAAACAAGTCAACTTTAATATTTAATTACTGCAGTAATGGACCCACCCGTAGGGGATTCGTTGAGAGCCCAACCAGCAGGACTAAGCCACAGCATTTTATAGCAAAGTCCATCCTGGATGTTCATGACAAACCACAGATAATAGAATTTATACAAAGGTCTGTTGCATGAGAGCAAAATGTACATTCAAATTTACATGGCTGGGCGATATGACAATATATATTGTGTGACGATAGACATTTTTCTATCATTTCATATTATGCTCTGTTTATTTTGTTGTCGCAAATCATACTCTACGGCAATATTTTTCATCAATTGGACGACGCTTTGTGTTGTGGAAGGAAATTTGCAACACAAACAAACATGGAAGAGAGTGAACGTGACGGAGACACGGAAATCGTACCTAAAAGAGCGGCAACTTCGGTCGCATGGACGTGGTTTGGGTATGAAAAGTCTGACACGGACCAGAAAACCGTCCACTGCAAAATATGGCACAGGCCGGTCCTGACAACAGGTCCAAACACCACTAACCTCTTACCACCTACGCAAGAATCATGTGAAACAGTACGGAGAGACTCTACGGGTGAGACCCAAAAAAGTACAGTCGAGTGCTCAAAACAAACCCCCGACTCAGACCTTGCAAGAGGCTTTTACCCGCGGCACACCATATGGCAAAGATTCATGAAGATGGAAGGAAATAACAGCTGCCGTTACAACTTAGATCTGCAAAGACATGGCCCCAGTTTACACGGTTGTGAGATGGTGCTTACACTCGACCCAAGGTACAAAATGCTAATTGATATGTGACACGTATTAATGCCCAAATAACATGCAAAACAGGCCCCCAAATATATATTTTTTCTTTTAGACCTATTTATTTTGTTTTCTATTTACCTTTTAAAGATTTTATACATTCATATTTTGTTACATGCTTAATTGAACATTTGCACAGGTTCTAAATAAATAGTAAATTATGAGTAAGTACCTTTTTATTTGTTCGTAATAAGAAATAGGCCTTTACATGTGGTAATTTTATATAAACTATTTATTCATTGAGTTTACAGAAAATGTGCTATATCGTGATATGTATCGTTATCGGCATATGAAATTAGCTATATCGGGATATGAGATTTTGGCCATATCGCCCAGTCCTACATGGTGCCAAATATCTGTCTAGTTCATTTACTGCTTGCTTATACAAAATACTAACGCAACCTATAGTACTAAATTCTTTCTTTAAAGAAGCTGGAGATTGGTTCTCCCTGTTACCGACAGACAGACACTAATCCTGGAATGGAATGTTGTCTTATCATCAATCCATCGTAAATCTACTGTCTCTGTTAAATCTCCCATGGGGCCCTCTTTCAGACTACACACAGATGAGTAAAAAAAACAAAACAATTCTGTTGCATAAAACAACCATTTGGTGCAATAACAGTATTATAACATAATCTTGTAATTTCTGTTCTCACAAGGCTGTCAATCAAGTTAGAGTAGCTAGCTTCGCCAACTATCTTTGCTGGAATGCCTGCTGGCAAGGTTGGTGGACTTAAAAAAAACTAAAGCAAGCAATAACTAAATAAGACTCATATCATATTTTAGCAGAGAAGCATATTTAGTTTATTTTAAACAGAACCACCAGTCAAGATGACAGACAGCTCAAGAGGTATGCTTCGGTATACAGAAAAATAGACATGGCAAAATTCTCCAATTTACAGACTTGGGCCTTACCCCACAGCCAAGTACTTTGTGCCCCCTCAGATTTTTGGGGTGCATGACACCCCTGGGAGCTCTGACTTAAGCCGTTTGCATGCTTCGGTTTGACTGGACTGAGGAAGTGTGCTCACATACTTCCTAAAATACCCTCGCTTGAATAACTAGAACGCGGCAATGGTACCGTTTGTCCATCTTGAGATGCCGTAGCCAGTACACACTTCCTGAAATTAGTCAGAATTAACGTAAGAACTCAAGAAGTCTATAATTAACTTTTTGCGTTTTTCTTGATCTTAGTCGCGCAATTGTACATTTAACTAAGATGTTTGTTTTTTTCAGTATTTCTCAACTGTAAAAATGTGCATAAAAACGATTTATCCCTTGTTGAATGACAACAAACACTTAACTGAAAAATCTCTGAAGTGGCATAGACTTCTACACGAACAGCTGAAAAAAATACCTTTCCGAAGACCAAAACAAACAAAAATATCACAATGTCATAATATATGCACAAACTGTTCTGAACTGTTTCAGAAGTTTGTGGACGCCTTTACAGATATGTTTCACCGTTATGTTATATGGTGCACATTTTCCTGTCCAGAGAGGTAGTCAAAGTGAACTCTGGAGGTACTAAGACCCCTTGACTTTTTCCACGTTTTGTTACGTTAAAGCCTTATTCTAAAATGTGTATGGATTTATTTTATTTTATATATATATATCTGCACACAATACCCCTTAACTTCTTGATACTACCCATCCCGTATCCGGGATCGTGAATACAGCCTCAGGCTCATTAGCATAACGCAAAGTTAACGATTTCTGAAAATCGCAAATGAAAATAATATGCCTTTTCTTAACAACACTGTCATCTCAGATTTTCAAAATATGCTTTTGAACCATAGCAAATCAAGCATTTGTGTAAGAGTATTGCAAGCTAGCTTAGCATTTTGTGTAGCATTTAGCACGCAACATTTTCACAAAAACCAGATAACCAAATAAATAAAATAATTTACCTTTGAAGAACTTTGGATGTTTTCAATGAGGAGACTCTCAGTTACATAGCAAATGTTCAGTTTTTCCTGAAAGAATCTTTGTGTAGGAGAAATCGCTCCGTTTTGTACATCACATTTGGCTACCGAAACGAACCGAAAATTCAGTCACCAAAACTTCAAACTTTTTCCAAATTAACTCCATAATATCGACCGAAACATGGCAAACGTTGTTTAGAATCAATCCTCAAGGTGTTTTTTCACATATCTCTTCATTGATATGCCGTTCGTGGAAGCCTGCTTTCGTCTCAGAATCCCATGGGAAAAATACCAGCAGCTGAAAATGACGCACCAATTTCGACGGAGGACACCGGGCGGACACCTGACAAATGTAGTCTCTTATGGTCAATCTTCCAATGATATGCCTACAAATACATCACAATGCTGCAGACACCTTGGGGAAACGATAGATAGGGCAGGCTCATTCCTGTCGCATTCACAGCCATATAAGGAGACAATGGAAAACAGAGCCTCAAAAATCCTGCTCAGTTCCTGGTTGCAGTTTCATCTTGGTTTTGCCTGTAGCTCCTGTTCTGGGGCACTCACAGACAATATCTTTGCAGTTCTGGAAACTTCAGAGTGTTTTCTTTCCAAAGCTATCAATTATATGCATAGTCGAGCATCTTTTTGTGACAAAATATCTTGTTTAAAACGGGAACGTTTTTCATCCAAAAATGAAATAGCGCCCCCAGTTTCAAGAGGTTAATGACAAAGCACTGTAGTGATGTCTCTTGCACTGAGATGCAGTGCCTTAGACTGCTGCGTCCATGCGCGTGTTAACTATTTAACTGTACTAGAATGTTTAAAAGGCCGCTCAAATTCGGTTCTCTGTATAGTTTTTGGGGGGGGGGCAAGTTAAATATCCAACATTGGTATCAGACAAAAATGTCATATCGGTGCACCTTTGACCTCATGGTTTGGTTTTTGTTCTGATGTGCACTGTCCACCGTAGAACCATTATATACACTACCGTTTAATATTTATTATTATTTAGTTTGATTTGTTTAACACCTTTTTTTGCGTACTACATGATTCCATATGTGTTACTTCATAGTTTGGATGTCTTCACTATTATTATACAATGTAGAAAATAGTAAAAATAAAGAAAAACCTTGAATTAGTAGGTGTGTCCAAACTTTTGACTGGTCCTGTTTATATCCCTCTCTCTCTCGTGTTTGTATACCATGTGCTTGTTCGTCATTGTGAGTGCTGCCTTAGTGGGGAGAATGGGATGGAAGACTGGCAAGTCTCTTCTTGTTAAAGTCTAAAGCAATGTTCCCTCATATTTTGGAGCACTGAGCAAATTTCAGGTATGCTGAGCGAAAACTTGAACTTTTTGAAAATTCTGTGTAACTTCCAGTGCGTGTTTACTGTGAAGACTAAGGCTGTACCTGTTTCAAGTTAGTTTTAACAGTCCCCAAGTTGGCTACTGTGGCTATTTGATCATAATGTAAACCTACCAGAGTGGCCTACCATTAAAAACAATGGAGAAAATCCATACCATAACATTTTAACTTAGAAATAGCCGTTCTATCATTCAGCCTACATTAGCAGCCAATGTGTGGCTTTCAATGCAGGCCTACATTCCATGAGACAAAAACTTGCAGGGCTTGACATTAACCTGTTATCCGCTTGGCCTTCAGACTAGGTGACTGAAAATGTTGTTTGACGCAAGAAACCACTTTACAAAATAAAATGCATTATTATTCCCGTACCATTATTATAGAGAATCAGACAAATTATGCTACCCTCTGCCTATTGACTACTTAGTTTATTCAAGCCTTACTCAAAATACAATACTGCCCCTTTAATAAAAAAATTAAAAGCTTTGTACATGACTCGCTTTTCAGATGTGTCTAGAAATGTACATGTTTTGTGCTCCTGTAGGAAGCAATCGCTCCCCTATTTTTGACTACAAATGATTTAACTGGTATAATGACTCACAAACTAGCAAAGGATATGAACATTGTGCACACGTGGCCACATGCAGCTCTCGCTTTGATCACAAAACAAACGCATCAACTCACGACCACTCATGCTGTAAACACAGTCCAGTTCAAAGTGAATGGCACAGATCCATATATGGCAAAGGTCTATTTGCATATAGGCCTACTACAGCTCTGACTGTTTGTCACACAGGTCTGGGTAGAATACGGGCTGAGTCGTGCATGTCAATGCAATAGAAGCCAACTTCGATGCGTTCTGCCTATTGCTTAGTTTTGTTTCTGTATGTTACATTGAAAGTGGCTAATATTGGGTTGATTCGATAGGAATTACCACAGTAAAGGAAAAAATTAGTAGTGTTAACAGGGAAAAATCTAGAACAGTGGACACTAACCCTTTCTGAGTCAAGATCACTGAGTCAAAATGCAAGCTGAGCTCTACCACTCAGATTTTTTTTATCATGACTTAAAAAATGTGAACCTGCAACATTAACCAATTCAAAATGGTACTGTAGCAATAAGATTTGTGCAGTAAACTATAGGCCCAATACATTCCCACCGCCCGACAGGATACTCTCGATTGTGCATTGATGACAAGCCAAATTTCTCCAGCCCCCTGAGGTTGAAGAGGCGCTGTTGCGCCTTCACCGTGCTGTCTGTGTGGTTGGTCCATTTCAGTTTGTCCGTGATGTGTACGCTGAGGAACTTAACTTTCCACCTTCTCCACTACTGTCCCGTCGATGTGCTCCCTCTGCTGTTTCCTGAAGTCCACGATTATATCCTTTTATTTTGTTGACGTTGAGTGTGAGGTTATTTCTAACACTACACTCCGAAGGCCCTCACCTCTTCCCTGTAGGCCGCCTTGTCGTTGTTGGTAATCAAGCCTACCACTGTAGTGTCGTCTGCAAACTTGAGTTGGAGGCGTGCATGGCCACGCAGTCATGGGTGAACAGGGAGTACAGGAGAGGGCTGAGAATGCACCCTTGTGGGGCCCCAGTGTTGAGGATCAACGGGGTGGAGATGTTGTTTTCTACCCTCACCACCTGGGGGCGGCCTGTCAAAGTCTAGGACCCAGTTGCACATGGCGGGCCAGCAGCCTTGTGAGGGTTAACACGTTTAAATGTTCTGCTCACATTGGCCGAGGTGAAGGAGAGCCCGCAGGTTTCGGTAGCGGGCCGTGTCAGTGGCACTATTGTCCTCAAAGCGAGCAAAGAAGTTGTTTAGTTTGTCTAGTTTGTCTGGGAGCACGGAGCCTGACCAGAAGACTGTGCCGTCTGCACCTTCTGTGGCGCCATTGTTTTGGGTTGCCTACTGGGACCCGATCCATTGTCCTGGGTGGTGGTCCAAACAGAGGATCCACTTCGGGAAAGTCGTATTCCTGGTCGTAATGTTGGTTAGTTGACATTGCTCTTATATCCAATAGTTATTCCCGGCTGTATGTAATAAGACTTAATAACCTCTTGATGCTATGGGGGCGCTATTTCATTTTTGGATAAAAAGACGTGCCCGTTTTAAGCTCAATATTTTGTCACAAAAAGATGCTCGACTATGCATATAAATGATAGCTTTGGAAAGAAAACACTCTGACGTTTCCAGAACTGCAAAGATATTCTCTGTGGGTGCCCTAGAACGGGAGCTACAGGCAAAACCAAGATGAAACGGCATCCAGGAAACCAGCAGGATTTTTGAGGCTCCGTTTTCCATTGTCTCCTTATATGGCTGTGAATGCGAGAGGAATGAGCCTGCCCTTTCTGTCGTTTCCCCAAGGTGTCTGCAGCGTTGTGACGTATTTGTAGGCATGTCATTGGAAGATTGACCATAAGAGACTACATTTTCCAGGTGTCCACCCGTTGTCCTCCGTCGAAATTGGTGCGTCTTTTTCAGCTGCTGGTATTTTTCCATGCGATCCTGAGGGGAAAGCAGGCTTCCACGAACTGCATATCAATGAAGAGATATGTGAAAAAACACCTTGAGGATTGATTCCAAACAACGTTTGCCATGTTTCGGTCGATATTATGAAGTTAATTTGGAAAAAGTTTGACGTTTTGGTGACTGAATTTTCGGTTCGTTTCGGTAGCCAAATGTGATACAAAACGGAGCGATTACTCCTACACAAAGATTCTTTCAAGAAAAACTGAACATTTGCTATGTAACTGAGAGTCTCCTCATTGAAAACATCCGAAGCTCTTCAAAGGTAAATTATTTTATTTATTTGGTTATCTGGTTTTTGTGAAAATGTTGCGTGCTAAATGCTACTCAAAATGCTAAGCTAGCTTAGCATACTCTTACACAAATTAGTGATTTGCTATGGTTCAAAAGCATATTTTGAAAATCTGAGATGACAGTGTTGTTAAGAAAAGGCTAAGCTTGAGAGCAGGTGCATTATTTGCGATTTTCAGAAATCGTTAACGTTGCGTTATGCTAATGAGCCTGAGGCTTTATTCACAATCCCGGATCCGGGGTGGGGAGTATCAAGATTTCCTGTGGAAACAGTGTAAGAAATGGTACATAAAAAAACTAAATGCTGCATAGTTTCCTAAAAACGCAAAGCGCGGCGACCATCTCTGTCGGCGCCATATCACACATCCCCGTTCCCTAACGACCATCCCCGTTCCCTAACGACCATCCCCATTCCCTAACGGCTGCCATCCCCGTTCTGCTGATTGCAGGAACAAGTACCTCTTGGATGCTCATGTCTTATCAGTCATCTCTCCCTTACAGCTCAGAATCTATGGCTCCACTGAACTTTTATAGCCACTTTGTTTGACTTTTTACTTGCCTGAAATCTCAAGTCACTTATCCAAAAATAAAAATGGTTAACACCGTGAGCCAAAAGGAGACTGAAAATGCTCTGACAGTTGGTGCTTAAAGCTAGTGAGGGAGATTCAGGGTGTTTCAGTGCTTTTTGTAGTTCGTTCCAGTCATTGGCAGCAGAGAACTGGAAGGAGAGGCGGCCAAAGAAAGAATTGGTTTTGGGGGTGACTAGAGAGATATACCTGCTGGAGCGTGTGCTACAGGTGGGAGATGCTATGGTGACCAGCGAGCTGAGATAAGGGGGGGACTTTACCTAGCAGGGTCTTGTAGATGACATGGAGCCAGTGGGTTTGGCGACGAGTATGAAGTGAGGGCCAGCCAACGAGAGCGCACAGGTCGCAATGGTGGGTAGTATATGGGGCTTTGGTGACAAAACGGATTGCACTGTGATAGACTGCATCCAATTTGTTGAGTAGGGTATTGGAGGCTATTTTGTAAATGACATCGCCAAAGTCGAGGATCGGTAGGATGGTCAGTTTTACAAGGGTATGTTTGGCAGCATGAGTGAAGGATGCTTTGTTGCGAAATAGGAAGCCAATTCTAGATTTAACTTTGGATTGGAGATATTTGATATGGGTCTGGAAGGAGAGTTTACAGTCTAACCAGACACCTAAGTATTTGTAGTTGTCCTCGTATTCTAAATCAGAGCCGTCCAGAGTAGTGATGTTGGACAGGCGGGTAGGAGCGGGTAGCGATCGGTTGAAGAGCATGCATTTAGTTTTACTTGTATTTAAGAGCAATTGGAGGCCACGGAAGGAGAGTTGTATGGCATTGAAGCTTGCCTGGAGGGTTGTTAACACAGTGTCCAAAGAAGGGCCAGAAGTATACAGAATGGTGTCGTCTGCGTAGAGGTGGATCAGAGACTCACCAGCAGCAAGAGCGACCTCATTGATGTATACAGAGAAGAGTCGGTCCAAGAATTGAACCCTGTGGCACCCCCATAGACTGCCAGAGGTCCGGACAGCAGACCCTCCGATTTGACACACTGAACTCTATCAGAGTGAACCAGGCGAGGCAATCATTTGAGGAACCAAGGCTGTCGAGTCTGCCGGTGAGGATGTGGTGATTGACAGAGTCGAAAGCCTTGGCCAGATCAATGAACACGGCTGCACAGTAATGTTTCTTATCGATGGCGGTTAAGATATCGTTTAGGACCTTGAGTGTGGCTGAGGTGCACCCATGACCAGCTCTGAAACCAGATTGCATAGCAGAGAAGGTATGGTGAGATTCGAAATGGTCGGTAATCTGTTTGTTGACTTGGCTTTCGAAGACCTTAGAATGGTAGGATAGATATAGGTCTGTAGCAGTTTGGGTCAAGAGTGTCCCCCCCCTTTGAAGAGGGGGATGATCGCAGCTGCTTTCCAATCTTTGGGGATCTCAGACGACACGAAAGAGAGGTTGAACAGGCTAGTAATGGGGGTTGCAACAATTTCGGCAGATAATTTTAGAAAGAAAGGGTCCAGATTTTCTAGCCCGGCTGATTTGTAGGGGTCCAGATTTTGCAGCTCTTTCAGAACATCAGCTGAACGGATTTGGGAGAAGGAGAAATGGGGAAGGCTTGGGCGAGTTGCTGTGGGGGGTGCAGTGCTGTTGACCGGGGTAGGAGTAGCCAGGTGGAAAGCATGGCCAGCCGTAGAAAAATGCTTATCGAAATTCTCAATTATGGTGGATTTATCAGTGGTGACAGTGTTTCCTATCTTCAGTGCAGTGGGCAGCTGGGAGGAGGTGTTCTTATTCTCCATGAACTTTACAGTGTCCCAGAACTTTTTTGAGTTAGTGTTGCAGGAAGCAAATTTCTGCTTGAAAAAGCTAGCCATGGCTTTTCTAACTGCCTGTGTATAATGGTTTCTAGCTTCCCTGAACAGCTGCATATCACGGGGGCTGTTCGATGCTAATGCAGAACGCCATAGGATGTTTTTGTGTTGGTTAAGGGCAGTCAGGTCTGGGGAGAACCAAGGGCTATATCTGTTCCTGGTTCTACATTTCTTGAATGGGGCATGTTTATTTAAGATGGTTAGGAAGGAATTTAAAAAAAAATATCCAGGCATCCTCTACTGACGGGATGAGATCAATATCCTTCCAGGATACCCCGGCCAGGTCGATTTAGAAAGGCCTGCTCGCTGAAGTGTTTCAGGGAGCGTTTTACAGTGATGAGTGGGGGTCGTTTGACCGCTGACCCATTACGGATGCAGGTTCATGTGGTTCATCAACTCGCCACCTGGAGAGCTACTGAGTGTGCAGGCTTTTGACCCAACCCTGTCAAACACCAGTCAGTAGCTGAATTTATGACAATGTGGTGTGTTTGAGCAGGGCTGGAGCAGAAGCCTGCACACCTAGTAGCTCTCCTAGACTGTCCTGGAGGATGGTTGGCCACCCTGCAACATTACAATTATACCTAGTAGCTCTCCTGGACTGTCCTGGAGGATGGTCGGCCACCCTGCAACATTACAATTATACCTAGTAGCTCTCCTGGACAGTCCTGGAGGATGGTCGGCCACCCTGCAACATTACAATTTTACCTAGTAGCTCTCCTGGACTGTCCTGGAGGATGGTTGGCCACCCTGCAACATTACAATTACAACCAACAACTTTTTGTAAAATAATTCCGTTCAATGAGCCAGGTATCAAATTCCTAAGTTTGGTGAGGTACCTAAGATGTTTATCTATATGTACGGGTAAAATGTTCAGGGGAGATCTTGACAGCATAGGAGTTAGCTAACCTTGCTTTGATCTTAACTGCATGATTGAAAGACCCTTTGATCCAATTCCAATCGGTGCAGCCTAATTGTTTGATATTGTGATTTGATATACATTTTTTTTTTATTTTTTTTTTACTTGTCTATTCGGACAATTTAAATCTGCAGCCTAATTGTTTGATATTGTGATTTGATATACTTTTTTTTTTTTTTTTTTTTGTCTATTCGGACAATTTAAATCTATAATCTGCTTGTCCAACATTTTTTTTTAAAACTTGCCCTGGGTAAGCGGACCACCATTATTGTCGAGCACTGCTGGTGTACTGTATGTCCAACTCAAGGGCTCATGTTAGCTTCCTCGGCGGCCAGCTTTGCCCCCTCTTCTTGGTCGGGCTATTTGTGAGGAGAATGAGCCGCCTTTACATTTTAATGTTGTGGCTGAAATAGCTGCCATTTGGACAAGTGTTTATGTAGCCCACCATGTCTTCAAAGAACAAAACAAAACAAACCGCAACAAGAAACCAAGAAGACACTTGCTGCAAATGTGTTAAGGAGCTAGCTGTTAACCTAGCTCTGAGGTCATTTCTCCAGCCCTTTCTTGAGTGGCACTGGTTGGTAGCCAACGGCAGAGTAAAGCCAGTACCAATCACTTGTAGTCAAACCGTTACCATGGCAGGTTCTGCCATGCTAACTCCACCCCTTTCCAAGAGAACGCAGCCCCCTCCAGTTTGATGGAAATTTGAAGTGACTTATCCAGGGTGCCTGTAGCTCCCTAATCAGTTCTAATCTGATCCACCGAGGATTAGAGATGAGTAAGGTATGTAAGATACTGCTTACATGTATGCCTGTCCTCTAGAAGGGAGACGTTGGCCATTCTTGCCTACCTAGTTCCAATTAGCTTCATCCAGTGAGTCTGAATTGAAGTGGACTGGTAGCTGGAGGTGCACTGTTCCTCTGGGTCATCTTGGTTGGAATTCAGTAATTTTGGCCCATTGTAGAGGGCAGTGTCGTCCGGGGACCACACTCGTCTCTTGCGCTGAGTGAGCAGTTGTCCGTGGGATCTCCCCCCTCCTACCTACACCTCATCCAGTGGGATCTGGTTGAGTTACAACTTTCATCATATTCTCCTTAGTTCCTTCTGAGGGATTACCATGGCTGTGCAGCAGAATAGGCCGTGAGTGACAATCCGCTGTCTTCCCGATCGGTTTTATTCAACTTTTTAGTTTTATTTTGGTGGGATACACAAAAGGTCAATATGCTGAATCAGGGTGCGGTGATGATCTTCACCGGGATCTGTGGGGCGTTGGTGGTCCTGGCTATGGGCTACTACGTCTACTGGTAAGTCATACTGGGAAGGAGGGGGGTGGACCAGCCACTAACCAGGGCCGTTCAGATGGCCTCCGGTAGATATCTGGACCAAATCTGTGACTTCAATGGGTGCCTGGCATTTTGCTTGGGGAGCTCCAAGAGTAGTTAGCTCATATCCCATCTTTAATCCCCTCGTCGGTATGTTCTACATGTTTACATTTACATTTAAGTCATTTAGCAGACGCTCTTATGACCCAGGCAATTGTATCAAATGGACTTTGAGAATCTTGTCCCCTTTTGGCCAGATGTGGGCTAATGGTTTTCTCAAATCCTAATTTGACCTTCCCTGGTGTTTGTAGAATAGATGGCTCCTATGGCCATACATAACCATATCCCCCAGTGAACCTGCAACCAGGTGATTGAGGAGAGGCAGCTGTTCCTTTCCTAAGCAGCTTTAACCCAGTGTCTGTACTCTGTAATCCTCTCCCAGGAATGTGTGAGGCCACAGGTGGGCCTTGCTTTCTTTCTCAGGCTCCTGGGGCTAGGCTGGAGCTCTGCTTACGCTGCCTGTTTACCTGAGTTGGGTCCCTCAGGTCTTGCTTCCCATGGAGAAGCAATTACTATATGATTCTTTGAGGGCTAGTCTGAGGTAATGCTCACCAACCTTGGTCTTGGAGGTGATCCTGGTTGAAAGGGTTGGAGCGGGAGAGAGTAAAACGCTGGGCAGAGCAGGGTTCGCCTGGTTTACCCCTCTTGTCAAAGCAGCTACTGCCTTCACACAATGAGGGCAACAGCTGACCGCCGGTGACCATAGCAACAAAGCAAACAACATTTTCGACTTCTGAAAAGTGAATTGCTGTAATACCGTAAGCATGCATAAAAAATTATTTACTGGCAATCACAATTATTAACCTAAAAATAGATTAGAATACAATTATTGTTTTTGGGTGTAATTCTGTTCCCCACCTAGCTCCATTGGAAATGAATGGGACACTCCTGCTTGTCTGGAAAGCCTTTAAAGGGGCAATCTGCAGTTGCTACATCCATTTCTGAACTTGTAGAATTTCTATGTACCCATTTGATTCTTGAAGAAGCAGTTTTGCAATTGTATTGGGAAATGACTTGTTTGGCAACGTGGTACCAGACATGTCTCTACTCCCAACCTACTGCTCTCGTCCCTGTGTTTGATTGCCTGTTTGTCCTACAGGTTGTGCAACACGTTGGAATGCATTTTGCCAATAGGAAATATACTAGGACTAGGCCAGCCCCACACACATACAATCCAAACGTTTTGACCCCTCTTGTCTAGACACTTCTTGTAGGTCTGAGAGAACTGGATAAGAGGTAGGCGTAACCAATAGGCTAGCTTAATTTTGACATTTAAAAAAAATGAAGTTTAACTGATTGCACCCAAATTGGCCATTCTATTCATATAATATTCATTAAATATAATACCCAACATCTGATTTGGACCAAACAACTTCTTAACCTCTTACATCTATGGGGGCGCTATTTCATTTTTGGATGAAAAACGTTCCTGTTTTAAACAAGATATTTTGTCACAAAAAGATGCTCGACTATGCATATAATTGATAGCATTCGAAAGAAAACACTCTGACGTGTCCAGAAATACCAAGATATTCTCTGTGCGTGCCCTAGAACGTGAGCTTCAGGCAAAACCAAGATGAGATGGCATCCAGGAAATGACAAGGATTTTTGAGGCTCTGTTTTCCATTGTCTCCTTATATGGCTGTGAATGCGAGAGGAATGAGCCTGCCCTTTCTGTCGTTTCCCCAAGGTGTCTGCAGCATTGTGACGTATTTGTAGGCAGATCATTGGAAGATTGACCATAAGAGACCACATTTACCAGGTGTCCGCTGTCCTGCGCCGAAATTGGTGCGCAAAAGTCACCTGCCAGTATTTTTCCATGGGATACAGAGAGGAAAGCAAGCTTCCACGAACTGCATATCAATGAAGAGATATGTGAAAAAACACCTTGAGGATTGATTCCAAACAACGTTTGCCATGTTTCGGTCGATATTATGTAGTTAATCCGGAAAAAGTTTTACGTTGTAGGTGACTGAATTTTCGGTTCGTTTCGGTAGCCAGATGCAATGTAGAAAACGGAACGATTTCTCCTACACACAGACGCTTTCAGGAAAAACTGCGCATTTGGTATGTAACTGAGAGTCTCCTCATTGAAAACATCAGAAGCTCTTCAAAGGTAAATGATTTTATTTATTTGGTTATCTGGTTTTTGTGAAAATGTTGCGTGCTAAATGCTACTCAAAATGCTATGCTAGCTTTGCATACTCTTACACAAATTAGTCAATTTCTATGGTTCAAAAGCATATTTTGAAAATCTGAGATGACAGTGTTGTTAAGAAAAGGCTAAGCTTGAGAGCAGATGCATTATTTTCATTTTATTTGCGATTTTCAGAAATCGTTAACGTTGCGTTATGCTAATGAGCCTGAAGCTTTAGTCACAAACCCGGATCCGGGATGGGGAGTTTCAAGAAGTTAACAAAGTAGTGGTGTGTTCAAAATAGAGGTCGACCGATTATGATTTTTCAATGCCGATACCGATTATTGGAGGACCAAAAAAAGCCGATACGATTAATCTGTCGTTTTTTATTTTATTTTTCTTTCTTTGTAATAATGACAATTACAACAATACTGAATGAACACTTATTTTAACGTAATATGATACATCAATAAAATCAATTTAGCCTCAAATAAATAATGAAACATGTTCAATTTGGTTTGAATAATGCAAAAACAAAGTGTTGGAGAAGAAAGTAAAAGTGCAATATGTGCCATGTAAGAAAGCTAACGTTTAAGTTACTTGCTCAGAACATGAGAACATATGAAAGCTGGTGGTTCCTTTTAACATAAGTCTTCAATATTCCCACGTAAGAAGTTTTAGGTTGTAGTTATTATAGGACTTTCTCTCTATACCATTTGTATTTCATATACCTTTGACTATTGGATGTTCTTATAGGCACTTTATTATTGCCAGTGTAACAGTATAGCTTCCATCCCTCTCCTCGCCCCGACCTGGGCTCGAACCAGGAACACATCGACAACAGCCACACTCAAAGCAGCGTTTCCCATGCAGAGCAAGGGGAACAACTACTCCAATTCTCAGAGCGAGTGACGTTTGAAACGCTATTAGCGCGCACCCCGCTAGCTAGCTAGCCATTTCGCATCAGCTACACCAGTCTAATCTCGGGAGTTGATAGGCTTGAATTCATAAACAGCTCAATGCTTGAAGCACAGCAAAGAGCTGCTGGCAAACGCACGAAAGTGCTGTTTGGATGAATGCTTACAAGCCTGCTGGTGCCTACCATCGCTCAGTCAGACTGCTCTATCAAATATCAAATCATAGACTTAATTATAACATAATAACACACAGAAATACGAGCCGGTCATTAATATCGTAGAATCCGGAAACTATCATCTTTAAAACAAAATGTTTATTCTTTCAGTGAAATACCGAACCGTTCCGTATTTTATCTAACGGGTGGCATCCATAAGTCTAAATATTCCTTTTACATTGCTCAACCTTCAATGTTATGTCATAATTATGTAATATTCTGGCAAATTAGTTCACAACGAGCCAGGCTGCCCAAACTGTTGCATATACCCCGACTCTACGTTCATTGAATGCAAGAGAAGTGACACAATTTCATCTGGTTAATATTGCCTGCTAACCTGGATTTCTTTTAGCTAAATATGCAGGTTTAAAAATATATACTCCTGTGTATTGATTTTAAGAATGGCATTGATGTTTATGGTTAGGTACACGTTGGAGCAACGACGGTCCTTTTTCAGAGAATGCGCACCACATCGATTAAATGCAACGCAGGACATGCTAGATAAACTAGTAATATCATCAACCATGTGTAGTTATAACTAGTTATTATTATTGATTGCTTGTTTTTCCATAAGGCAAGTTTAATGCTAGCTAGCAACTTACCTTGGCTTCTTACTGCATTCGCGTAACAGGCAGGCTCCTTGCGAGGAAGGTGGTTAGAGCGTTGGACTAGTTAACCGTAAGGTTGCAAGATTGAATCCCCGAGCTGACAAGGTAAAAATCTGTCGTTCTGCCCTTGAACAAGGCAGTTAACCCACTGTTCCTAGGCCATCATTGAAAATAAGAATGTGTTCTTTACTGACTTGCCTAGTTAAAGGTGTAAAAAAACAAACAAACAAAAACATTTGATTTTTTTCTGCAAAATCGGTGTCCAAAAATACCGATTTCCGATTGTTATGAAAACTTGAAATCGGCCCTAATTAATCGGCCATTCCGATTGAATCGGTCAACCTCTCGTTCGAAACTACCTAAAGTAAAACCGACTCGAGACTGGAGCAAATCGAATCCAAGTCTAGACCAAGATCGGAGGGAGGGCCAAACAGTCAAGATCGGGAGGAGGACAAGGGGTCCAAGACAGTCGAGACCGAGACCAGAACAGTGAGAGCCCACTTCAAGACCATGATTGTAATTTAGTCAAATCGCCACCATAATAAGAGTTGAAAATGTCCAGTATTTCTGTGTTCATGTTTCAGAACAACATATGGATTCTGAAGGTCAAATGTAGGCTGTATGGACACTGCAAATTATTACTAACCCAAATACAGTGGACAACAATGGGGGCCTTCTACGCCTTGAAAGAAGGGCTAAGGATTTATAAAATAATTATGATCATTCTAATTATATTATTTTCAATGATCTGATTTAATCTATTCAGTTCATTGGAAAGGGTTAACGCTGAAGAAAAAAAGTTCCAATCAGAAAAAAATGTGGGTGGTCTCTGGGGGGAGAAATCTAGCTAACTAAGTCAGACATTGGCTAGGCCATCAGAAGCTAGTATTCAGAACAGTATTAGGGCAAATCTATTGAGTGACAGCGGAATCAATCACATTTTCACTTGTAATGGGTGGATCCTTTTTTACAAAGGCTAACAAGGCTAGCTATCTTTTGTTGTAGGCTAGTTTTGCAGCGGCTGCAGCAGGTGTAATCGAAGAGAATGCTGTTGCTAATTTGTTAGCTTCTCCCTTTTCAATAACTTTCAACAAGAATACGTTTTTGCTGTGGTGGGCTAAATCAGGGTCCCACAGTGATTCTTGGTAGTCTTAAACAAATCTACTTTGAAACAAAAGTATACACCTCACATACATGGTTATTTAAAAAAAACTCCTGTACCGTGTCAGACAGAGTTGAAATCTATTACATTTTTGTTTTTGCAATCCAATATTACACATTATATACATCACAGAAGACTGAAATATTTAAAAAAAAAAACAGTTTGACATAGAAATTCGGGGAATGTTCGTAGTAATTGTTTTCAAATTATGAAAAATATTAATAACATTCTTCCCATGAGTCCAAGAGGGTGCTTTGGGTCATTGACTGCAGGAAATGGTTGTTTCAAATGATCTGTTGATTGGGACTGTATTCTTTTGTAATATTGTGTTCTTTTTTTTGTTTTTTTCTCAATCTGATTGGGTGGGTCTGCCACGGCCTGGCTCCCCAGGGGGTGGGCTTGTGTCCACCCAGGCACACTCATGCCTACGCCCCTGATGCAAACGGTGCAAGATGACTGTATTGAACTTCATAAATAGCCTACTAACTAAGACTTTCGGAGTAAATTATTTTCAAAACCTGGTTAGAATACCCATTGTTGCCTTAGTTACCATTTACTGGTAGATCACCTACATTTAAATGTCTTTCCTTCTGGCTGCCAATCACATTAATCTGTGAGCTGTTCCATGCCCTAAACCAGCTGAGAGCTGCGCGCTCTTGCTGCCTGCAGATGGTATTCCGCTGAAACTAGGCTGCGTGGGGCATGCATGTGAATATATTTGATGTGCTTTGTGATTATGTAGGCTACTTTGATACACATCAGTGGGGATTAAGAAGTGAGTATATGCAATGCTCCACACTGAGCCTATGTCCAATAGGTTCGCCACTGCGCAAACATGTCTATAATACATATCACATTTTATTGGTCACATGCAGATGTTTTTGCAAGCCAGAAGCAGAGCTGCCATATCTGTCAACACCTTCTTGTAATAAGGTAGTTGTGTGTGTATATTTGGCCTTGTCGAAGTGGTTTTGTGCGTTTTTACTGAATGGAGGCTGATAATCCAGAGTTTTTTTAATCCGCTGGTCCCGGCTGGTTTCTGGAAGAAATTAAGTCCTCAATGTCCGAGACAAAACAGACTACAAATGTATATGACACGAGACACTGAAAATATGGTTCTGAGACCGGTCTGGAATTACAGTCACAAAGACTAAGATGTGAGGAATCCAAATAAATGGTCAAAAGACACCAATGGAGATTTTAGACATTGAAGTCACTTGCATTTTCGCACATGAATTAGTTTAAAAGTCCCAGGTTTTGCTCACTAGATGCCGCTGTTCCTGCTGCCGCTGTTCCTGGCAAATGATCTATGGCCTGTTGTGTTTATTAAATTAACCCTTTGCAACTGAGTAGAAAGCCAATAGCTTTCGCTCATGGTGAAAATAATATTTTATGGATCCTTAACATTTCAGCCAGTCCTCCATGAAAGCAATTCAAAACCACACAGGCTCCTTCTCTTAGAAAAGTTTACAGCTAGACAGGGTGTGTAATTTATATCCAAAAACAATCACTGTTTCTATTGCCCCCTCAGTTAATTTTCTGCACATTTTGCCATGAGGCATATAAAAAATGTAGCCGTTTTTAAAATAAGTTTGCTGAAATTCTACGCTTTTTGCCTTGGTGCAGAGAATGTTTTTATTTATTTATTGCTAATTTCATGCAATTTAAAAACAAATTGCCATGGTTGGAGAGAAATTAGCAGTTTTACAGCTAATTTCCTGCAATTTTACACATTTAGCCATAGGATGGAGGAAAATGTTTGCAGTTTTTTTATATGATAACTGATGATCAATGGGCCCCACCCCAGTCGGTAATTCGACCATGCTTATTACAAGTTTAGACAGCTGGTCGCTAGACTAATTTACCATTTAAAACATTTTTTTTACTGACATGGTCTGAGTGACTGATACACAACCAAATTTACAATTGCAAATTTATATTATTCTAACTCCCAAAAGTATCTCTTTTTTGTGTGAAATTGATCCGTGGGCCGACAAAAGGGGGTCACCAGTTGACCATCCATGGTTTAAACAAAGAGCAGCCACTTCTGGAAAGAGCGCACACACTACTAATATGACACTGCCATTTTACTGTATTTTACTGTATCTATGCCTATCACCATGATTTAAGCTAAGCCAATTGTGAGAGGCAACACTTAGGCAAAATCTCCTCCAGTCCTTTTAAATCAGAGAATAGAATAAGCCTTGAGCTTCCATGGGTGTTTGATCTCGTTTATAGGCTACAGTCTGGATTAAAATATCCCCATCACCTGCTGTGTAGTGGACAAACATCAAAATGGAGCTGGTTTAACACCCATTCAGTGATGTTCAATACAGCACACAGACTTGACTTCTCAGAACTGTGCAAGATGAGATACTAAGAATGTTTTGCACTTAGGAAGGTAGTGTTTGAAATGTAGTCTGCACTGCTGCCTTTCTGCCAAACGATTCTACACACGTACACATTGCACACATCATTGCACTTGCACACAATCTCTCTCTGTCTGTCTTCCTCCCTCTCTGGAACGCTGGTCATTTGTCCCGAACAATGGAGACATGGTTGGCCTGTTCTGAGAGCGAACAAAACGCATCCTATTCCTCTCACAAATAAACACTTTGCAACCCATTGCCTCCTTTTTGAGAGATGCCATTTAGCAGGCTCTTTTATCCAAAATCAATTTAGTCATGCGTGCATCTTAATTATTATTAATAACTTTGGCGATGTAATTTACAAAATAGCCTCCAACATTCTACTCAGCAAATTGGATGCAGTCTATCACAGTGGCAACTGTTTTATCACCAAAGCCCCATATACTACCCACCACTGTGACCTGTATGCTCTCATTGACTGGCCCTACATATTCGTCGCAAATCCACTGGCTCCAGGTCATCTATAAGTCTTTGCTAGGTAAAGCCCCGCCTTATCTCAGCTCACTGGTCACCATAGCAACACCCACCCGTAGCACGTGCTCCAGCAGGTATATTTCACTGTTCACCCCCAAAGCCAACTCCTCCTTTAGCCACCTTTCCTTCCAGTTCTCTGCTGCCAATGACTGGAACGAATTGCAAAAACCACTGAAGCTGGAGACTTATCTCCCTCACTAACTTTAAGCGTCAGCTGTCAGAGCAGCTTACTGATCACTGCACCTGTACACAGCCCATCTGTAAATAGCCCACCCAACTACCTCATCCTCATATTATTATAATTTTTTGCTCTTTTGCACCCCAGTATCTCTACCTGCACATTCTACCATTCCAGTGTTTAATTACTATATTGTAATTACTTCTCCACCGTGGCCTATTTATTGCCTTCCCTCATTTGCACATGCTGTATATATACTTTTTATACTGTATTATTGATTGCATGTTTGTTTATTCGATGTGTAACTCTGTTGTATGTGTCAAACTGCTTTGCTTTATCTTGGCCAGGTCGCAGTTGCAAATGAGAACTTGTTCTCAGCTAGCCGACCTGGTTAAATAAAGGTGAAATGAAATAAATACATTTAAAAATGCTCCTGCATGGGGTTGAAGGTCACAGTGGACTGGAGGGCTGTGTTGTGACTCACTGGTGCGTGTGAGTGAAAATGCATCACAGAGACCCACTTATAGTCCCTGTGCTCTGACACACCTTCTGTAACAACACATGTAAGCCTCCTCGTCTGTCACGCTCATTCGGTCTGTGACTTTATTCATTATTTTCTGTGACAGGCACTCGCACACACAGTAGTACAGAATCTAGACAAAGGCTAGAGCCCCCCCCCTCTGTCTGCTAGCTTGGAGCTTAGTAGGTTCTGGTTGTTAATGAGGTAGACCAGCTTCTACACTACCACTTCTTCTTGACTGTACACTTTTGTGCAACCATACACTATGGTTTACAGTAGGCTTTTCTGTTTTCTGCCTGTGATGACCTGTCTCTCGGTCTGTCCCTTTCCCAGGTCCGTAATACTGAGTGAAGGGCCGTGCAGGAGGGGCTTATAGAGAGGGAGTCCACCGTGGTGAGAATGAAACATTGATGTCTTCTCGGCTCGCTCAACCGCACACGTCGTTTGAAATGTATTTATTTGATCTTCTCTCTGAGCAAACGCATCTAATGTAATAACATGTTCACTGTTTCTCCTTTTACTCTTTCTCCTCTCCCCTTTTTACTGCTCTGTCCTTTTAAATCTCCCTCTTCTCTTCCTCTCTTCACCACCCCTCTTGTTATCTTACCTACTTTCACCTTCCTGCCTCGCTTCCCCCCTCTTCCTCCTGCACCCTCCCACTCTCTCTACTCTCTCCCTTTTCCCACAGGTCCTTAGTAGTGTGCAGAGGAGAGGAGGCTCCTCAGTAGCAGCAGCCATGGGTCTGTTAGCCTATCTGAAGACCCAGTTTGTTCTGCAGCTCCTCCTGGGCTTTGTGTTCGTGGTGAGCGGCCTCATCATCAACTTCATCCAGCTCCTCACCTGTGTCCTGTGGCCCTTCAACAAGCAGCTCTACCGCAGGATCAACACCAGGCTCTCCTACTCCCTCTGGAGCCGTGAGTCCCCCACGCTAGAATGTGTGTGTGTGAGAGATCCCGTGTGCATTATAAGACCTTGTGTCACACCTCAAAAGGGGATCTTGTGAAATAATGAATCTGGCGCTTCGATATTGATCATTTTGACTCCGTGGACGGTAGTTGAGTTGATTTTAATTTCTATATTTGGACTTGTTGCAGAGCTGGTGATGCTGCTAGAGTGGTGGTCGGGCACCGAATGCACCCTTTATACAGACCAGGCCACGGTGGAGAAGTTTGGCACGGAGCACGTCATCATCATCCTCAACCACAACTACGAGATTGACTTCCTCTGCGGCTGGACGATGTGTGAGCGATACGGAGTCCTAGGGGTCAGTGTATCTTCTGTCTCGACTATCTACTATTCATCAGTCACTAAATGGGGGTCATCTCAATAGTCCAAACTCATCGGCCTCCCTACTTTGCCGCCTTTCTATTATCAGCCCCGATCCGAAAGAATCAGACATGTGAAACCAAATGACGCCTTCCCATATTACTCTCAACTGTTGTGCGTCTTCAGATTCCGTAGCGATAAAGAGAAGTAGATGAGGTTGATCCTATAGATACACTTCAGGACTCTTACCGTTCCCACGCTTTCTTTTCCTGCCCAGAGTTCCAAGGTGCTGGCCAAACATGAGCTGCTGAAGGTGCCTCTGATTGGATGGACCTGGTACTTCCTGGAAATTGTGTTCTGTAAGAGGAAGTGGGAGGAGGACAGAGACACTGTGTTCAGTGGTCTGGACAGACTCAAAGACTACCCTGAGTTTATGTGGGTGAGTTTGTCTCCTTTGGTTAACCCTTTACACTCATGGGAATTGGCCTATATGGAGAGGGCTAAATTAAAATGTTTCTTACAGAAGACATATGAAAAGCATATACATAAGAATAGTAGCAATTGAAACAGTTTGGAGATTATGGGGAAATTATTACACCTGAAGTTGAGGGGACAACATTTCACCTGACACAAGACTGAATGCTTGATTTTATGTGCATTTTACATATACTGTACTTTTCAACCGCATTTGTTGATAACAGAATCTGACGATTCTTTGGATACATTCAGTAGCATAAGAAAATAGCATAAGAAAATGTGGGGTAGGTGCAACAAGAGTTTGAGTGAGAGGACTAACTGGTGTCTCCAAGTGGCAACACACCTCTCCAAAGTGTGCCGTTTCTAAGTAATTGCCATGCTCACAGAAGGGTCTTAAACTATAGGGTGCTTTTTGTTGTTGTTGAGTTCTCCTAGCTGTGCCGTTGAGGAAATAGAGCAAGCACACTAGTAGTTTTGTTTGGAACACAACCCTGCATCCCCGCCGTCACACAATTACTGTTCTTTACGCAATCCAAAAGCAGCCCATTTTTAAATCGCTATCTGGGTCAGGTGGGCATACTTTGAAAGCTTGTTCTCTTGCCAACAAAAGGATCATCATTTTGGTGCGCATAGAAATGAGTCATGAGTAGGGTTGTTGCAGTGACCATATTACCGCCACACCAGTCATCATGAGTAGGGTTGTTGCAGTGACCATATTACCGCCACACCAGTCATCATGAGTAGGGTTGTTGCAGTGACCATATTACCGCCACACCAGTCATCATGAGTCATGACCGCAGTCAAATTCCACGTGACCGTTGAATCACGGTAATCTCATTTGGTGCACTCTGTACGTGCGTTGGTACTAGTACCCAACTCTCTAACGACCACCAGGTCGCTAATGGTCTGGTTCTCAGGGCTCTATTGTCCCTCGAACCACTCTGACAGCAATGCAAATGAAATAGAAAATCACATCAAACACTTATCAGTATCATGCTTTTGAAAAGTTCAAGACTGAGTGGAAAACATGGCGGTTGTGGATGTTGTTTCAAAGCCAAACGCAAGGAAATGGACAGTGCTTTCAAAATATGGGTAGGCCTTAATACAGTCTGAGCCCAAGCCCCCACCCCCGCGCAGTGACAGGGGCTGTCAACAGTTTTAATGCAATATGTTTTGTTGAGAATTATTTTTGTATTTTTTTTGATGTTACCGAACAGATTCCAGTTGGTTTCCAAAGTTAAGGCTGCATGCTTCTCCATGGTTGATCCAAAGTTAAGGCTGCATGCTTCTCCATGGTTGATCCAAAGTTAAGGCTGCATGCTTCTCCATGGTTGATGCATGGAGTGAAATAAGGGTTCTGATCAGCCCAGACACTTCTATATGTAGTCCCGTATGAAAGCGTTTTGATGGTTGCCACTAAAAAGAGGATGATCTCAGCTGCGACTTTATTTCTCGGCTGCTAGTATTAAGCACACTGCTCCACTATAAAACTGGAATAGCCTACCCTGCATGATTATGAAAACCGAACTGTGGAAAGCGGCCTCCATGCGCTATTCGAGTGCACACTTATGAGGTTTCTTTATTCCCTCCCTGCCCCTGTTTCTTTATTCCCTCCCTGCCCCTGTTCCTTTATTCCCTCCCTGCCCCTGTTCCTTTATTCCCTCCCTGCCCCTGTTCCTTTATTCCCTCCCTGCCCCTGTTCCTTTATTCCCTCCCTGCCCCTGTTCCTTTATTCCCTCCCTGCCCCTGTTCCTTTATTCCCTCCCTGCCCCTGTTCCTTTATTCCCTCCCCCTGCCCCTGTTCCTTTATTCCCTCCCTGCCCCTGTTCCTTTATTCCCTCCCTGCCCCTGTTCCTTTATTCCCTCCCTGCCCCTGTTCCTTTATTCCCTCCCTGCCCCTGTTCCTTTATTCCCTCCCTGCCCCTGTTCCTTTATTCCCTCCCTGCCCCTGTTCCTTTATTCCCTCCCTGCCCCTGTTTCTTTATTCCCTCCCTGCCCCTGTTCCTTTATTCCCTCCCTGCCCCTGTTCCTGCCCATTTGACAACGGGCCATTCTACATCAAAACGTATTGTGTGTGTGTATATATTATTATTTTATCCAGCTAAGTTGAATTATATTCTTCTTACTATGAAATCATATAAAATAATGGCACGTGACTTATAAGCATATATTCTCTGCTAAATGAACTGGAGATGCTAAACATGTTTATGTTAATTAACGGTCAATTACTGTGAGAACGGCAGTCATTTGCTTGACAATAACCGGCAAAATGTCATGACCGCCACAGCCCTAGTCATGAGTGCTTTCAGGTGGGTGTTCTGGACTACCCAGGGTATGACGCCGCGTGATCTTGGAACTGAATCAAACATGGTGACCATAAACGTTGACACTGTGTATGACATGGAAATGTGAAGTGCACTTTTGGACTGTTTTACTTGCCTCTGACATCAAAGCGGTATTTTATTATACTCCTCAACATCTCATCGTTCAAAATACATTGACTCCTCTTAATTTACAGCATTTCCCTCAGTCAGACGACAAAAAAAGTTGCCCAATTTAGCGGGAGGGTTGGGGGCAACTTCTTGTCACGTGTGTTGCTCAAGTTCAGAACGTCTTGTCAGTCAAAAACCATACAGCGCTGTAAAGTGGAGAGCCTGAACTGTACAGTCAGTGCGTTCCAATTTAGGTTCTTATCAGTGCCCAAATCTGCAAATATCTACCCGAATATGGGTACGAGTGTAAAGGGCTAAGGCCTACATTTTTCTATCCTGGGCCACATGACTACATTTCTTGACATTCTGTTGGCAGCGCACATTAGGCCCAGACAGCTCGTACAGTGAATCTACACACAGGACTGATCCTTGAGCTCCCAGCTTCAGTCTGCCGTAACTCATTGGACGAGGTCCAGGAGTTTGGTCTTGTCTGGAACAGGTCTGGTTAGTGTTATTCATCAAGCTGAAATGCCACAGGGCAATCTAGGTCAGTGGGATTCTGGTCTGGCTCCTAATAGCCCTCCCTAACGATCTTTAGACACATGTTGTTGCTCAGGCTGCAAGTTTCCACTTCCACCTCTCGTTACGGTTACCGTGAACGACAGAGATTTGGCTAATCAGGTCGTCTGATCTGATTTAAGCAACACCTAGGAATCGCATGACTGACCAACTCGCCTCGGGGACAGGAGGACAACAAGATGTGCAGTGTTCTCTTTTAAACAGTCTTCTATCTGTCTGAGGATGTATATTTTGTTGACGCTGCACCCACTCTAAATGGAAGTCCTTGAGGTATGATAAGAACTTTATTTCGAGTAACGTTTCCTGGAGGTGCACTTGATCTGTAACACAAGCTGGCCCTGCTGGGGAGTCTTAAGAGGATAGGGGAAAGGAGGTCACCTCAGCTGATGCGTGCCTGTCTGAACCAGTAGTGTATCTTGTGTATTTCTAAACTTGCTGTTGTTTTTTTTTAATCTTTGCGTGTGTTTCTCTAAGCTCAACGTTTTGCGCGCGTCTGTGAATCCCTTGTGAGTGCACGTTTGTTGACGCTCCTTTTCCTGTCTCCGAAGTTCCTGCTGTACTGCGAAGGCACTCGCTTCACAGAGAAGAAACACCAGATCAGCATGGAAGTGGCAGAGAGTAAAGGCCTGCCCAAGCTCAAATACCACCTGCTGCCCAGAACCAAAGGCTTCACCACAACACTGAAATGCCTCAAGGGCACAGGTGGGGCATGCACGTGTCACGCGCACACACACACACACACACACACCCGCGCAGTTCAAAATAAGGTCTCGTATTTATTCTAGGTTTTCTCTTCTGTCTTTCATTGTTTTTAGTGTCTGCCGTGTATGATGTCACACTGAATTTCAAAGACCACCAAGTCCCCACTCTGCTGGGCATAATCAACGGCAAGAAATACATGGCAGATATGAGAATCAGGTGGGTACTAATCAATATGTGTGACCCTGTGGCTATTACTTGAGCCGTTTCAAGTGAAAAGCCATGACGTTCTGTTAGCCTCTTGGCTTTCTTTCAAAAGGCTAATAGTAAGCGGGACAGTGGACTTCTCAGAACTGAACCAGAATCTTACCTAACACTCCTTTGTGTTGCTGGGGTAGTCCTGTCCTACCCAACCCGCAGAGGTAAAGGGAGAAAGGCATCAACAGAGATCACGGTTTGCCCTGCGGTGAAAAACAGGACTCGGTGGCCTTGTGTCCTTGAGCCCATAAGTCAATCATGAGTTACAGTACCAGCCTTCAGTAAAAAATAAAAAAAACTCTTAGGGAGAGGTGAGTAAAACTATAAGATTACAGGGAGCCATTTGTCAATGACAACATGGGCTGTTTCTTTTCAAATCATAATGACCATTTGAATGAGAACATTGAGAGACCTTCAAAGCCTTTCCTTTAAATTAGATTACACGGAGGGGCATATCAAAACAGCTCCACTGCGTGAATGAGCCCCTTGTCCGAGTCTAAACGGGGAGAGTAGCCTGGTGTGGCAAAAACAGGTGCTTGTGGCAAATGATACATAATGCTATACATCCAAAGGCTGTTTTACGGCCCTGTTTTACTGTAGATGAACACTGTCTGAGGTGCCCCATCTGAACTTTGGGTGAGTTTGCCCCCTGGTGGTTAGATGCTGCAATACCAGACTCATTCTCTACTCCATGGTTTACCAAATGTGGACCTGAGTGAACGTTTTGGTGTTTGCCCTAGCACTACACAGCTGACTCAAATAATCAACGCTTGATGGTGAGTTTTTTTAAAATTTGAAGTCAGCTGGTTTGTGATAGTGCAAAAACCAAAACGTGCACCCGGGGGGCTGGACCGAGTTTGGGGAAACCCTGCTCTACTGCACTCCATAGCAGGCTCCCCCTGCTATCTCCTGATTTTGTGTTGACTGCTTGTCTCCCCTGCTCCTTCTCCCTACAGACGGTTCCCTGTAGATGAGATCCCAGAAGATGAGAAGGAGTGTGCCAACTGGCTTCATAAGCTTTACCAGGAGAAGGTAGGGCTCTTCAGTGCTTGAGTTGTAACTGCATATGGTTAAATGCAGTTTTGTTCCCTGTACAAGTCTCACACACAGATAAACTCCCATGTGAGATGAGTTACTGACACATACCTTATTTGGAAGTAACAACAAAATATGTTTAACCAGGTTTGGTAGTACCTTGACATTCATTCTGTGTCCCTCAACAGGATGCTCTGCAAGAACACTATCATAAAGAGGGCACTTTCCCAGGTCCCACCATCACCCCTCCTCGCCGGTTGTGGACGCTACTTAACTTCTTTTTCTGGGCGACCTTGCTGCTCTCGCCCCTCATAAACTTCGCCTGCGGTGTGGTGGTCAGTGGCTCCCCCCTCCTCATCCTCGGCTTCAGCCTCTTCCTTATCATTGGTGAGTAGAGGGTACATAATGTCTCCTCGTTACTCTTACCTTAGGCTGGGGCGTTGATCCAATAACCATGAGGTTTATAGCTAACTCTTAACACACATGGGGATGTTGACTAATGTGCGTAGTTCCTGACAACTAATGTTTTCTGCCTCCTTTGAGATTTGGTCCATAATCTCTGTCTGTTATCTTTTTGGTCCTCCTCAGCCTCCATAGCCATCCGGCGCCTGATCGGTGTCACCGAGATAAAGAAGACGGGCTCCAGTTACGGCGACGAGGGGGCTAAGAAACATCACTAGAACTCTCCCTCCCGACCGCGGTTGGTCGCTCTCGTACGGTCCACCTGCGGTCCCCTTCCACCTATTCTGTTGTCCTGAGGTGTATGCGAGTAAGCACTCCGGGGGGGGGGGGGTCCAACCGATTTACACCAGAGATGGATCTGGACGATGAGGGAAGGAAGAGAAGGAGGGGTTTGACCATGGGAGGAGTGTAGAGAGAAAAAGGAGACCATCTGCAGCCAGCTCTCTGTGGAGTAGGAGAGGGCAGGACTGACAACATGGACATGCTCCTTGCCCCCTTATCCAACCCTGTCAAACCCCCCCCAGTCCCCCCGCCACCTCGCACTCTTCGACTCCTTTGACCCTAGGAACCAACCCTATCAGCAGCTCTCCTTTCCATAACTTTCTTTTGAATCTTTGATTTGAGGTTGAGGTGTTACTTCAGTGTTCACCTTGTAACATGCAGTACAGTATATCTCCCCCTCGTTCTACCGAAAAGCCGGACAGAGCTCAACAATGCCACCATTTTCCTCACCTACGCGCCTAAATATGTTGCTGTCCGCCTAGAAAAAAAAATCGCCCAGATGATAATTGTTGCAATGATTTCACTGTACCGCAGCCCCTGAGTGCCATGGGGAATACACCGAGCGCAAATTCATGACCGTTTGTAATTGCACCATTACTACAAAGACAACGGCTTGTGACTTCCCAAATATTTTTCATTGTGCTCCTTCTTTGTGTACTTTTTTCAACTTAGGCACACGTATGCTCCCTGTACAAAAAGGTCAGTGTAGAGGCCTGCCAGGTTTCCACTTTGCTTTTTACCTCTGAGAAAAATGTGTTTATTTTCACTGTGCTTCATCTCTCTGTTGTGGGAACCATTTTTATTCATGAGCAAATATAATGGGGTGGTTCTATGATTCTACAAGTCTATGCATTCTTACCAAGAGAGTCAGCTAGAGTTTGGCTGCTGTTGAATATTGCTTAGCTCTGTTAAAAATAAGTCCCTATGTTCAACAGCAGAGATGGGACTTCCAGTGTTTTAAATACTGAGTCAGGGTTCTGTGTGTTAAGACTACAGCAAGGGCTCTGTATTCATTAACTTAATGGTAACTTATTAGCATTGTCATGATATTACACACCACTATTCCAACGCCCCCGGGTTCTGACCCTAATTATTTTATGTATGTAGGTTTTTACAGCATTCTCCATTGCTTGCTCACCAGTAGATATCTGCACACACATTATCATGCCAGTTCCCGAGTGAACTATGAACTTGTTCTCCTGCCATCTCTGCTCTGGTTTAAACATGCTAAACCACCCCCAGTGTTAGTGTGACCTCTTATAATAACCTTAACCACCAATTCCAGTCAGAACAGACAATGATAACCCCAACCGCCCTTTATAATTGAAATGCAGTACTTACTGAATGAATGAGTTGTTCTAATGATCGAAGCTGAGAGCTGCTGGTCTCACTGCCATCCCCTTCTCTCCTAAAACAGTGATGGGGTTGGTAGTGGCATTAGTGTATGGAAACCCAGCACTTACTACTGTCCACTTGTAACCTCATTACTGAAAGGACATTTGATTCTGCTCTTCAACTCTAGACTGTAGTAATGTTTGCCTTAATTCAAGTTTGCTTAGGCTAGGGTGATTGTTTGATTGGTTGCTAGGTTCCCTCCCCACCACATCTCTCCCTCCACTACAGTCTTCTATTCAGACACACTCCACCAACCCTTCATCCATAATGGTGCACTGTGGGTAGTTGAGTTCTCTCCGGGGTAGTACTGACATGTTTATGGGTTTATTATGCCAAGGTATATGTTGAGGTGCGAGGATCAATAGGACCTTATTATCAGTTGCCACCAATGAGTAACATGAAGTTACTAAAACTACTTTTGGGTCCTGAATTGCACAGGAAGGAATATTTATTTTCATTTTATTTTGCTGCAATTCATTGTACGGCAGAGCGCCACCCTAGGCTCAGGCACTGCATTTGCTTTTAAAACATGTTACATTGTTTATCTCTACTCATTGGACAATTATTTACACTCTATGATGGTAGTCTTAATGGTGACCTGCCCCATCTGTGGTCTGAGGGGTTGGCGTATTGAGGGGTTGGCGTATTGAGGGGTTGGCGTATTGAGGGGTTGGCGTATAGGGAGGCGGATGACTCCTTTATAACTGGGATTGTCAGTGCAACATGCAAACATGATAGCAACATGTCATCACTAGTCTAAAGAACTCCAATCTTTTCTCCCTATGTTGATGTCCTTTTGTTTTTTTGTTTTGCGTTAAATGTTGTTTTTTTTTAACCAGGACAGATTCATGCAAGCCTTAACAGACAGAGTGCAGCTTCATTGCATTGTGTGTGTGTGTGTGTGTGTGTGTGAACTTAGACAACACTTCCTCAGTAGTATTAGGTTTTGATTGGCAAGTAGTGAGGGACACTGACTCAGTAAGATTCACATAAATCTGCCCTCTGTTAAAATGATGAGGAACTCGTGTTTTATTTCTCACTCCAGAAAAAATGGGTTAGGGTTAAAGTATAGCTATTTGTAAAGCTGACGAGATGCGGGTCCCATGAGAATCTGCTCCTAGTTACAGTAATAGTTAAGAGGGACCCATTTTAATAATACTTACTGTCCCGTGATGCTTCTGTCTTCGATACCTCTGTTACAACTCCTGTTACATCTCTCAACTGTTACAGTAGCTTAGGAGATATATGTTCTATGTTTTGGGGCATAATGTTCTCATCTCCAGTCTACTTCCCATAACTCAAAACTACAGTACCACCTCTCCCTCAGGTATCTATCAGTCCAGCTCTGTGTATAAGGTGTATATATTTCAGTGCAACAGAACATGCAGAGAAGTTAACCTGTGGGTTTTTACTTGGGGGAAAAATCCCACTAACTTTGAATTTTCTGATTTTTGGTCAAGTTTTCGAAACTTAAGAATTGGGTAACGTTAGAAATACAACACTGAAATCTGACCCTTTTTGGCTTAAAAGTTGAGTCAAGATGTGCCACTTATTTGTCCTTTTTCTAAATATCTGTTTATTCAATGAAACAATTATTAAAGGATTTAATCACAGTTGATTTCTAATGCTGTCAGTTTGTCTGAATGAATTTCTCAGTTTGCAGCAGAATCCAGATGTCATTCTAATGAGACCAAGTCATCACAGGAGGGTGCTGAGGGGAGGCCGGCTCATAATGGCCGGAATAGAATGAATGGAATGGTATCCTACACATGGAAACCATGTTAAATGTGTACGATGCTTTTCCATTCACTCCATTCCAGCCATTACTATGAGCTTGTCCTCCCCAATTAAGGTGCGACCTGTGGTTGTCATGAACTATCAATACAGACAATGGTAGAACCACACACTGCAAAAAGTTACATCTAAGCAAGTTTATATAATATATTGAATAATAATTCACTTAGTTCTATATATACATACCTACAGTACCAGTAAAAAGTACGGACACCTACTCATTCCGTTCTGCAGCGATACGCCATCCCATCTGGTTTGCGCTTAGTGGGACTATCATTTGTTTTTCAACAGGACAATGACCCAAAACACACCTACAGGCTGTGTAAGAGCTATTTAACCAAGAAGGAGAGTGATGGAGTGCTGCATCAGATGACCTAATCACCTGACCTCGACCCAATTGTGAGAGACCGCAGAGTGAAGGAAAAGCAGCCAACAAGTGCTCAGCATATGTGGGAACTCCTTCAAGACTGTTGGAAAAGCATTTATCGAGGAGCTGGTTGAGAGAATGCCAAGTGTATGCAAAGCTGTCATCAAGGCAAAGGAAAGGGTGGCGACTTTGAAGAATCTGAAATAAACAATGTATTTTGATTTGTTTAACAGTTTGTTTGTTTTTTTGGTTACGACATTCAGTTGAAGTCATAAGCTTACATACACTTAAATTGGAGTCATTAAAACAAGTTTTTCAACCACTCCACAAATTTCTTGTTAACAAACTATAGTTTTGGCAAGTCAGTTCGGACATCTACTTTGCATTTTTCAAACAACTGTTTACATATTATTATTATTTTTTTTTTATTTCACCTTTATTTAACCAGGTAGGCTAGTTGAGAACAAGTTCTCATTTACAACTGCGACCTGGCCAAGATAAAGCATAGCAGTGTGAACAGACAACACAGAGTTACACATGGAGTAAACAATTAACAAGTCAATAACACAGTAGAAAAAAAAGGGGAGTCTATATACAATGTGTGCAAAAGGCATGAGGAGGTAGGCGAATAATTACAATATTGCAGATTAACACTGGATTGATAAATGATCATGTACAGGTAGAGATATTGGTGTGCAAAAGGGCAGAAAAGTAAATAAATAAAAACTGGGGATGAGGTAGGTGAAAATGGGTGGGCTATTTACCAATAGATTATGTACAGCTGCAGCGATCGGTTAGTTGCTCAGATAGCTGATGTTTGAAGTTGGTGAGGGAGATAAAGGTCTCCAACTTCAGTGATTTTTGCAATTCGTTCCAGTCACAGGCAGCAGAGTACTGGAACGAAAGGCGGCCGAATGAGGTGTTGGCTTTAGGGATGATCAGTGAGATACACCTGCTGGAGCGCGTGCTACGGATGGGTGTTGCCATCGTGACCAGTGAACTGAGATAAGGCGGAGCTTTACCTAGCAAGGCCTTGTAGACGACCTGGAGCCAGTGGGTCTTGCGACGAATATGTAGCGAGGGCCAGCCGACTAGAGCATACAAGTCGCAGTGGTGGGTAGTATAAGGTGCTTTAGTGACAAAACGGATGGCACTGTGATAAACTGCATCCAGTTTGCTGAGAAGAGTGTTGGAAGCAATTTTGTAGATGACATCGCCGAAGTCGAGGATCGGTAGGATAGTCAGTTTTACTAGGGTAAGCTTGGCAGCGTGAGTGAAGGAGGCTTTGTTATGGAATAGAAAGCCGACTCTTGATTTGATTTTCGATTGGAGATGTTTGATATGGGTCTGGAAGGAGAGTTTGCAGTCTAGCCAGACACCTAGGTACTTATAGGTGTCCACATATTCAAGGTCGGAACCATCCAGTGTGGTGATGCTAGTCGGGCATGCGGGTGCAGGCAGCGATCGGTTGAAAAGCATGCATTTGGTTTTACTAGCGTTTAAGAGCAGTTGGGGGCCACGGAAGGAGTGTTGTATGGCATTGAAGCTCGTTTGGAGGTTAGATAGCACAGTGTCCAATGACGGGCCGAAAGTATATAGAATGGTGACGTCTGCGTAGAGGTGGATCAGGGAATCGCCCGCAGCAAGAGCAACATCATTGATATATACAGAGAAAAGAGTCGGCCCGAGAATTGAACCCTGTGGCACCCCCATAGAGACTGCCAGAGGATCGGACAGCATGCCCTCCGATTTGACACACTGAACTCTGTCTGCAAAGTAATTGGTGAACCAGGCAAGGCAGTCATCCGAAAAACAGAGGCTACTGAGTCTGCCGATAAGAATATGGTGATTGACAGAGTCGAAAGCCTTGGCAATGTCGATGAAGACGGCTGCACAGTACTGTCTTTTATCGATGGTGGTTATGATGTCGTTTAGTACCTTGAGTGTGGCTGAGGTGCACCCGTGACCGGCTCGGAAACCAGATTGCATAGCGGAGAAGGTACGGTGGGATTCGAGATGGTCAGTGACCTGTTTGTTGACTTGGCTTTCGAAGACCTTAGATAGGCAAGGCAGAATGGATATAGGTCTGTAACAGTTTGGGTCCAGGGTGTCACCCCTTTGAAGGGGGATGACTGCGGCAGCTTTCCAATCCTTGGGGATCTCAGACGATATGAAAGAGAGGTTGAACAGGCTGGTAATAGGGGTTGCGACAATGGCGGCGGATAGTTTCAGAAATAGAGGGTCCAGATTGTCAAGCCCAGCTGATTTATACGGGTCCAGGTTTTGCAGCTCTTTCAGAACATCTGCTATCTGGATTTGGGTAAAGGAGAACCTGGAGAGGCTTGGGCGAGGAGCTGCGGGGGGCCGGAGCTGTTGGTCGAGGTTGGAGTAGCCAGGCGGAAGGCATGGCCAGCCGTTGAGAAATGCTTGTTGAAGTTTTCAATAATCATGGATTTGTCGGTGGTGACCGTGTTCCCTAGCCTCAGTGCAGTGGGCAGCTGGGAGGAGGTGCTCTTGTTCTCCATGGACTTCACAGTGTCCCAGAACCTTTTGGAGTTGGAGCTACAGGATGCAAACTTCTGCCTGAAGAACCTGGCCTTAGCTTTCCTGACTGACTGCGTGTATTGGTTCCAGACTTCCCTGAACAGTTGCATATCGCGGGGACTGTTCGATGCTATTGCAGTCCGCCACAGGATGTTTTTGTGCTGGTCGAGGGCAGTCAGGTCTGGAGTGAACCAAGGGCTGTATCTGTTCTTAGTTCTGCATTTTTTGAACGGAGCATTCTTATCTAAAATGGTGAGGAAGTTACTCTTAAAGAATGACCAGGCATCCTCAACTGACGGGATGAGGTCAATGTCCTTCCAGGGTACCCCGGCCAGGTCGATTAGAAAGGCCTGCTCACAGAAGTGTTTTAGGGAGCGTTTGACAGTGATGAGGGGTGGTCGTTTGACTGCGGCACCGTAGCGGATACAGGCAATGAGGCAGTGGTCGCTGAGATCCTGATTGAAGACAGCGGAGGTGTATTTGGAGGGCCAGTTGGTCAGGATGACGTCTATGAGGGTGCCCTTGCTTACAGAGTTAGGGTTGTACCTGGTGGGTTCCTTGATGATTTGTGTGAGATTGAGGGCATCTAGCTTAGATTGTAGGACTGCCGGGGTGTTAAGCATATCCCAGTTTAGGTCACCTAACAGAACAAACTCTGAAGCTAGATGGGGGGCAATCAATTCACAAATGGTGTCCAGGTCACAGCTGGGAGCTGAGTGGGGTCGGTAGCAGGCGGCAACAGTGAGCGACTTATTTCTGGAGAGAGTAATTTTCAGAATTAGTAGTTCGAACTGTTTGGGTATGGACCTGGAAAGTATGACATTACTTTGCAGGCTATCTCTGCAGTAGACTGCAACTCCTCCCCCTTTGGCAGTTCTATCTTGACGGAAGATGTTATAGTTGGGTATGGAAATCTCTGAATTTTTGGTGGCCTTCCTGAGCCAGGATTCAGACACGGCAAGGACATCAGGGTTAGTAGAGTGTGCTAAAGCAGTGAGTAAAACAAACTTAGGGAGAAGGCTTCTGATGTTGACATGCATGAAACCAAGGCTTTTTCGATCACAGAAGTCAACAAATGAGGGTGCCTGGGGACATGCAGGGCCTGGGTTTACCTCCACATCACCCGCGGAACAGAGAAGGAGTAGTATGAGGGTGCGGCTAAAGGCTATCAAAACTGGTCGCCTAGAGCGTTGGGGACAGAGAATAAGAGGAGCAGGTATCTGGGCATGGTAGAATATATTCAGGGCATAATGCGCAGACAGGGGTGCGGGTACGGCGGAGGTAAGCCCAGGCACTGGGTGATGATTAGAGAGGTTTTATCTCTAGACATGCTGGTTGTAATGTGTGAGATCACCGCATATGTGGGAGGTGGGACAAAAGAGGTATCAGGGGTATGAGGAGTGGGACAAGGGGCTCCATTGTGAACTAAAACAATGATAACTAACCTGAGCAACAGTATACAAGGCATATTGACAATTGAGAGAGACATACAGCGAGGCATACAGTAATCACAGGTGTTGAACTGGGAAAGCTAGCTAAAACAGTGGGTGAAACAACAGCTAATCAGCTAGCATAACAACAGCAGGTAAAATGGCATTGACTAGGCAACGAGGCAGACAGATAAAACAAACAAGCAGAATGGAGTACCGTGATTAATGGACAGTCCAGCGTGCATCAGCTATGTAGCCAAGTGACTGGCGAGTGTTATCCAGGTTAAAAAACTAACAATGACTAAATAGCTTGTAGCTAGTTAGCTGGTTAGCTTCTGGAGGTTCTTGAGTGTGTTCTAAAAATTAAAAATAATAGCGATTCCGTATCACATTGGTTGAGGCAGGTTTCCGGAAGGTATAAAAAAAAAAAAATCGTGAAGAGATAGAAAGTACATATGGGCCACTGCGTGTTTGGGACGCGGCAATGCAGACGGTTAGCAGGCCTGTGCTAACAAGCTAACAGATTAGCAGGCCTGTGCTAGCAGATTAGCAGGCCTGGGGTAAACAAGGTAGTAGTTAGCGGACCTGGGCTAAACAAGCTAGCAGTTAGTTTCACTTATAATTCACTGTATCACAATTCCAGTGGGTCAGAGGTTTACATACACTAAGTTGACTGTGCCTTTAAACAGCTTGGAAAATTCCAGAAAATGATGTCATGGCTTTAGAAGTTTCTGATAGGCTAATTGACATAATTGAGTCAATTGGAGGTGTACCTGTGGATGTATTTCAAGGCCTACCTTCACACTCTGTGCCTCTTTGCTTGACATCAAAGGGAAAATCAAAAGAAATCAGCCAAGACCTCAGAATAAAAAATTGTAGACCTCCACAAGTCTGCTTCAACCTTAGGAGCAATTTCCAGACGCCTGAAGGTACCATGTTCATCTGTACAAACAATAGTGCGCAAGTATAAACACCATGGACCATGCAGCCGTCATACCGCTCAGGAAGGAGACGCGTTCTGTCTCCTAGAGATAAACGTACTTTGGTGCAAAAAGTGCAAATCAATCCCTGAACAACAGCAAAGGACCTTGTGAAGATGCTGGAGGAAACGGGTACAAAAGTATCTATATTCACAGTAAAACTAGTCCTCTATCGGCAAAACCTGAAAGGCCGCTCAGCAAGGAAGAAGCTTCTGCTCCAAAACCGCCATAAAACTGCACATGGAGACAAAGATCGTACTTTTTGGAGAAATGTCCTCTGCTCTGATGAAACAAAAATAGAACTGTTTGGCCATAATGACCATCGTTATGTTTGGAGGAAAAAGGGGGAGGCTTGCAAGCTGAAGAACACCATCCCAACCGTGATGCACGGGGGTGGCAGTATCATGTTGTGGTGGTGCTTTGCTGCAGGAGGGACTGGTGCACTTCACAAAATAGATGGCATCATGAGGATGGCAACTTATGTGGATGTATTGAAGCAACATCTCAAGACATCAGTCAGGAATGTAAAGCTTGGTTGCAAATGGGTCTTCCAAATGGACAATGACCCCAAGCAAACTTCCAAAGTTGTGGCAAAATGGCTTAAGGACAACAAAGTCAAGGTGTTGGGAGTGGCCATCACAAAGTCCTGACCTCAATCCTATAGAAAATGTGGGCAGAACTGAAAAAGCATGTGCGAGCAAGGAAGCCTACAAACCTTACTCAGTTACACCAGCTATGTCAGGAGGAATGGGCCAGAATTCACTCAACTTATGGTGGGAAGCATGTGGAAGGCTACCCAAAACATTTGACCCAAGTTAAAAATTTAAAATAAATGGCAAATGCTACCAAATGCTAATTGAGTGTATGTAAACTTCTGACCCACTGGGAATGTGATGAAAGAAATAAAAGCGGAAATAAATAATTCTCTCTACTATTAATCTGACATTTCAGATTCTTAAAATAAAGTGGTGATCCTACCTGACCTAAAACTGAATATTTACTAGGATTTAAACTGAGTTTAAATGTATTTGGCTAAGGTGTATGTAAACTTCCGACTTCAACTGTATGTGTTATTTCATAGTTTTGATTTCTTCAACATTCTACAATGCAAAAAATTGTCAAATAAGAAAAACCCTTGAATGAGTAGGTGTCCAAACTTTTGACTGATACTGTGTGTGTGTGTGTGTGTGTGTGTGTGTGTGTGTGTATATATATATATATATATATATACACACACACACAGTTTAGACATTGCTAATGCTGTACATGACTATTGTAGCTGGAAACGGCAGATTTCTTTATGGAATATCTACATAGGCGTACTGAGGCCCATTATCAGCAACCATCACTCCTGTGTTCCAATGGCATGTTGTGTTAGCCTTTTAAAATGATACACTTGGATTAGCTAAGTGATCATTAGAAAACCCTTTTGCAAATACATTAGCACGGCTGAAAACGTTTGTGCTAATTAAAGAAGCAATACAATTGGCCATCTATAGACTAGTTGAGTATCTGGAGCATCAGCATTTTGTGGGTTCGATTACAGGCTCAAAATGGCCAGAAACAAAGTCCTTTCTTCTGAAACCCGTCATTCTATTCTTGTTTTGAGAAATGAAGGCTCTTCCATGTGAGAAATTTCCAAGAAACTGAAGATCTTGTACAACGCTGTGAACTACTCCCTTCACAGAATAGTGTAATCTGGCTCTAACCAGAGTAGAAAGAGTGCGAGGCCCAACTGAGCAAGAGTGTCTAGTTTGAGAAACAGACGCCTCACAAGTCCTAAACTGACAGCTTCATTAAATAGTACCAGCAAAACACCAGTCTCGACGTCATCAGTGAAGAGGAGACTGGGATGCTGGCCTTCTAGACAGAGTTCCTCTGTCCAGTGTCTGTGTTCTTTTGCCCATCTTAATCTTTTCTTTTTATTGGCCAGTCTGAGATCTGTTTTTTTCTTTGCAATTCTACCTTGAAGGCCAACATCCTGGAGTCGCCTCTTCATTGTTGACGTTGAGATTTGTGTTTGGGCCGACCAATAATTTTCTAAGCAGAGAAAAAAACAAAAAGGTTCAAATCAGCAAAATGATCTGCCAATGACATTGAATAATTTAGCTTGGAAAGGAAAACTAGAAAACATTTTTTTTAAGTGAATTATCACTCATAAGCTTGGTGATTCGAGCCCTGGATATTGATTGGATGACAGCCGTGGTATATCAGACCATATATCACGGGTATGACAAATCATTCATTTTTACTGCTCTAAATACATTGGTAAACAGTCTATAATAGCACTAAGACACCTCTGGGGTTTGTGGTATATGGCTAATGTACCACGGCTTAGGGCTGTATCTGGGCACTTCGAGATGTGTCGTTTATAAGAACAGTCCTTAGTCGTTGTATATTGGCCATATATTATACAAACCCCTGAGGTGCCTATTGCGTAAATATAAGATATTAACTGTAGACTTGTTAAGATTTCCCTTTTTGCAATGCACAGGGGAGGCTCTTTGAATCACCAACATCATCCTTCCATCCTTCAGGACCGTATACTAACCAGGTACATATCAGTCACCCCCTTCATACAGCAATATCACAATGCAACACCCATGTGTTACAAATACCCATGGTTTATTTTCAAGTCCTACCATAGACTTGGACTACTTACGTGTGTCCCAAACTCTGAGGAGCTGTATATAATAATAAATAATTTAATACATTCAATTTAATCCATTTTGAATATGTTATATTGACTTACAATTATAATTTATTTAGCTTTGCTTCCATATTTTGGCAATAATAAACCTTTTGAATGACAAGCTGAGAATCAACTCATGCCGTTATTTTACTGAATGGCGCTTTTCACTAAGGGGGGGGGGACAACAGATCTCTTGCACAAGCAGGTTGAAGGGAGCGGGCCTCTTTGTTTTTATCTTTATTTAACCAGGTAAGTTGACTGAGAACCCATTCTCATTGGCAGGAACAACCTGGGGAATAATTACAGGGGAGAGGAGGGGGGATGAATGAGACAATTGTAAGCTGGGGATGATTTGGAGGCCATGATGATGTGATGGTATGAGGGCCAGAATGGGAATTTAGCCAGGACACCAGGGTTAACGTCCTATCCGAAAGACTGCATCCTACACAGGGTAATGTCCCCAATCACTGCCCTGGGGCTTTGGGATATATATTTTTAGACTAAAGGAAAGGGTGCCTCCAACACCACTTCCAGCAGCATCTGGTCTCCCATCCAGGGACCAACCAAGACCAACCCTGCTTAGCTTCAGAAGCAAACTAGCAGTGGGAATGTAGGGTGGTAGGCTGCTTTGGTACAATCTGCAGCTGTATCTCAAGAAAGTCTTGCAATAACTCTTGCGAGAGGAGAGAGCTTGTTAAGCATTTTTCGAGAATGACCGTAATTAATCATGATTTGTTAACTAGCCAAGGCCCTATTACTTTTTGCACAGCATGCAATGTTAATTCTCACTCAGGGATTATTTTACAGCCTGGCAGTGGAACAGCTGTTACATTCACTCTGAATTTGAATCTGAATAATAAAAGCTTTTTGACGAAGCTGAATATTTTTTCTTCTTGCAGTCCATTTGATATGAAGGAACACCATCCTAATAATTCCTTGACGTTAGACTAGGATTTTTGCACGGATACATTTCTGAGATTTGGTATTCAATGACGTGACAAGTCATTAGACCCACTAGTTCTGACTATATACCGTATATTCAAAAAATATTCAGACCCCTTTTCCACATTTTGATAAATTACAGCCATATTCTAAAATGGATTACATTCTGTTTTGCCCTCATCAATCTACATACAATACTCCATAATGTCAAAGCAAAAACTGGTGTTTCGAATTTTTTGAAAAAATGAATAAAATAAAAACTAAAATAGGGCATTTACATAAGTATTCAGACCCTATACTCAGTTCTTTGTTAAAGCACCTTTGGCAGCGATTACAGCCTCAGGTCGTCTTAGGTATGACGCTACAAGCTTGGAATACCTGTATTTGGGGAGTTTCCCTCATTCTTCTTCTCAAGTTCTGTCAGGTTGGATGGGGAACGTCGCTGCACAGCTATTTTCAGGTCTCTCCAGAGATGTTCGATCGGGTTCAAGTCCGGGCTCTGGCTGGGCCACTCAAAGACATTCAGAGACTTGTCCCGAAGCCACACCTGCGTTGACTTGGCTGTGTGCTTAGGGTCGTTGTCCTGTTGGAAGGTGAACTTTCATTCCGGTCTGAGATCCTGAGCTCTCTGTAGCAGGTTTTCATCAAGGAACTCTGTACTTGGTTCTGTTCATCTTTCCTTCATTCCCGACAAGTCTCACAGTCCCTGCCTCTAAAAAACATCCTCACAGCATGATGCTGCCACCACTATGCTTCACCACCAGGATGGTGCCAGGTTTCCTACAGATGTGACGCTTGGCTTCAGGCCAAAGAGTTCAATCTTGGTTTCACTAGACCAGATAACCTTTTTTTCTTGTGGTCTGAGAGTCCTTTCGGTGCTTTTTTGCAAACTCCAGGCTGTCCTATGCCTTTTACTGAGGAGTGGTTTCTGTCTGGGCAATGCCATAAACGCCTGATTGGTGGAGTGCTCCAAATATGGTTATCCTTCTGGAAGGTTCTCCCATTGCCACAGAGGATATCTGGAGAGTGGCCATTGGGTTGTTGGTCACCTCCCTGACCAAGGTCCTTCTCCCCCGATTGCTCAGATTGGCCGGGCAATCAGCTCTAAGAAGAGACTTGTTGGTTCCAAACATATTCCATTTAAGGACGTTGGAGGCCACTGCGTTCTTGGAGACCTTCAATGCCACAGAAATGTATTGGTACCCTTCCTGTCCCGGAGCTCTACGGAAAATTACTTTTTGCTCTGACATGAACTATCAACTGTGGGAACTTATATAGACAGGTGTGTGCCTTTCCAAATCATGTCCAATCAATTTAATTTACCACAGGTGGTCTCCAAACAAGTTGTAGAAACATCTCAAGGATGATCAATGGAAACAGGATGCACCTGAGCTCAATTTTGAGTCTCATAGCAAAGGGTCTGGATACTTATGTAAATAAGGTATCTGTTTTTATTTTTAATAGATTTGGAAAAATATGTAAAAACCTGTTTTTGCTATGTCATTATGGGGTATTGTGTGTAGATTAAAGATGATTTTTATTTATTTTTTATCTGTGTTAGATAGATAGATAGATAGAACGTAACAAAATGTGAAGGGGTCTGAATACTTTCCGAATGCACTGTAACATCATTCCTTTTGACAGGTATCTATAGGTGACCAGGGGATTCCCACATGCAAATGCCTCCATGAAGGTCACAAGTTTAGCCATGCATCGGATCACAATATCGGATGCACGATGGGGAATGCAAGTGGAGGAAGCCAGTCGTGCCCAACCAGGTGCATTTAGTGGAGAAATGGCCAAAGACTACAAGTCTCTGTCCTAAGAGCACACAGAGGAGGATCTTCAGTGGCTAAGGAACCGTCTCCGGTGCAGGTTCTCTCTACGTGATCAAGACAAAGGAGATTATTGTGGACTACATGAAAAGCAGGACCGAGCACGCCCCCATTCTCATCAACGGGGGTGTAGTGGAGCATGTTGAGAGCTTCAAGTTCCTAAGTGTCAATAAAAACAAACTATCATGGTCCAAACACACCAATGCAGTTGTGAAGAGGGCATGACAAAGCCTATTCCCCCTCAGGAAACTGAAAAGATTTGGCAATGGTCCTCAGATCCTCAAAAACTTCTATAGCTGCACCATCGAGAGCCTGGTTGCATCACTGCCTGTTATGGCAACTGCTCGGCCTCCGATCGCAAACCACTACAAAGGTTGTGGGTATAGCCCAGTACATCACTGGTACCAAGCTTCATGCCATTCAGGACTTCTAAAAAAAGGTGTGCCTGGGTCATGCAGGCATCCTGGCTGGCATGGTGCTGTCATCAGCAAGAGGCTATACGGCAGGCAACAGGCAAGTTTGACAGCGCACCAACCCAAACTGGCACACCATGAGGAGGAGGAGGTTGACGGACAGCGATTATGGAGCAGTGGTTAGGGACAAACGCATTACACCATTGCTGCTAAAAAGGGTTCTCAGATCATAGTTGTTGGATGGGGTGTTGTCTGTAAAGTGGGGCACAGATAATAAAAAGGTAATCAAAATGGTTACAAGGATGGATGTGCAGGATTCAGGGCTTTGGGTCACGGGGTCTGGGATCCTGGGTGCCTCACCGGAGGATCTGGTGGGCACCACAGCAGTGGTGGAGGTCAAGTGTCCCTATGGTGCCAGGGACCTTACCATTGAAGAGGCAGTGAAGTCAAATGATTTCTATATCCAGGAAGAGGGAGGGTCTTATCGCCTCTGTGAAGACCATCCTTACTGGCAAGAGGTCCAAGGTCAGCTCCACATCACTGGAAGGGACAATTGCTTAGTGAATACACACACACTAAGCTCCCAGAAAAGGTGATATTACATACAAGTTTTTTTCAAAGCAGACAACTAAAATAATGTAGATAACTTTATCATCGGCACAGTGGGAATTGATGTGTAATGTTGAACTATTTTCTAACCCCATGTTATACTTGACGAAGGCCCCACTCATCTCTGTCTGAACCTGACATTGTTAAAAAACAAGTTAAATTCATAAAGATCATTCACAAACAATAGGCTCCTAGAATATGTTATATTACATTGAAGTTTTGCTCAAAGCAGCCAACTAAAGTAATGTAGTTCATCTCTGCACAGTATGTTAGTTTGTCTGCTAACTAGACAGCCAGTTTAAGTGGAATGATTAACTGATAATATTTCAATTTAACTGACGTTGCCTGGAACTCTAATGTCTCCATTGAAGTCCAAGTGAGTAGTAAGTAGAGTTGGATAGGACACACCCTACGTAAATCTGGACTGTTTAACTAGCGAGAGAGTAAATCTAACGATGGGAGAGCCATCACTTCCAGCAGATCTTCTTGCTGAGGGTGGCGTTGATCATGCACTGCTGCTCATGGGGTGAGCCTGATGTTCCGCATGTCACACCTTGTGTCAAAAACACGTGGAAAAGGTGACATGAAGTCAACATGTTGATGCATTCAATGTTTTATGCAACAATGTATCATATTTGATGAGTTACTGACCTGTCCATCCACAGGCTCGATGTGCTGTCGTCTCCACAACTGGACAACTGGCACTCCACAAGTGCTCGGATCACACTGGCACAGGAAGTCCATGCACTGGATGGCCTAAGGGATGAAACATTTGAACGAGACATTTGGTCAGTGGTAGGTCTTTTTCAATGCTATATCGCCATATTTATCTGGACAGAAAATGCATAGTTTATCATAACACAAACCCACCTTGGACAATGTGACAATTGGTCCCTCACCCAATCCTCATGCCTCATAGTTTGTTATTGTTTCCCAATCATCAGGTACTTCTCTGATGAGTTTGTCTTGGAGGCTTACATGTTATAAAATGGATGTCTTTGTATTGTGGACTTTTGACTATTGTAGGCTGGGCCTCTGTCTGTTTTCATTTCAACCAGTATCTTACAAATTCTGGGTTGCAGACTGAGTAGTTAATTGAAGTTCAGTTTATGAACATTGAGAACATAATTTTCTTAACAATAAGGTGAGATGAATCTCAGGATTTTTGAATCTTTGAGTCAAGCATTTGCCCTCAACATGGATCCTGTTTCTCTCTCTCTTCTGTGAGATGTATCTCACACTCTCTGAACCTTCTGTGGTTCAGGAATGGTGGGATGTTTACAGTGACTCCTGCAGGCCTCAAGCTCTCGACCAAGAAGCCTATGCCTACTAAAATCATATCTCTAGACATGAAGATCTTCTCAAACTCTGACTTCTGGACAATGGCTTTGTCTGACAGATCCTGCATGCAGATCACTGCAGTATGTTATCACAGCATTAGGTGCAACTCCCAGGAGCAGCTTGATGGAGTTCATTGAACGGTACACAGAGAATATTTGCTTCTGCAGATCCATCTGACTTGGAGTAGCAACTTCAACGTCAGTACTGTCAATGACCATCCTGAAGTTTTTGCTGGAACCCTGAAAAGACACAGGCAAAGCACGTTAGGTTCTTCTGACTTGGAACAGTCTTCATGATGCTATTGAAAAAAGCTTGTGGATCATGTGAATGAAAGTGATGGTAACATTACTGACAGTGTTTGTACAACAATGGAATAGTTGAGCCAGGTGCAAGTTGGTGGAACTGTGAGGCAACTTCATAAGCGCCATAAACACTTAATCCTCAAATGACTGCACCTCGACCCTCTACTTGGCAAAGTAGACAACGCAGACCTTGCAACATTCCAGGTATTCAACAACGATGTTGGACATGCCTTTGTCTGGAAGTACTTCATCAGTCAGCTGTGATGCTAAATACCTGTTGCGGGTATACAGCTGACTCTCATGTAGAACATTGAACTGCATTCATTTTTCCTCAAGTTGCAACACAGTGAGAACATTTTGCAACTGTGAAGACAGCAGCCTCCTATATCCTTCAACGGCCAAGGAACCTGGAACTTTTTCTGCCGTGGTTGATGTTTCTGGATCCTCCTCTTCTGCCATGGTGGATGAGCTCCCTTTTCTGGTAAATACAGCGCCATTTCTCTTTCCCAAAAGAAAATGTCGGCTGCAAAGCCAGCTGTTGACACTGGGTTTCCAGTTCACCTGTATGAAAGACAAAAGTATATATTACTAGCTTGCTTGATTACTAAAATGGGAACATCTACAGTTGAAGTCGGAAGTTTACATACACCTTAGCCAAATACATTTCAACTCAGTTGTTCACAATTCCTGACATTTAATCCTAGTAAAAATTGCCTGTCTTAGGTCAGTTAGGATCAGCACTTTATTTTAATAATGTGAAATGTCAGAACAATAGTAAAGAGAGTGATTAATTTCAGCTTTTATTTCTTTCATCACATTCCCAGTGGGTCAGAAGTTTACATACACTCAATTAGTATTTGGTAGCATTGCCTTTAAATTGTTTAACTTGGGTGAAACGTTTTGGGTAGACTTCCACAAGCTTCCCACAATAAGTTGGGTGAATTTTTGCCCATTCCTCCTGACAGAGCTGGAGTAACTGAGTCAGTTTTTTAGGCCTCTTTGCTCGCACACACTGTTTTTCAGTCTCTCGGTCCCTGCTTTGATGCACCTGTACTGACCTCACCTTCTGGATTATAGTGGGGTGAACAGGCAGTGGCTCGGGTGGTTGTTGTCCTTGATGATCTTTATGGCCTTCCTGTGACATCAGGTGGTGTAGGTGTCCTGGAGGGCAGGTAGTTTGCCCCCAGTGATGCGTTGTGCAGACCGCACTACCCTCTGGAGAGCCTTAAGGTTGTGGGCGGAGCAGTTGCCGTACCAGGCGGTGATACAGCCTGACATGAAGCTCTCGATTGTGCATCTGTAGAAGTTTGTGAGTGCTTTTGGTGACAAGCCGAATTTCTTCAGCCTCCTGAGGTTGAAGAGGCGCTGCTGCGCCTTCTTCACCACTCTGTCTGTGTGGGTGGACCAATTCAGTTTGTCCGTGATGTGTACGCCGATGAACTTGAAACTTACTACCCTCTCCACTACTGTCCCATCGATGTGAATAGGGGGGTGCTCCCTCTGCTGTTTCCTGAAGTCCACAATCATCTATTTTGTTTTGTTGACGTTGAGTCTTAGGTTATTTTCCTGACACCACACTCCGAGGGCCCTCACCACCTCCTTGTAGGCCGTCTCATCGTTGTTGGTAATCAAGCCTTCCACTGTAGTGTTGTCCGCAAACTTGATGATTAAGTTGGAGGCATGCATGGCCACGCAGTCGTTAGGTGAACAGGCAGTACAGGAGAGGGCTCAGAACGCACCCTTGTGGGGCCCCAGTGTTGAGGATCAGCGGGGTGGAGATTTTGTTACCTACCCTCACCACCTGGGGGCGGCCCGTCAGGAAGTCCAGTACCCAGTTGCACAGGGTGGGGTCGAGACCCAGGGTCTCGAGCTTGATGACGAGTTTGGAGGGAACTATGATGTTAAATGCTGAGCTGTAGTCGATGAACAGAATTCTCAATTAGGTATTCCTCTTGTCCAGATGGGTTGGGGCAGTGTGCAGTGTGGTTGCGATTGCGTCGTCTTTGGACCTATTGGGGCGGTAAGCAAATTGGAATGGGTCTAGTGTGTCAGGTAGGGTGGAGGTGATATGGTCCTTGACTAGTTTCTCAAAGCACTTCATGATGACGGAAGTGAGTGCTACGGGGCGGTAGTCGTTTAGCTCAGTTACCTTAGCTTTCTTAGGAACAGGAACAATGGTGGCATGTTGGAACAGCAGACTGGGATAATGATTGATTGAATATGTCCGTAACCACACCAGCTGGTCTGCATTTTAGTTTGTTTGTGATGTAGATGCCAAGGAACTTGAAGCTCTCAACCTGCTCCACTACATCTCCATTGATGAGAATGATGACATGCTCGGTCCTCCTTTTCCTGTAGTCCACTATCATCTCCTTTGTCTTGATCACTCTCTTGAGGGAGAGTTTGTCTTTGCACCACACGGTCAGGTCTCTGACCACCTCCTTATAGGCTGTCTCATCATTGTCGGGGATCAGGCCTACCACTGTTGTGTTATCAGCAAACCTAATGATGGTGTTGGAGTTGTGCCTGACCGTGCAGTCATGAGTAAACAGGGAGTACAGGAGGGGACTGAGCACACACACCTGAGGGGCCCCGTGTTGATGATCAGTGTGGCGGATGTGTTGTTACCTACTCTTACCACCAGGGGCGGCCCCGGGTCCTTAACCTCTCTGGTATATTTGGAACAGTAGCGTCCCACCCCGCTAACAGCTAGTGAAAGGCAGGGCGCCAAATTCAAAACAACAAAAATCTCAAAATAAAATTCCTCAATCATACAAGTATTTTACACCATTTTAAAGATACAATTCTCGTTAATCCCTCCACAGTGTCTGATTTCAAAAAGGCTTTACAGCAAAAGCACCACAAATGATTATGTTAGGTCAGAGCCAAGTCACAGAAAAACACAGCCATTTTTCCAGCCAAAGAGAGGAGTCAGAATAATCAGAAATAGAGATAAAACTAATCGCTAAAGGGGCCTCCCGGGTGGGGCCTCCCACAGTGGTTAAGGGCTGTGCCACCAGAGACTCTGGGTTTGTGCCCAGACTCTGTCGCAATCGGCCGCGACCGGGAGGTCTGTGGGGTAACGCACAATTGGCTTAGTGTCGTCCGGGTTATGGAGGGTTTGGCCGGTAGGGATATCCTTGTTACATCGCGCCCCAGCAACTCCTGTGGCGGGCCAGGCACCGTGCACGCATTGGTGCGGCTGGCTTCCGGGTTGGATGCGCGCTGTGTTAAGAAGCAGTGCGGCGTGGTTGAGTTGTGTTTCGGAGGACGCATGACTTTCAACCTTCGTCTCTCCCGAGCCCGTACGAGAGTTGTAGCGATGAGACAAGATAGTAGCTACTAACATTTGGATACCACGAAATTGGGGAGAAAAAGGGGGTAAAATAAAAAACTAAAAAACTAATCACTTACATTTGATGATCTTCATCAGATGACACTCATAGGACTTCATGTTACACAATACATACATGTTTTGTTCGATAAAGTTCATATTTATATAAAAAAATCTCAGCTTACATTGGGGCATTATGTTCAGTAGTTCCAAAAACATCCGGTGATGTTGCAGAGAGCCACATCAATTCACAGTATTAACATTGATAAAAGATACAACTATTGTACATGGAACTTTAGATAATCTTCTCCTTAATGCAACCGCTGTGTCAGATTTAAAAAAACTTTACTGAAAAAGCACACCATGCAATAATCTGAGTACGGCGCTCAGAGCCCAAACCAGCCAAAGAAATATCCACCATGTTGTGTTGTCAACATTAGTCAAAAATAGCATTATAAATATTCCCTTAACTTTGATGATCTTCATCAGAATGCACTCCCAGGAATCCCAGTTCCACAATAAATGTTTGATTTGTTCGATAATGTCCATCATTTATGTCCAAATAGCTACTTTTGTTAGCACATTTTGTAAACAAATCCAAAGTCACAAAGCGTGTTCACTCGGAGCAGACGAAATGTCAAAAAGACCACTGACTCAAAGAGCCCTTATGAGCCCCTCCTTCACAGTAGAAGCCTCAAACAAGTTTCCACTGTTGACATCTAGTGGAAACCGTAGGAAGTGCAACATGACCAATATCCCATGAATGAGTTGAAAAACGACCAAATCTCATGGTTGGATTCCCACATCATGGTTGGATTCTTTCTCAGGTTTTCGCCTGCCATGTGAATTCTGTTATACTCACAGACATCATTCAAACAGTTTTAGAACCTTCAGAGTGTTTTCTATCCAAATCTACTAATGCAATGCATATTCTACCTTTTATGGCTGAGTAGAAGGCATTTTTGGGCACCTTATTCATCCAAGCTACTCAATAGGGGCGACAGGGTAGCCTCGTGGTTAGAGCTTTGGACGAGTTAGAATCCCCGAGCTGACAAGGTACAAATCTGTCGTTATGCCCCTGAACAGGCAGTTAACCCACTGTTCCTAGGCCGTCATTGAAAATAAGAATTTGTTCTTAACTGACTTGTAAAATAAATAAATAAATAAAAATACTGCCCCCCAAGTCACCAAGAAGTTAACTTAGTGAGGAGCTTTGAGGGCACGATGATGTTGAATGCTGAGCTGTAGTCCATGAATAGCATTCTGACATAGGTGTTCCTTTTGTCCAGGTGTGAAAGGGCAGTGTGGAGTGCAATAGAGATTGCATCATTTGTGGATCTGTTGGTGACGTATGCAAATTGGAGTGGGTCTAGGGTTTCTGGGATAGTGGTGTTGATGTGAGCCATGACCAGCCTTCCAAAGCATTTCATGGCTACAGACCTGAGTGCTACGGGTTGGTAGTCATTTAGGCAGGTTACCTTAGTATTCTTGGGCACAGGGACTATGGTGGTCTGCTTGAAAACATGTTGGTTTTACAGACTTGCCAGTTGGTCCATGCATGCTCTGAGTACATGTCCTGTAATCCTTCTGGCCTTGCGGCCTTGTGAATGTTGACCTGTTTAAAGGTCTTACTGACGTCGGATGCGGAGAGCATGATCACACAGTCGTCCGGAACAGCTGCTGCCTCTAATCGAGCATAGAAGTTTTTTAGTTCGTCTAGGAGGCTCGTGTCACTGGGCAGCTCTTGGTTGTGCTTCTCTTTGTAGCCTGTAATAGTTTGCAAGCCCTGCCACATCCGACGAGCGTCAGAGCCGTTGTAGTACGATTCAATCTTAGTCCTGTTATAACGATTTGCCTGTTTGATTGTTTGTCGGAGGGCAAAGCGGGATTTCATATAAGCTTCATATAATCTACCTTGTCCAAGATACATTTACGTGGTTATCAAAACCTACATGAAACATAGGTTTCATAACATAAATTGTTCTAAAATCCCCTATGGAAAAATGTATGTAGGAAAAATTATTGGAACCATTTCCATGTTTGACCTCTAGGTTTTAGGGGTATTATGACTCATACTGTTGAGGAAAACTCGTTAGAAGAATCAGCAGAACTAATTTATCAGTAATAACAGGTTTATTCAAGCAATTGCAAGGAAGATCACTCTCTCAGGAGGAACCTGGAGAGTAACTTTCAGGAGATACCGGAAAGGAATTCTCAGGATGAACCTGGAGAGTAACTTTCAGGACATACCAGAAAGGAATTCTCAGGAGGAACCTGGAGAGTAACTTTCAGGAGATACCGGAAAGGAATTCTCAGGATGAACCTGGAGAGTAACTTTCAGGACATACCAGAAAGGAATTCTCAGGAGGAACCTGGAGAGTAACTTTCAGGAGATACCGGAAAGGAATTCTCAGGATGAACCTGGAGAGTAACTTTCAGGACATACCGGAAAGGAATTCTCAGGACATACTGGAAAGGAATTCTCAGGACATACTGGAAAGGAATTCTCAGGACATACTGGAAAGGAATTCTCAGGACATACTGGAAAGGAATTCTCAGGACATACCGGAAAGGAATTCTCAGGATGAACCTGGAGAGTAACTTTCAGGACATACCGGAAAGGAATTCTCAGGACATACTGGAAAGGAATTCTCAGGACATACTGGAAAGGAATTCTCAGGACATACTGGAAAGGAATTCTCAGGACATACTGGAAATGAATTCTCAGGACATACTGGAAAGGAACTGAGGATATACCAGAGAGGATCTTGTTTGTTTACAAATTACAGTCTATACATACCTCATCTACACAAGGAGCTATACCCCCTTCTAGGGGGAGGTAACCTCCTGAACAAAAATATAAATGCAACATGCAACAATGAACGATTTTACTGATTTAAAGTTCATATAAAGATATCTGTCAATTGAAATAAATTCTTTAGGCCCTAATCTATGGATTTCATGACTGGGCAGGGGAGCAGCCCAAAAAAAGGCTCCTTTTAGAGACGGAAACATTCATCAGTTTCATCAGCTGTCCGGGTGGCTGGTCTCAGACAATCCTACAGGTGAAGAAGCCGGATGTGAATGACCTTGGACATGAATGTCCTTGGACATAATGCCAAATTCTCTAAAACGACATTAAAATGACCAATTGCCTGCTCCCTTAAAACTTGAGACATCTGTGACATTGTGTTGTGACAAAACTGCACATTTTAAAGTGGCCTTTTATTGGCCCTAGCATGAGGTGCACCTGTGTAATAATCATACTGCTTAATCAGCTTCTTGATATACCACACCTGTGGATGGATTATCTTGGCAAATGAGAAATGCTTACGAACAGGGATGTAAAAAAAATTTGTGCACAAAATTTGAATGTACGGAAATGTTCTTATATCATTCATCGCATCTCATGAAACATGGGCCTGACACTTTACTTGTTGCATTATTTTTCTTTAGTATCTATATAAAAAAAGATAGGTAATTGGCTCCACTTCCTTAGAAAAATATTACAAATGAGAACAGGTTCTAACCAGTTCTCACAGCCTTTATGTCTAAGATAGTGGAGACAGGAAGTCTGAAGTTATCCCCACTCTGCGGTCCCTTGTTTATTTTTTTGCCATGACGACCTTGTCGCGGACACAACCCCACATTTTAGCACACTTTTTAGAAGAAAGATATTTATTTTGTCTGCATATTTAATTTAAACTCATTTAACTTAGAAATCAAATTATAATGGTAAAGGACATATATAAACTGTTTGTCATAAAATATGGTGTCAAGCTCTATGTAATTCCGGTTCTTCCTGCACAGAAAGGCTACTCAATTACAGTAACGAGATGATTTGAAATGACTTATTTCCAAGCCTGATCTTAACACCCACCATGGACGCCCACTAAATTTGCCTGATATCAGACAAATTAAAGGAAAAGACAACCTACACCTACTTAGGCAAGAGAGTGCAAATAAACGTGGTTCAAACCAAACAGGTGAGACAAGAGGATGGTGCAACACATCCTGACCAACGAGGATGATACCAATCAGGGCAAGCCACACCCGAAGAGAACCAACCTTGAAATCCAAAACAAAATCCAAAACGAAATTGAACCGAACCCCAAAGCGTATAACAAGTGGATGTTTAAGAACATATATTGAACATTTTCTTTCAAAACAGTTAAACTGTTGTAATATTGGGATGTGTAACTTCAGACACACTCTCTGGTGAATAAAATAATGTTTTTTATTCATAAAAAAAGCAAACATAAGCATTTCCTGGCAGTGACTTTTCTACCAAAACCAAAGTGTGGTTAAAAGATTAAAGACTGCAGCACCGGAAGCAGTTAAAGGTTATACATTTCTACCTCAATCACATACTGTATCAGTAGTAATAAAGGAATGAAAATCAACTAGAGAAACTGGCTGGTAGATCTCCTAGTTTTATGATTCGTTTGTGGTCCCATTAGCAAAATATTCACATTATCAGTCTTTCTCAAGTCAGTTGTTGTGAACTATATGTTTGTTATATTTCCTCTACCATCCTGTGTTTTCTAGTTAGTCTTTTACCATTGATATGTTCTAGGCTATTATGAGAACTTAAGGGAACATTCACCCATTTTGAATGTCATATCATTTTTTGTGCATTTCTGAAAATGTTATCATCATCATTTCTATCCCATGTGCGATCAAAGGTGTGTTCACTGAATACATATTTCACAATAATTGATGCAAAATATAAATGTATTGTTCAGATATAATTACAGCAAGGAATGAATATTTTCCCCAAATCTACCAAGTTTTAGTACAGGGAATAATTCATGTTTATCCAGTGACCATTTAAAGCGTTTAAAACCAAGATATGGTGTCTCTGCCAGGGTTCTCCCCAAATAAGAGAGCGCTGAGCCACCTTGTTGACCTGGCTGCGTCACTATGTAATGATTTCAGAGCAAATTAAACTGATATTTAGTCATGAGTATATCTTTGATTGCCCAATGACATTGTTGTGAATTTTGAAACAGGCTGTTTATAAATTCAGAGTGTTATCATGTTTCTCAATTAATTCCAGCCAGGTCACCCATGATACATGTCAGTATTAGACGTCCATCAATGTCTGAGGATGTCGGGAGATGTGGAAACCGGCCACTAGGGGCAACAGTGAGGGATGTTAGCTTCAAGAAGGTTTCGGTTTTGCTAGGGTGTTGTGGATGGCCGTAAGCATCTGCTTCTGGTGTAAAAGGTTGCATATTTTGTTTTAAGCCTATCCCAAACCTTAACCATTCTGAGCTAATACATACCCTTAATATTTTGGAGTTAATGACTAAACTCAACCTTAAACACTTCAAAATTTGACGTTTGGAACAACTTCGAAATTGGCGTATGAGGACCATGAATGAATGTATACTTGCTGTAGCATTCAGCGCATTTCAGCAGTAGGCTATCTCAACACAGAGTGCGCCCAGGAAGCGCAGAACACATCCCGAGTATAGCATTGTTGAATCATAAAAACTTTGTAACAGTTGTCAAACAAAAGTCCATTGAGCAAAGTTGCTAAGCTTGCCTGATAACCTCTTTCAAAGAATGACAGAATACAGTGCATTATTCAGACCCCTCAAAAAATATCCATGGCCTATCTACTGTCATATCGTTTGATGATCACATGTTCTCTACCAAAGGTCTCATATGGGCAACAAGTACGAGACAGCGCAGAGAAGTGGGGAAAATATAATAGCTGTATTTTGACATGCATTGGCAAGAGACATGCTTTGATAATGCAACCTACATGGATTATGGATTAAAGAGTTATGAAGTTAGAAATGTTAGTGTGAGAAAGGAGATTTTGGGTGTCAGTGGGATTGGGACTGGATAGGAAAATAGCCTTGGTTATAGGTCAGGAGAAGATAGAATCTTACCTCGTGCCTCTATGAATTGTTAACAGAGTTTATGTCTGTGACAGAGGTGACTATGTATCGAATTGTTTATGGGCCTATCACGTTTGTGACTGTCTGTGACAGTTCAAAGAGGCACATGTTATTTTATAGGCTATACAGTGGGGGTTTCCAGTGGGGTTAATTAACTGCATGTGGGTCGCGTATGCAGTCCAGGAGTGTCAATTATGCCTTTCAATTAATGACGACTTTGTGTGTAAACACCCTAATCTGTTTGGAGAAAGTGCTGTTAATTTTTGCTAATCTGATGCTGCGTATGTTGTGTATTTTGTGGAATTGCATTATTGCTGACATCGGGGGCAAATGTTGCGTCTTCCTGAGTCTTGTCATTACATTTTTTGGAGGAAAATGAAGTGTTCCCATGACAGCCCCGGGATCCCGGTAACCCATGTTAACCCTTGATTACTAAATAGGTGCACTGTATCACATGAAACAAATGAAAATGAAACAAACATAACGTTCAGCAGGCACTAGTTTGCGTCAAGCCTGTCTTTAGCATTTGGCCAAAGGTTCTCATCAACACAGCAACTATCCTTATTGTTCATGAACCTGGGGAGAAACCTTTTGTCATAGCGAATCCAAGACTAATGTCATTACATGCTACATCCATGGCCTGAAGGAGGGTGGCTCATGGGGATGGCAATCATATACCTACTACCTGTATTCTAATCCTGTATTGTATTTAACAATATTGTGTTGCACTTATATATTTTAATAATAATAACAACAATAATAATGGATTGGATTTATATAGTAAGAGGGAAAATCATCTCATCTACTACCAATGTGTGGCACCAATTTGGGTGATGATGCACAACAATAATTTTGTGTCAGAACGCTCACCATACATTAACTAGCATTGTGGACAGGTGAGGCGTGATATACAGTGAGCTCCAAAAGTATTGGGACAGTGACACATTCCCTGCTGCTCTGGCTCTGCACTTCAGCACCCCAGAACCGAATCAATACAATGACCACCAGGCTAAAGTGCAGACTGTCTGCTCCAATCAGAGAGCATTTCACTGTAAGGTTTACAGCTGTTGTATTCGGCGCATGTCACTAATACAATTTGATTCGATTTGATTTTATCCACACCAGGCGAACCGGCCATAAACCACAGCACCGTCTGTACGTAGTCCCCCGACCCCAGGGGAGTAGAAGCACTGAAACAAATTCACCCATACATGCACTAATGTAGTAAAACATTCAGCACCTGGACCCACATTTCCAGCATGCAACAATACTTTTTCGTGGTCCTGTGTGGCTCAGTTACTGAGAGCATGGCACTAGCAACACCAGAGTTGTGGGTTAGATTCTCACTGTGGTCACATATGAAAATGTGTGGATTCATATGTGTCACTTTGCATAAAAATGCCTGCTATGTAAATGGCATATATTACAATAGTACAGTACTGTACTGGCAATGACATTTCAGTAAAGCAGTGTGAAACCTTCCATTCATAAAGATCCCAGCAACTTAATTTTGGAAACATATTTACTGTTTAGGGGATGCATTTGTTACAAACAATCAATATCATTTTTTAAAATCCTAATAGTCATCATCGTGTAAAAAATATTTATATATATCATGCTTTATATGTTTTTACCTTACATTGAATTATGTAGTGCTCAAAATCTGCAGTAGACAAACCACTTTAAAATCTTGACCAAACAGTTAAGTGATTATCAATTTTGAGCAATCTGATTAATTAATAGTAAAATGTATTTTAACAAATTGGAAGATAATCATATCAAAAATGATGTGAGCATCGTATTGTAAAAACAATTATTTTATTTGAACATATGAAACGTATTCTAGATGGAACACTGATCAAGTTTGGCGAAAAGGTGTTTTGACAAGTATTTTGACAAGCTTATTTTATACTTAGTCAATTGAAAATGTGGTTAGAATTTTGAAACAACTGCCTTTTAAATTATCTCTTTTGAGTTTTGTACATAGTGTTGTGAAAACTTACCACATTCGCATAGAAGTCATCTGACAAATAGCATATTTTACAATAGTTTTTCAAATGTTGTACTGCACTGCTGGTGCACTGTAGATGCTTGCTGATGAGACAAGCATGAACCATATTCTGATGACAATATATCAAACATTGGAACCTAAACATCCCATAAACAGCACAATTTCAACATAGATGCATACATTTCCACATAGTTCTTGTTGAAGCATACTCAGCTTTGCACAGAACAAAACACACTTAAAGTGAACTGTAATCTAATCAAATGAATTGCAAGCCTTACCTACGCAGCAATCCTCCCTCAGTCTAAAGTAGCATCAGAGTAGAATTTACACAGTAAGTGTATATCTGGAACTGGAATCTGCTAAATGTGAGCAAAATGAGCAGTGTAAACCTCTATTGTAGGCCGGAGTATGGGTAGTGCTTTCTAGCAGGTATTTGCATATTTCCATTAGGGAAAGCCTATTCTGTGACGTTAGCTTGTGCAATAACTCAATTCTCCCTTGCAGTCCTTCTTAACAATGCAAGTTTTTAAGACTTTGGCAAAGGGTAAAATCTACAAAACTTAGTCCACTCTGTTCGTATCAGATTCCGGTTTTGGGAACAGAAAATTTGTATTGAGGTCAAATGTTTCATCATTGAGACCATTAACATAATGTAGGTCAAATTCCATCTGACTCCATCTTCTCCCACTGGCGGCCACTGGGCTTCCTCCCATCATCATATTTGGTAGTGAGTGGAAACCCCAACCGGATGCTTCACACTTATATATATATTTTATTTAACTATTATTTAACTAGGCAAGTCAGTTTTATTTTCTGTATTTTTGGTTAGTTAGTTAGTTAGTTAGCTGTTGTTAAAATAGGCTAGTCTAGCTTAGGTTTTTTTTGAATACTTATTGTTTCTTTCCTTGGGTCCAGCTCAGCCCCTTTTCCTGCTCCCCCCATTACCATGTGTTTTCAAATAAACCTTGAGTTTGACGGTGGATTTCAGTTGTCCTGGTTATTTCGTTCTCACTTTTACTTTGTCACAATTATAATTTGCATGAGTTATGTTACTGGTCTCATTACCATCCCCCCCAAGACTGTCGGGCCAAAAGGGATTCGTAACATTACCAAATAAGTTCCCCCAAAACTAAGGCTGGTCACATGACATCACACAGTGTGACATCACCATGAGGGAAGTCACAGTGGTGGAAACACCCAGGTGGCATGGGTAATAATGCACTGAGGACATTCCAGAGGGAGTTAAACAGTGCATCGTGCATCTCTTTGTGCTCCCAGGTTGTACTTGAGGTTGTACGGAGTGACAAGACATTCACAGAGACAGACGGGTAAAGAGCAGAAGAACAACTGAATCTGATTGGTAGGTCAGTCTGGAGTCAAACCTATATTGTTTTCACTTGGAGATACAGCCATCGAACACCACATTGAGAGATGGCCTGCCCGTCAGTGGCTTGTCAATAAATGTGGTGACAGGTGTATTGTGTTTGATAACACAAGCCCTGCTGGAGGCAGATGGCGACATTCCTGCAAAAGTGAAAGCGCGAACCACTGCATTTATACGGCCGTATACAAACAGTGTAGTTATTTGCTCCGCAAAGCATTCAAACAAGCGAAATGTCAGTATAGAGACTAAGTGGAATCGCAATTCAACGGCTCAGACAGAGACGTATGTGGCAGGGTCTACAGACAGTCACGGACAAAAAGAGAACCAGCCACGTAAAGGACAGCGACCCCTTGCTTTCTGACAAACTAAACACCTTTGCCCGCTTTGAGAATAATACAGTGCCACCGACACAGCCCACTACCAAGGCCTGTGGGCTCTCCTTCTCCGTGGCCGACCTGAGTAAGACATTTAAACGTGTTAACCCTCTCAAGGCTGCCGACCCAGACGGCATCCTTAGTCGCATCCTCAGAGCATGCGCAGATCAGCTGGCTGGTGTCTTTACGGACATATTCAATCTCTCCCTATCACAGTCGGCTGTCCCTACATGCTTCAAAATGGTCAAATCAAATTTATTTATATAGCCCTTCGTACATCAGCTGATATCTCAAAGTGCTGTACAGAAACCCATCCTAAAACCACAAAGAGCAAGCAATGCAGGTGTAGAAGCACAGTGGCTAGGAAAAACTCCCTAGGGGTGGCCAGTCCTCTTCTGGCTGTGCCTGGTGGAGATTATAACAGAACATGGCAAAGATGTTCAAATGTTCATAAATGACCAGCATGGCCCAATAATAATAAGGCAGGACATTTGAAACTGGAGCAGCAGCACGGACAGGTGGACTGGGGACAGCAAGGAGTCATCATGTCAGGTAGTCCTGAGGCATGGTCCTAGGGCTCAGGTCCTCCAAGAGAGTGAAAGAAAAAGAGAATTAGAGAGAGTACACTTAAATTCACACAGGATACCGAATAGGACAGGAGAAGTACTCCAGATATAACAAACTGACCCTAGCCCCCCCGACACATAAACTACTGCAGCATAAATACTGGAGGCTGAGACAGGAGGGGTCAGGAGACACTGTGGCCCCATCCGAGGACACCCCCGGACAGGGACAAACAGGAAGGATATAACCCCACCCACTTTGCCAAAGCACAGCCACCACACCACTAGAGGGATATCTTCAACCACCAACATACCATCCTGAGACAAGGGCGAGTATAGCCCACAAAGATCTCCACCACGGCACAACCCAAGGGGGTGGGGGGGGGGGGGCGCCAACCCAGACAGGAAGATCACATCAGTGACTCAACCCACTCAAGTGACGCACCCCCCACAGGGACGGTATGAAAGAGCCCCAGTAAGCCAGTGACTCAGCCCCTGTAATAGGGTTAGAGGCAGAGAATCCCAGTGGAAAGAGGGGAACCGGTCAGGCAGAGACAGCAAGGGCGGTTCGTTGCTCCAGAGCCTTTCCGTTCACCTTCCCACTCCTGGGCCAGACTACACTCAATCATATGACCCACTGAAGAGATGAGTAGCGTACGTGTAGGTATGTACGGCAGGACCAAATCAGAGAGATGGGTAGGAGCAAGCCCATGTAATGCTTTGTAGGTTAGCAGTAAAACCTTGAAATCAGCCCTTGCCTTGACAGGAAGCAAGTGTAGGGAGGCTAGCACTGGAGTAATATGATACTTTTTGGGGGTTCTAGTCAGGATTCTAGCAGCCGTATTTAGCGCTAACTGTAGTTTATTTAGTGCTTTATCCGGGTAGCCGGAAAGTAGAGCATTGCAGTAGTCTAACCTAGAAGTGACAAAAGCGTGGATTAATTTTTCTTCATCATTTTTGGACAGAAAGTTTCAAATTTTTGCAATGTTACGTAGATGGAAAAAAGCTGTCATTGAAATGGTCTTGATATGTTCTTCAAAAGAGAGATCAGGGTCCAGAGTAACGCCGAGGTCCTTCACAGTTTTATTTGAGACGACTGTACAACCATTAACATTAATTGGCAGATTCAACAGAAGATCTCTTTGTTTCTTGGGACCTAGAACAAGCATCTCTGTTTTGTCCGAGTTTAAAAGTAGAAAGTTTGCAGCCATCCACTTCCTTATGTCTGAAACACATGCTTCTAGCGAGGACAATTTTGGGGCTTCACCATGTTTCATTGAAATGTACAGCTGTGTGTCATCCGCATAGCAGTGAAAGTTAACATTATGTTTTCGAATGACATCCCCAAGAGGTAAAATATATAGTGAAAACAATAGTGGTCCTAAAACGGAACCTTGAGGAACACCGAAATTTACAGTTGATTTGTCAGAGGACAAACCATTCACAGAGACAAACTGATATCTTTCCGACAGATAAGATCTAAACCAGGCCAGAACTTGTCCGTGTAGACCAATTTGGGTTTCCAAAAGAATGTGGTGATCGATGGTATCAAAAGCAGCACTAAGGTCTAGGAGCACAAGGACAGATGCAGAGCCTCGGTCTGATGCCATTAAAAGGCCATTTACCACCTTCACAAGTGCAGTCTCAGTGCTATGATGGGGTCTAAAACCAGACTGAAGCATTTCGTATACATTGTTTGTCTTCAGGAAGGCAGTGAGTTGCTGCGCAACAGCCTTTTCTAAAATCTTTGAGAGGAATGGAAGATTCGATATAGGCCGATAGTTTTTTATATTTTCTGGGTCAAGGTTTGGCTTTTACAAGAGAGGCTTTATTACTGCCACTTTTAGTGAGTTTGGTACACATCCGGTGGATAGAGAGCCGTTTATTATGTTCAACATAGGAGAGCCAAGCACAGGAAGCAGCTCTTTCAGTAGTTTAGGGTCCAGTATGCAGCTTGAAGGTTTAGAGGCCATGCTTATTTTCATCATTGTGTCAAGAGATATAGTACTAAAACACTTGAGCGTCTCTCTTGATCCTAGGTCCTGCCATTGTTTCTGTACCCAAGAAGGCAAAGGTAACTGAACTAAATGACTATCGCCCCGTAGCACTCACTTCGGTCATCATGAAGTGCTTGGAGAGACTAGTCAAGGATCATATCACCTCCACCTTACCTGTCAGCCTAGAACCACTTAAATTTGCATACTGCCCTAATAAGTCCACAGACGATGCAATCGCCATTACACTGCACACTGCCCTATCCTACCTGGACAAGAGGAATACCTATGTAAGAATACTGTTCATTTACTACAGCTCAGCATTCAACACCATAGTACCCTTCAAACACATGATTAAGCTTGAGGCGCTGGATCTCAACCCCGCCCTGTGCAATTGGGTCCTGGACTTCCTGACTGGCCGCCCCCAGGTGGTGAAGGTAGAAAACAACATATCCACTTCGCTGATCCTCAACACTGGGGCCTCAAAAGGGTGCATACTCAGCCCCCTCCTGAACTCCCTGTTCACCCATGACTGCGTGGCCATGCACGCCTCCAACGTAATCATCAAGTTTGCAGACTACACAACAGTAGTAGGCTTGATTACCAACAATGACGAGACTGCCTATTGGTAGGAGGTGAGGGCACTCGGAGTGTGGTGTCAGGAAAACAACCTCTCACTCAACGTCAACAAAACAAAGGAGATGATCATGGACTTCAGGAAACAGCAGAGGGAGCACCCCCCTATCCACATCGACGGGACACCAGTGGTGAAGATGTAACATTTTAAGTTCCTTGGCTTACACACCACGGACAAACTGAAATGGTCCATCCACACAGACAGTGTGGTGACAGTGTGGTGAAGAAGGCGCAACACCGCCTCTTCAACCTCAGGAGGCTGAAGAAATTTGGCTTGTCACCTAAAACCCTCCCAAACCTTTACAGATGTACAATTGAGAGCATCCTGTCGGGCTGTATCACCGCCTGGTATGGCAACTGCACCGCCCATAACCTCAGGGCTCTCCAGAGGGTGGAGGAGGGTGGACCATCCAGGAGGTGAGGTCAGTACAGGTACAGTACAGGTACATCAAAGCTGGGACTGAGAGACTGAAAAACAGCTTCTATCCCAAGGCCATCAAACTGTTGAACCGCAGTCACTAACACAGTGAGGCTGCTGCCTACATACAGACTTGAAATCATTGGCCACTTTAATAATGCCACTTTAATAATGTTTCATATCTTGCATTACTCATATGTACAGAGTGCCTTGCGAAAGTATTCGGCCCCCTTGAACTTTGCGACCTTTTGCCACATTTCAGGCTTCAAACATAAAGATATAAAACTATTTTTTTGTGAAGAATCAACAATAAGTGGGACACAATCATGAAGTGGAACGACATTTATTGGATATTTCAAACTTTTTTAACAAATCAAAAACTGAAAAATTGGGCATGCAAAATTATTCAGCCCCCTTAAGTTAATACTTTGTAGCGCCACCTTTTGCTTCGATTACAGCTGTAAGTCGCTTGGGGTATGTCTCTATCAGTTTTGCACATCGAGAGACTGAATTTCTTTCCCATTCCTCCTTGCAAAACAGCTCGAGCTCAGTGAGGTTGGATGGAGAGCATTTGTGAACAGCAGTTTTCAGTTCTTTCCACAGATTCTCTTTTGGATTCCGGTCTGGACTTTGACTTGGCCATTCTAACACCTGGATATGTTTATTTTTGAACCATTCCATTGTAGATTTTGCTTTATGTTTTGGATCATTGTCTTGTTGGAAGACAAATCTCCGTCCCAGTCTCAGGTCTTTTGCAGACTCCATCAGGTTTTCTTCCAGAATGGTCCTGTATTTGGCTCCACCCATCTTCCCATCAATTTTAACCATCTTCTCTGTCCCTGCTGAAGAAAAGCAGGCCCAAACCATGATGCTGCCACCACCATGTTTGACAGTGGGTATGGTGTGTTCAGGGTGATGAGCTGTGTTGCTTTTACGCCAAACATAACGTTTTGCATTGTTGCCAAAAAGTTCAATTTTGGTTTCATCTGACCAGAGCACCTTCTTCCACATGTTTGGTGTGTCTCCCAGGTGGCTTGTGGCAAACTTTAAACGACACTTTTTATGGATATCTTTAAGAAATGGCTTTCTTCTTGCCACTCTTCCATAAAGGCCAGATTTGTGCAATATACGACTGATTGTTGTCCTATGGACAGAGTCTCCCACCTCAGCTGTAGATCTCTGCAGTTCATCCAGAGTGACCATGGGCCTCTTGGCTGCATCTGTGATCAGTCTTCTCCTTGTATGAGCTGAAAGTTTAGAGGGATGGCCAGGTCTTGGTAGATTTGCAGTGGTCTGATACTCCTTCCATTTCAATATTATCGCTTGCACAGTGCTCCTTGGGATGTTTAAAGCTTGGGAAATCTTTTTGTATCCAAATCCGGCTTTAAACTTCTTCACAACAGTATCTCGGACCTGCCTGGTGTGTTCCTTGTTCTTCATGATGCTCTGCGCTTTTAACGGACCTCTGAGACTATCACAGTGCAGGTGCATTTTTACGGAGACTTGATTACACACAGGTGGATTGTATTTATCATCATTAGTCATTTAGGTCAACATTGGGTCATTCAGAGATTGTCACTGAACTTCTGGAGAGAGTTTGTTGCACTGAAAGTAAAGGGGCTGAATAATTTTGCACGCCCAATTTTTCAGTTTTTGATTTGTTAAAAAAGTTTGAAATATCCAATAAATTTTGTTCCACTTCATGATTGTGTCCCACTTGTTGTTGATTCTTCACAAAAAAATACAGTTTTATATCTTTATGTTTGAAGCCTGAAATGTGGCAAAAGGTCGCAAAGTTCAAGGGGGCCGAATACTTTCGCAAGGCACTGTAATAAGCTCTCTGTACCTAGGGAAAGCAATAATTTTTGGATCCAGACCTAAATTGTGTAGGTCACCTGAAATCAGAGTGGAGTTAGGGGGTGAGGTGCTGACTACTAAAACCTCTGTTAGCTACTTGGGATGGTGTGAGCATGGCCAATAAGGTGCTAGGGAAGGTAAATGCCAGGACTAACTTTTTGGCTAGAAAGTCCAAGCTGCTTGATAAGGACTCCATGAAAGCGCTTGCTACTGCCCTCAGCGCTTCCACCCACTTAGCCTGAAGCTAGCCCCGCCAGAGCACCTGTGCTACCTCCGTAGGATACTCCTGGGCTACAATACCTACCACCGTAGCATACTCCTGGGCTACAATTACCCGGACCCACGACCGGTCTATCGATGTCACCGCATGAAGAGGAATAAACAGACTCACCCCATCGCGACGTCCCCCAAAGGCTAACTCTCTAGCCCTTGCTATCCCCTGGCTTGCTATTTCGGCCTGCTAACTGCTACCTTGTTTAGCCCCGGCCTACTAACTGTTAGCTTGTTAGCACAGGCATGCTAACCGTCTGAATCGCCTCGTCCCAAACACTCACTGGACCCATATTTACTCTCTTATCTCTTTCCGATTTTTAATTTGTTTATACCTTCCGGTAACCTGCCTCACCCAATGTGATACGGAATCGCTATTATTGTTAATTTTTAGAACACACTCAAGAACCTCCAGAAGCTAACTAGCTAACTAGCTACAAGCTATTTAGTCATTGTTAGTTTTTTTAACCTGGATAACACTCACTAATCCAGCTTCCCTGCCCCCTGGACACTGATCACCTGGCTACATAGCTGATGCACGCTGGACTGTCCATTAATCACGGTACCTCATTCTGCTTGTTTATGTTTTATCTGTCGGCCCCGTTGCCTAGTCAACGCCATTTTACCTGCTGTTGTTGTGCTAGCTGATTAGCTGTTGTTGTCTCACCTACTGTTTAAGCTAGCTTTCCCAATTCAACACCTGTGATTACTGTATGCCTCGCTGTATGTCTCTCTCAAATGTCAATATGCCTTGTATACTGTTGTTCAGGTTAGTTATCATTGTTTTAGTTCACAATGGAGCGCCTAGTTCCACTCTTCATACCCCTGATACCTCCTTTGTCCCACCTCCCACACATGCGGTGACCTCACCCATTACAACTAGCATGTCCAGAGATACAACCTCTCTCATCATCACCCAGTGCCTGGGCTTACCTCCGCTGTACCCGCACCCCACCATACCCCTGTCTGCGCATTATGCCCTGAATATATTCTACCATGCCCAGAAACCTGCTCCTCTTATTCTCTGTCCCCAATGCTCTAGGCGACCAGTTTTGATAGCCTTTAGCCGCACCCTCATACTACTCCTTCTCTGTTCCGCGGGTGATGTGGAGGTAAACCCAGGCGCTGCATGTCCCCAGGCACCCTCATTTGTTGACTTCTGTGATCGAAAAAGCCTTGGTTTCATGCATGTCAGCATCAGAAGCCTCCTCCCTAAGTTTGTTTTACTCACCACTTTAGCACACTCTGCTAACCCTGATGTCCTTGCCGTGTCTGAATCCTGGCTCAGGAAGGCCACCAAAAATTCGGAGATTTCCATACCCAACTATAACATCTTCCGTCAAGATAGAACTGCCAAAGGGGGAGGAGTTGCAGTCTACTGCAGAGATAGCCTGCAAAGTAATGTCATACTTTCCAGGTCCATACCCAAACAGTTCGAACTACTAATTCTTAAAATTACTCTCTCCAGAAATAAGTCGCTCACTGTTGCCGCCTGCTACCGACCCCCCTCATCTCCCAGCTGTGCCCTGGACACCATTTGTGAATTGATTGCCCCCCATCTAGCTTCAGAGTTTGTTCTGTTAGGTGACCTAAACTGGGATATGCTTAACACCCCGGCAGTCCTACAATCTAAGCTAGATGCCCTCAATCTCACACAAATCATCAAGGAACCCACCAGGTACAACCCTAACTCTGTAAGCAAGGGCACCCTCATAGACGTCATCCTGACCAACTGGCCCTCCAAATACACCTCCACTGTCTTCAATCAGGATCTCAGCGACCACTGCCTCATTGCCTGTATCCGCTACGGAGCCGCAGTCAAACGACCACCCCTCATCACTGTCAAACGCTCCCTAAAACACTTCTGTGAGCAGGCCTTTCTAATCGACCTGGCCCGGGTACCCTGGAAGGACATTGACCTCATCCTGTCAGTTGAGGATGCCTGGTCATTCTTTAAGAGTAACTTCCTCACCATTTTAGATAAGCATGCTCGGTTCAAAAAATGCAGAACTAAGAACAGATATAGCCCTTGGTTCACTCCAGACCTGACTGCCCTGGACCAGCACAAAAACATCCTGTGGCGGACTGCAATAGCATCGAACAGTCCCCGCGATATGCAACTCTTCAGGGAAGTCCGGAACCAATACACGCAGTCAGTCAGGAAAGCTAAGGCCAGCTTCTTCAGGCAGAAGTTTGCATCCTGTAGCTCCAACTCCAAAAGGTTCTGGGACACTGTGAAGTCCATGGAGAACAAGAGCACCTCCTCCCAGCTGCCCACTGCACTGAGGCTAGGGAACACGGTCACCACCGACAAATCCATGATTATTGAAAACTTCAACAAGCATTTCTCAACGGCTGGCCATGCCTTCCGCCTGGCTACTCCAACCTCGACCAACAGCTCCGGCCCCCCCGCAGCTCCTCGCCCAAGCCTCTCCAGGTTCTCCTTTACCCAAATCCAGATAGCAGATGTTCTGAAAGAGCTGCAAAACCTGGACCCGCATAAATCAGCTGGGCTTGACAATCCGGACCCTCTATTTCTGAAACTATCCGCCGCCATTGTCGCAACCCCTATTACCAGCCTGTTCAACCTCTCTTTCATATCGTCTGAGATCCCCAAGGATTGGAAAGCTGCCGCAGTCATCCCCCTCTTCAAAGGGGGAGACACCCTGGACCCAAACTGTTACAGACCTATATCCATTCTGCTTGCCTATCTAAGGTCTTCGAAAGCCAAGTCAACAAACAGGTCGCTGACCATCTCGAATCCCATCGTACCTTCTCCGCTATGCAATCTGGTTTCCGAGCCGGTCACGGGTGCACCTCAGCCACACTCAAGGTACTAAACGACATCATAACCGCCATCGATAAAAGAAAGTACTGTGCAGCCGTCTTCATCGACCTTGCCAAGGCTTTCGACTCTGTCAATCACCATATTCTTATCGGCAGACTCATTAGCCTCGGTTTTTTGGATGACTGCCTTGCCTGGTTCACCAATTACTTTGCAGACAGAGTTCAGTGTGTCAAATCGGAGGGCATGCTGTCCGTCCTCTGGCAGTCTCTATGGGGATGCCACAGGGTTCAATTATCGGGCCGACTCTTTTCTCTGTATATATCAATGATGTTGCTCTTGCTGCGGGCGATTCCCTGATCCACCTCTACGCAGACGACACCATTCTATATACTTTTGGCCCGTCATTGGACACTGTGCTATCTAACCTCCAAATGAGCTTCAATGCCATACAACACTCCTTCCGTGGCCTCCAACTGCTCTTAAACGCTAGTAAAACCAAATGCATGATTTTCAACCGATCGCTGCCTGCACCCGCTTGCCTGACTAGCATCACCACACTGGATGGTTCCGACCTTGAATATGTGGACACCTATAAGTACCTAGGTGTCTGGCTAGACTGCAAACTCTCCTTCCAGACCCATATCAAACATCTCCAATCGAAAATAAAATCAAGAGTCGGCTTTCTATTCCGTAACAAAGCCTCCTTCACTCACGCTGCCAAGCTTACCCTAGTAAAACTGACTATCCTACCGATCCTCGACTTCGGCGATGTCATCTAAAAAATTGCTTCCAACACTCTTCTCAGCAAACTGGATGCAGTTTATCACAGTGCCATCTGTTTTGTCACTAAAGCACCTTATACTACCCACCACTGCGACTTGTATGCTCTAGTCGGCTGGCCCTCGCTACATATTCGTCGCAAGACCCACTGGCTCCAGGTCGTCTACAAGGCCATGCTAGGTAAAGCTCCGCCTTATCTCAGTTCACTGGTCACGATGGCAACACCCATCCGTAGCACGTGCTCCAGCAGGTGTATCTCACTGATCATCCCTAAAGCCAACACCTCATTCGGCCGCCTTTTGTTCCAGTACTTTAGTGCTGCCTGTGACTGGAACGAATTGCAAAAATCGCTGAAGTTGGAGACCTTTATCTCCCTCACCAACTTCAAACATCAGCTATCTGAGCAGCTAACCGATCGCTGCAGCTGTACATAATCTATTGGTAAATAGCCCACCCATTTTCACCTACCTCATCCCCACAGTTTTTATTTATTTACTTTTCTGCTCTTTTGCACACCAATATCTCTACCTGTACATGATCATTTATCAATCCAGTGTTAATCTGCAATATTGTAATTATTCGCCTATCTCCTCATGCCTTTTGTACACATTGTATATAGACTCCCCTTTTTTTCTACTGTGTTATTGACTTGTTAATGGTTTACTCCATGTGTAACTCTGTGTTGTCTGTTCACACTGCTATGCTTTATCTTGGCCAGGTCGCAGTTGTAAATGAGAACTTGTTCTCAACTAGCCTACCTGGTTAAATAAAGGTGAAATAAATAAAATAAAATAATTCAATGTCATTTTGACTATGCTAGTAATTCCTGGTTTGGGGGCTTATCTAAATTTATGAAGGGGAAGCTCCAGATATCCCAGAATAAGCTGATCAGGGTAGCATTGAAGGTGAGTCCACATAGGCAGGAGCTGCTTTCGGGAACTAAACTGGCTGCCTGTTAATGCTAGGATGTCCCAGATTAGACTAGGTTTGGTTTACAGGAGTATTTATGGTCCTGCGCCCAGATATCTAAGTGATTACTTTCCTCGTGTTAGGGATGCACACAATCACAGCACCAGATCAGGTGTTGCTGATGTGTGCTAATACAGGTTCAGGAGTAATGCTGGGAAAGGTACTTTCTTGTATACAGGAGCCTCAGAATGGAATGAGTTGCCTCTGCCTATAAAAGCAACGTCCTCTCTCGGCAGCTTTAAAAAATAAAGCAAAAATATGTTTGATATCTTCTGTGCCCATATGAATAACCCCTATGATGTAACTGGAATGATGAGATAATGTTCTTCTTCTATGTTTTTGTTTTATTATATCACTGCCATACTGTGTTTGATCTTGTCTAGCCATCTTGTCTCAAGAGGACCATAATGGAAATAAGTCCCAGACTTTATTGTGTGTTATCCTCAATGACTTTTTTCATGTGGATGTACGGCTTTTAAGTTTTATGTGTGCTTGTTTTTTTTAAATGGTCAAATTGATCAACTAAAGTAAACTAAAAATCCTGCCATCTCTGCTCTGGTTTAAACATGCTAAACCACCCTCAGTGTGACCTCTTATAATAACCTTAACCACCAATTCCAGTCAAAACAGACAATGATAACCCCCAGCTACCCTTTATAATTGAAATGCAGTACTTACTGAATGAATGAGTTGTTCTAATGATCGAAGCTGAGAGCTGCTGGTCTCACTGCCATCCCCTTCTCTCCTAAAACAGTGATGGGGTTGGTAGTGGCATTAGTGTATGGAAACCCAGCACTTACTACTGTCCACTTGTAACCTCATTACTGATACTGAAAGGACATTTGATTCTGCTCTTCAGCTCTAGACTGTAGTAATGTTTGCCTTAATTCAAGTTTGCTTAGGCTAGGGTGATTGTTTGATTGGTTCCCTCCCCACCTCATGTCTCCCTCCACTACAGTCTTCTATTCAGACACAATCCACCAACCCTTCATCCATAATGGTGCACTGTGGGTAGTTGAGTGCTCTCTGAGGTAGTACTGACATGTTTATGGGTTTATTATGCCAAGGTATATGTTGAGGTACGAGGATCAATAGGACCTTATTATCAGTTGCCACCAATGAGTAACATGAAGTTACTAAAGCTACTTATGAGTCCTGAATTGCACAGGAAGGAATAGTTTTTATTATTATTTTTTTCTCATTTTATTTTATTGCTATTCATGGTACGGCACAGTGCCACCCTAGTGTCATGACGTTGGCCTGGGGGTAGGTTTATGACAGTCATAAATACCTCTTCCCCCCTTTTTCCTCTCTCTACCCCACTGATGTTACATTTGCAAACACCTTGGTTAACACAGAGATTCTGGGAACATCAGAAGGTGGGGGGAAATGAACTATATTCTGGTAATCCGACCAATTGAACATATGCAGTGGTACTTAATGAATATGATGTCAGTTCGGTTGTCATCTGAGACATTCTCATCAATGATAAGATGACATAAACGCTACAGTGGAAAGTCTACACATCAGAGTTATCGGATTCACATGGAATTGTTGTTCAATTTAAATGTTTGAATATGAAATTATTCATGATGGGATGAAATGTGATTTTAGCTTCTAAAATGTGAGATTTGGGTTTTCATAATGTAGTGCTCTGCTCAATCAGTGGCCTGCCCTGTGAAGGGACATGGGCTATAAAACTTTTCAAACACGCCCTCCTCTTCCTTCCTATATAAAGCCTTGACGACAATATAACCTCCTGTTCCAAGGATGTGAGGACGACGGTCTGATGTCAGAATGGTTCAGATAATAACTACAGAATGAAGCCAACATCAGCATGAGCTTTGGTTGCGAATGGTATGAACTTTGAACTCTCATTCACTACAGAAGTGATACCTCCTAGCCGTTGAGTTAGCAACAGACAGAATATCCCGTCTACCATACAACAACGTTACTACAACGTATTCAATTTACCAACAGAGACATTCTTCAAAGGACTCGGTTGGGCAACACGGCCTTCTATCTACCACCAACCTACCGAAGCGCAGCTCAAAGTAAATATTTCTTGCATTTTCCTTTTCCAAATGGGCAGTAATTTAGAATGCATAAGATACTGTATTTACGATAGCACAGCTTCACCCTTTGTTCCGCAGTCATCCCGCTCTTTCACTCAAACCCAGCCCTTTTCTTTTGTGTAACAAGCTGTCATATCTGTTCTGCCCGCTAGGGATGTTTTCCTTTATGATGTAATTTGTAATCAAGTTATGATTTAATTATGTGTATGTGTAATTCTGTGTGATTAGTTAGGTATTTAGTAAATAAATGATTAAACCCAATTTTGCATTGCTGATTCAACTTGTTAGCCAGGGTTCGTGCAGATAACCAAGAATTTACAACTTTCAGATGAGACTGAATTATGATGGCGATTAATATTGACTACTATTGATATTGACTACTAAAATATTACTAGGTCTTTAAGAATTTATTCGGAAGATAACAGCTCTATAAATATTATTTTGTGGTGCCCCGACTCTCTAGTTAATTACATTTACGTGATTAGCTCAATCAGGTAATATTAATTACAGATAAATTATTTTATAGAATAGCATGTCATTTCACTTAATCCGGCATAGCCAAAGACACGACACTAGGCTCAGGCACTGCAACTGCATTTGCTTTTAAAACATGTTACATTGTTTATCTCTACTCATTGGACAATTATATACGGGTGATTCTGCAACTACGGGCACTTCCATGTCCTCAGGTCAATTTTGGGAATTTTATATAAAAAATAATCATAACAATATTTGTATGTTAAGTTCACACTGGAATCACCCCATACTTTTTTAAACACCTCTCTATCAAGTATTTTAGCTACTTTTCAGATGCATTTTTTACCTCAATTTCACTATTTTGCCCTTGTCCCTGACCCAGACTTTTAAGCTTTCACTATGTTTTTCTATGAGAAAACATGAATAATTACACATTATAGTATAATGTTATGTTCTACAGAAAGAGTCAATGAAATAAAATCTATATCAATATTTATTGCGAGTGTGCCCTTTATTGTCACGACTTCTGCCGAAGTCGATGCCTCTTCTTGTTCGGGCGGTGTTCGGCGGTCGACGTCATCGGCCTTCTAGCCATCGCCGATCCATTTTTCATTTTCCATTTGTTTTGTCTCGTATTCCCACACACCTGGTTGTCATTATCCCTCATTATGTGTTGTGTATTTAACCCTCTGTTTCCCCCATGTCTTTGTGTGCTATTGTTTATCTGTTTTGATGTGTGAGTACGTTAGTCTGGTTATGTATACCCGTTTTGTATTTCGTGTTCATTGTGCCATGTGCTTATGGTTCGCCTGAATAAAAGGCTCTGTGTGCTACCAAATACCTGCCTGTCTCCCTTGCAGCCACTTACGCATACCTGACAGAATACCACACCAATGATGGAGTCAGCAGGGACAGGTACCTATAGTAGCAGAGTCGAGGAGCATGTCAAGGAGCACACGGCTTTGATTCACCATCTCGGCATCGCTAAGGATCGCATAGTTCAGATGATGGATCACTGGTAGAGACAAGGAGGTCCTCCAGTACCTCATCTAGTACAACAGGAGTCCTCACTAACCGTCCCTCCTGTACCCGGTTCCAGTGGGATGTGTCTCGCCCTTCCCAGAGAGTATGATGGTGCCAGGTCTTCCTGCTACAGACCTCTACCTGAGCACCATCTATCCAGCTCCCTCGGGAAGCGTGAGGGTGGCAGCCCTCGTCTCGTGCCTCTCAGGGAAAGCTCTGGAGTGGGACAACGCTGTATAGGGAGATGACTTCACAGACTTCACCCGCCGCTTCCGGGCATTCTTCGACCACCCTCCCGAAGATAGAGCGGCAGTTGTAGAGCGGCAGTTGAAACGTTTGTTCCACTTAAGGCAGGAGACGAGGAGCGCCCAGGAGTTCTCACTGGAATTTCGGACATTGGCCGCTGGAGCGGGATGGAACGACCGGGCTCTCATCGACCATTAACGTTGATGTCCGTCGGGAGTTGGCCTGCAGGGATACCACACTTACCTTCGACCAGCTGGTGGACATGTCTATTCGGCTGGATGACCTGCTGGTCACCAGCGGACATCCAGAGAGGGCTCTGTCGATTCCTTTTCCCAGCGCCACCGCTCCGGTGCCTATGGAGTTAGGAGGTACTGCGCACAGGGAGACCGGAGGAGGGGCTCTCACGTGTACCATTTGTGGCCGCAGAGGTCACACTGCTGGTCGGTGCCGTATTGGTTCCTCTAGGGTTCAAGATTTATCCAGGGTTTTGGCCAAAATCTGAGTGTGTCCCTATGTCTCTGAACATTCATCTATCTGAGGTTCACCCTCTCCTCCTCTGCCCTCCTCCTCACCTCAGTCTCCATCGAAAACCTCTCATTCATGACAAGGTAACCACGTTCACTCCCCTCCCTGTTTCCTGCCACCATCTCATCTATCTTCCTCAGCAGCTCTGGGACTTGAGTGACATCATCACCCCATGTGTTGGCCCTAGTGTTTAAAGCATGGTACCTATACCCACACTTCTCCACCATCTCCTGGAGAAACCTATGTCTCACTATGTATTCCTCTAGTGACAGTCCCCTGAGTTTCTCACATTGGGTAAACACTACCATCATGTGTCTCCAGAGTATGTGGTTGAGAAGCTTGAGGGGGCCCTCTACTGTCCATTCCTTGCCTTTGCGTGAGTTCAAAGGGATGACCATGAGGAAGGCATGGGGACGTGGTTGACACATGGATATACTGGCTTCTACAGTGACCTGCCGGCCGTCTATTAAACGCTTTCTCCTCATACACATCTCCACGTCCCTCCTGTCCAGGATGGTGTTTCCTGTTTGTCTCTTCTCCAGCCAATCCCTACCCAGGAGGAAGATTCTTAGCTCAGGGAGATTATACTGGTCCCGTATTAGAGAGAAGAGTGTATGTTATATGAAAAATAACACACATGAATTTTGCCATTACAGTATGACCAAATGTCAGTATTGCAATAAAACTGACTTGCCTAGTTAAATAATAATTAAATAAAATATATATTTAAGTGTGAAGCATCCGGTTGGGGTTTCCACTCACTACCAAATATGGTGATGGGAGGAAGCCCAGTGGCCGCCAGTGGGAGAAGATGGAGTCAGATGGAATTTGACCTACATTATGTTAATGGTCTTAATGATGAAACGTTTGACCTCAATCCAAATTTTCTGTTCCCAAAACCGGAATCTGATACGAACAGAGTGGACTAAGTTTTGTAGATTTTACCCTTTGCCAAAGTCTTAAAAACTTGCATTGTTAAGAAGGACTGCAAGGGAGAATTGAGTTATTGCACAAGCTAACGTCACAGAATAGGCTTTCCCTAATGGAAATATGCAAATACCTGCTAGAAAGCACTACCCATACTCCGGCCTACAATAGAGGTTTACACTGCTCATTTTGCTCACATTTAGCAGATTCCAGTTCCAGATATACACTTACTGTGTAAATTCTACTCTGATGCTACTTTAGACTGAGGGAGGATTGCTGCGTAGGTAAGGCTTGCAATTCATTTGATTAGATTACAGTTCACTTTAAGTGTGTTTTGTTCTGTGCAAAGCTGAGTATGCTTCAACAAGAACTATGTGGAAATGTATGCATCTATGTTGAAATTGTGCTGTTTATGGGATGTTTAGGTTCCAATGTTTGATATATTGTCATCAGAATATGGTTCATGCTTGTCTCATCAGCAAGCATCTACAGTGCACCAGCAGTGCAGTACAACATTTGAAAAACTATTGTAAAATATGCTATTTGTCAGATGACTTCTATGCGAATGTGGTAAGTTTTCACAACACTATGTACAAAACTCAAAAGAGATAATTTAAAAGGCAGTTGTTTCAAAATTCTAACCACATTTTCAATTGACTAAGTATAAAATAAGCTTGTCAAAATAATACAGACACCTTTTCACCAAACTTTATCAGTGCTACATCTAGAATATGTTTCACATTGCAATACATTGTCACGTCCTGGTCTTAGTATTTTGTGTTTTCTTTATCTATTTGGTCAGGCCAGGGTGTGACATGGGTTTTTGTATGTGGTGTGTTTTGTCTTGGGGTTTTTTCACCGGTATTGGGATTGTAGCTTAGTGGGGTTTTCTAGGTTAGTCTATGGCTGTCTGAAGTTGTTCTCAATCAGAGGCAGGTGTTTATCGTTGTCTCTGATTGGGATATCAGCTGATGTACGAAGGGCTATATAAACAAATTTGATTTGATTTGAATGTAACAAATGCATCCCCTAAACAGTAAACATGTTTATAAAATTAAGTTGCTGGGATCTTTATGAATGGAAGGTTTCACACTGCTTTACTAAAATGTCATTGCCAGTACAGTACTGTACTATTGTAATATATGCCATTTACATAGCAGGCACTTTTATGCAAAGTGACAAATATGAATCCACACATTCTTTGTATGTGACCACAGTGAGAATCTAACCCACAACTCTGTTGTTGCTAGTGCCATGCTCTCAGTATCTGAGCCACACAGGACCACCATGTTGCATGCTGGGAATGTGGGTCCAGGTGCTGAATATTTTACTACTTTAGTGCACGTATGGGTGAATTTGTTCCAGTGCTTTTGCTCCCCTGGGGTGGGGAGACTACATACAGACGGTGCTGTACACCCGATGTGGATCAAATCAAATCTAATCCAATTTTATAAGTCACATGCGCCGAATACAACAGCTGTAAACCTTACAGTGAAATGATCTCTGGTTGGAGCTGACAGTCTGCACTTTCGCCTGGTGGTCATTGTATCGATTCGGTTCTGGGGTGCTGAAGTGCAGAGCCAGAGCAGCAGGGAATGTGTCACTGTCCCAATACTTTTGGAGCTCACTGTATATCACGCCTCACCTGTCCACAATGCTAGTTAATGTATGGTGAGCATTCTGACACAAACTTATTGCTGTGCATCATCACCCAAATTGGTGCCACACATTGATGGAAGATGAAGTGAGTTTCCCTCTTATAAATCCATGATTATTTTTAAATATATAAGTGCAACACAATATTGTTGAATACAATACAGGATTGCAGTACAGGTAGTAGGTATATGATTGCTATCCCCATGAGCCACCCTCCTTCAGGCCATGGATGTAGCATGTAATGACAATAATCTTGGATTCGCTATGAAAAAAGGTTTCTCCCCAGGTTCATGAACAATAAGGATAGTTACTCTGTCAATGAGAACCTTTGGCCAAATTCTCCAAACAGATTATCACATTGAAGCCTTTAACCTAGGGTGTTTACACACTAAGTCGTCATTGGTCACCATAGCATCTCCCACCTGTAGCACACGCTCCAGCAGGTATATCTCTCTAGTCACCCCCAAAACCAATTCTTTCTTTGGCCACCTCTCCTTCCAGTTCTCTGCTGCCAATGCCTGGAACAAACTACAAAAATCTCTGAAACTGGAAACACATCTCCCTCACTTGCTCTAAGCAGCTCACAGATTCCTGCACCTGTACAGAGCCCACCTATAATTTAGCCCAAACAACTACCTCTTTCCCTACTGTATTTATTTTATTTATGTATTTATTTTGCTCCTTTGCACCCCATTATTTTTATTTCTACTTTGCACATTATTCTACTGCAAATCTACCATTCCAGTGCTTTACTTGCTATATTGTATTTACTTTGCCACCATGGCATTTCTTTTGCCTTTACCTCCCTTATCTCACCTCATTTGCTCACATCGTATATAGATTGTTTATACTGTATTATTGACTGTATGTTTGTTTTACTCCATGTGTAACTCTGTGTCGTTGTATGTGTCGAACTGCTTTGCTTTATCTTGGCCAGGTCGCAATTGTAAATGAGAACTTGTTCTCAACTTGCCTACCTGGTTAAATAAAGGTGAAATAAAATAAAATAAAAAATTAATTGAAAGCACAAGCATAATTGACACTCCTGGACTCCACACACGACCCACATGCAGTTAATAAACCCCACTGGAAACCTCCACTGTATAGCCTATAAAATAACATGTGCCTCTTTGAGCTGTCATTGTGAACTGTCACAGACAGTCACAAACGTGATAGGCCCATAAACAATTTGTTACATAGGCACCTCTGTCACAGACATATAGTCTGTTAACAATTCAGAGAGGCATGAGGTAAGATTCTATCTTCTCCTGACCTAAAGCCAAGGCTATTTTCCTATCCAGTCCCAATCCCACTGACACCCAAAATCTTCTTTCTCACATTAAAATTCCTAACTTAACTCTGTAATCCATATAGCCTACTGGAGGATGCAATATCAAATCACGTCACTTGCCTATGCATGTCAAAATACAGCTATAACATTTTCCACGCTTCTCTGCACTGTCTCGTATTTGTTGCCCATATGAGACCTTTGGTAGAGAACATGTGATCATCAAACAATATGACAGTAGATAGGCTATGGATATATTTTTAGACAGAGTTGGTCTCCGTTAAAATAGATTGATATTTCAACTATTTTAACTCTTCACCCTAGTTATTCATGCATGTCAGAGCAAAAACTAAGCCATGAGGTCGAATAAATTGTCTGTAGAGCTCTGAGACAGGAATGTGTCGAGGCACAGATCTAGGGAAGGGCACCAAAATATTTCTGCAGCATTGAAGGTCCCCAAGAACACATTGGCCTCCATCATTCTTAAATGGAAGAAGTCTGGAACCACCAAGACTCTTCCTAGAGCTGGCTGCCTGGCCAAACTGAGCAATTGGGGGACAAGGACCTTGGTCAGGGAGGTGACCAAGAACCAAAGGTCACTCTGACAGAGCACCAGAGTTCCTCTGTGGAGATGGGAGAACCTTCTAGAAGGACAACCCATCTCTGGGGCACTCCACCAATCAGGCATTTGGGTGGCCAGACGGATGCCACTCTTCATTAAAAGGCACAGGACAGCTCGCTTGGAGTTTGCCAAAAGGCACCTAAAAGACTCTCAGACCATAAGATACAATATTATCTGGTCTGATGAAACCAAGATTGAACTCGGTGGCCTGAATGCCAAGCGTCACGTGTGGAAGAATCCTTGCACCATCCCTACGGCAAAGTATGGTGGTGACAGCACCATGCTGTGGTGATGTTTTTCAGTGGGAGGGACTGGGAGACTAGTCAGGATCAAGGGAAAGATGATCAGAGCAAAGGACAGAGAGATCCTTGATGAAAACCTGTTCCAGAGCGCTCAGGACCTCAGACTGGGGCAAAAGGTTCACTTTCCAACAGGACAATGACTGTAAGCACACAGCCAAGACAACACATGAGTGGCATTGGGACAAGTCTCTGAATGTCCTTGAGTTGTCCAGCCAGAGCCTGGACTTGAACCCACACATCTCTGGAGAGACCTGAAAATAGCTGTTCAGTGAAGCACCCCATTCCACCTGACAGAGTTTGAGAGAGTTTGCAGAGAAGAATGGTGTGCCAAGCTTGGTGTCATACTGTCATACCCAATAAGACTCATATTTAAGTTTTTGCAAACTTTTGCAAACATTTCTAAAAACAGTTTTTGCTTTGTCATTTTGTGGTGTTGTGAGTATTGTATGAAAAACAATTGAATCCATTTTATAATAAGGCTGTAACGTAACAAAATGTGGAAAAAGTCAAGGGGTCTGAATAATGCACTGTATTCTGTCATTCTTTGAAGGAGGTTATCAGGCAAGCTTAGCAACTTTGCTCATTGGACTTTTGTTTGACAACTGTTACAAAGTTTTTATGATTCAACAAAGCTATACTCGGGATGTGTTCTGCGCTTCCTGGGTGCCCTCTGTGTTGAGATAGCCTACTGCTGAAATGCGCTGATAGCCTACTGCTGAAATGCGCTGATAGCCTACTGCTGAAATGCGCTGATAGCGTACTGCTGAAATGCGTTGAATGCTGCAACAAGTATTAGACGTTCATTCATGTTCCTCATACGCCAATTTCGAAGTTGTTCCAAACGTCAAATTTCGAAGTGTTTAAGGTTGAGTTTAGTCATTAACTCCAAAATATTAAGGGTAGGTATTAGCTCAGAATGGTTAAGGTTTGGGATAGGCTTAAAACAAAATATGCAACCTTTTACACCAGAAGCAGATGCTTACGCCCATCCACAACACCCTAGCAAAACCGAAACCTTCTTGAAGGTAACATCCCTCACTGTTGCCCCTAGTGGCTGGTTTCTACATCTCCCGGTGTCCTCAGACATTGATGGACGTAATTAATTGAGGAACATGATAACACTCTGAATTTATAAACAGCCTGTTTCAAAATTCACAACAATGTCATTGAGCAATCAAATATATACTCATGACTAAATATCAGTTTAATTTGCTCTGAAATCATTACATAGTGACGCAGCCAAGTCAACAAGGTGGCTCAGCGTTCTCTTATTTGGGGAGAACCCTGGCATAGAGACTATATCTTGGTTTTAAACGCTTTAAATGGTTACTGGATAAATATGAATTATTCCCTGTACTAAAACTTGGTGGATTTTGGGCAAAATATTCATTTCTAGCTGTAATTATATCTGAACAATATATTTCTATTTTGCATCAATTATTGTGAAATATGTGTTCAATGAACACACCTTTGATCGCACATGGTATAGAAATGATGACAATAAGATTTTCAGCACATTTTGTTGGGTAGTGCAAGTGTATTTTCTAATGTGAAAACAGTGTAAGAATATAGTACTTTCTGCATTAAAAGTGTTACCAGTTTGGAGTTTTGTACTAAGAGTTTTGAAAATTTACCACATGCTTGTGAAAATAGCACCAAAGCGATTTGAACAAAAAATTGAAGCAAAGACAGGTTATTTTCCATAATCTTGTTGCATGTCATGGTTTCTTCATTCAAGCTTAATATGTTACATGGCCATTTCAGTAATCCACATTATGTCAACATTTTAGTTTTCATCATTTCTGCAGTATCAATAACAGGATATCCTAAAAAGATATTGAATGAGATATATGACTCTTGTTCTTTCTTATCAGTGGACGCAAGTTCCTGTTTTGCAGAAAATGTGCTCCTTCACATTCAGGGTATGCTCTTTCAGTAATTCTTCACTCTGAACCTAAAAATGTTTTCTGCATATGTATTTTATTCCCTCTTGAAAATAAGTATGTCATGTATTGTAAGAACAAGTAAAGCATGGTCCTGATGTGTTATTATAGGGTCTTGTGTGAAATGATAGTTCCTGTCCGACTTTACAATAAGGTAACATTTTTTGTTGTTGTTCCCCTTCTCTTGTAGTTGGTGGATGGTGGTCTTGTGTTTCTGCTCCTCAGTTTGACTAGGATTTCTGCCCAGAGAGAAATGTCCTTAAACCCCACTACAATAGGTCATTATACAGGTATAGCAGCATCTTCAGATTTCACACATTTCTACATCCCATTATTACAAGGCATAGTGAATATATTGTACCTTGAACAATAGACCTCCTTTCCTTCACATGCAACTTAATCGGGTAATGTATGTTCATGTTTTGTCAGAGTCCCCATGTCAACTATGTGAAAAGTATCAAACTACTGTGACAGAGGGGGAGGCCCTTAGTTTGCCAGCCTACCATGACCTGAGTGAGTTGGTTTGGGCCAGCGTGACTGAGTTTACCTGGTACAGAAACAGAACCCAAGAGCTTCCGTCCTCTGAGGAAGAGCGTGTGCATCATCATGGACCGGTGCTCTTCTTCCTCCCCCTTTTAATCAACGACTCTGATCAGTACTACACCTACTGGTAATACAACAACTGTGTGTGTGTGTGTGTGTGTGTGTGTGTGTGTGTGTGTGTGTGTGTGTGTGTGTGTGTGTGTGTGTGTGTGTGTGTGTGTGTGTGTGTGTGTGTGTGTGTGTGTGTGTGTGTGTGTGTGTGTGTGTGTGTGTGTGTTTAGGGGTTACATTGGTACTTGAGAGCGAGGGAGCCCTGTTTGGGAGGGTGAGGGTTGAGTCTAGGGTTAGTGTTGAAACTGGATGTGTACATAGGGCTAGGGTAGGCATGCACATTTACAAAGAACAAATCTTAGGGTCCCTTGTCTTGCATGAACGTTGAATAAAATTCTATTCGAACTTACTCTGCCGATTCAAATTTTAGACAAAATATCCACAGAAAACTATTATTACCGACATCAAAACGCAGAACTCTGTGTGTGGCAATAAATATGTTTGCTCCTGACCTCAGGCCAAGTACAAGATGGAAGTACATGCACGATGATGCATGCATACTGACGGAAATTCTGCAGGTGTTTACATGGTTTTGAGCATGTGCCAGGTGATAGAAATTTCAACGGCAGTTCTGGCACTCTAAAAAGTTGGGTAAATAATACTTTCCTGTGGATATTTTGTTGCACAATTTGACCCACTGAAGGACCAACCACACAGAGAGATGATAGGGTAACATGTAATACAATTGTATTCAACATTCTGGCTTGTAAGGAATCTTTCAAAGTATAGACTCTTAGAAAAAAACATTTGCCATCTAACAGCCTAAAAGGTTCTTAAGCTGGCCCCCAGTTAGAACCCTGTTGGTTACCTTTTGGATAACTGTTACACTGTATATGCTTATGTTCCAGGAGAAATGCAGCAGGCACCTGCCTATTTTTTGTGACAGAGGTGATTGTTGTCAAAGCCCAACCGTTCGATCATTCAGTCCTGTTTAACTATATCTCAGAGTCAGCAGACAACATTGCTATTCCATGTCCTGACACCGTGGAAAAACTATGCCAGGATGGAAGAGAAAGCTTAGCCTGGTATAAGGTACTGAACATGACCAGAATGCTAACACAAACCTCAAGTCTGTAAAACTATACAACATTGGTTCTCAACTCCTGTCCTAGAGCTCCTAAGGGTGGCACCGGCTCTTGATTAGTGGATTCAGGAGTGTTACTGCTATTTCAGCAAAGACGTTTATCAAATTGTTTGTCTTTAATTTTAGAATTTCAGTCTCATTCCAAACGAGTCTGAGAGAAATCTGTGGGTGTATGGCGTCTCCAAAGCAGACGAGGGCATCTATACGTGTGTGTGCACGTGGGAGCACAATGGGACGGTTCTCAAAACTTCTGCATCCAGGAGACTAAAGATCCAAGGTATGTAGGTTGTGACTTGATGACCGCTTTGTCAATCCTCTCAGCAGTTTATTTATTTGATTTTAGCTTTGCTGAAACCTCATCCAAGATGGCAGCAGGGTCAGCAAACATGGAAACTCTAGGCTACATTACAGCAGGTTATTAGGCTACACTAGGTACATTAGGCTCCATTTATATCAAACAAACAGAATCAAAAGCAACAGGAACCCTCATATCACATGTTGGTTGTCTTTGTGGCAGCAACAATCATCAATAACATCAGTGACAACGTTTTGAATGTATCCAAAAGTATCTTTCTAACTAAACTGTGTGTTTTGTCTCCTTCAGCTCCCTCTGCCTCGCATCCTCCTCAGATCAACCTGCCTATAAACGGAAGCACAGAGACCACTGACCTGTGTAGGGATCACACCTGGATCAAATACTTTCAAAAACTTGTGTTGTGCTAGATTTGGTTTGCCCTGTATATCTCTCTGTCTTCATAGTATCTCTTGTTCTTCATAGACACCACTAAGAAGTTGAGGTGTGAAGCGTTTTGTGGGCAGAACATTGAAGACAACTGTCACGTGCGTTGGGAGATAAATGGAGTGAAAGTGGGCTCACAGCAGCAAGGCTACTCGGTGAACACCACCAGGTAGGTACACACATGCACACACACACACATGGATTCATGCATACACACAAGCACACACACACTTGTTTTTGAAAACGAGGTAACAGAATTACCACATTTCCTTGAAAGCAAGACCCCAGATTCACTGTTGAGAATTCGCTGTGTGAATGTTTTGTGTGTATGTGTTACTGTAGCGAGGTGGAGGTATCTTCAATGAGGAATATCTTCACAGCTATCCTGACCATAAACACAGTGACTATGAGGGACCTCCAGTCAAAGTTCACATGTGTTGCAATGAACGACCAGAAATGGAATTATGCAGTGGTTACTCTCAAGCTAAGAGGTAAGTACACACACTCTTAAACAAACATCACACAGACACACAAAAACACACAAAATCACACATGCAAACTCTGTAACTTTCTTGGTGTTGTGTTCTCCCTGTCTCCCCCCAATAGGGTTTATGTTTATGGGTCTATGTGTGGTGCTACTGCTCTTCGTCTTGCTAGCTGCTGTGGCTGTCAAAGTGTTTGATATCGATCTGGCGCTTCTCTTCCGTGGAGTTTTCAAATGCTGTGGTCGATCTGAGGGTAAGAACATCTAGCCACCCACTGAAGTGTAATGATGCTATTTCAAAGATTTTTCATTGTACAGAAATGCTTATTCAGCCTACATGATCTATATAGTATTGGATACCATATAAACATATTACTACATATACATGGCCCACTGATTGTGCAATGCAGTTGTCTGCAGTAGGCCCTTCTCAACAGGTCCCGGCTGGGGTCAGTCCCACTGCAAGTGTAGAAGTAATGGGCAAATTTATATTAAAATAACTCAATTTCAGTTCAACTAGAATTTAATCAAATCTCTACAATCTACTCCTTTCCTGCTGAGATTTGACAGAAACCTCTTTGTCTGAGTTTTCAGATGGGAAGGTCTATGATGCTTACGTTGTCTACCAGATGGATGGCGTAGACAAGGAAAGGGAGGAGAAAGTGTATCACTTTGTGAGCAGCGTTCTGCCCACTGTCCTGGAGCAGAAGTGTGGCTTTAGACTCTTCATCCACGGCAGAGACGACTTACCTGGAGAAGGTTGGTTCTTTCAGACTGTGTCCTACCCTCTAAGAAGCAAATGTAACAGTAATAAACATCAAAAGTTAACTTCTCCCTCTCCTCTCTGTTCTGTTGTCCCCAGACCGCATGGAGTTGGTGGAGGACTGCATACGGCTGAGCAGGAGGCTGATTGTCATCCTGACCCCCAGCTCAAGCACATTGTCAGGCTCAGGAGGTCAAGGGTCATGTGGCCAATGGGGCTACTCGTCTTCGTTGACCACAGCGGAGGACTATGACTGTCAGGTGGGGCTCTACCAGGCTCTGGTCCACAGTGAGATGAGCGTCATCCTCATCCAGCTGGGGGACATGGGGGAGGGTGGCTACACACACCTTTCCCCTGGCCTGCAGCACCTGGTCCGCAAGAGTGCCCCCTTAATGTGGCAGGAGGGAAGGCGTGGTTCGACGCTGCCCAACTCAAGCTTCTGGAAGAGGGTGCGTTACATGATGCCTTGGCCGCGCCACTCGACTAGTTTTGACAACCAGTTAATATGACTGTTCTATGTGAACAATCAGGTCTGAGGACTTGAAGTTCGTGTGGAGGTCTGGGATTCTGTTATAGAAGAGAACACCCCCAGGTTCTCTGAAAATCCTTATTCCATTCATAGTAATGTCATTAATTATTCCAGTGCTGTGCAGCGATATACACAGATTAGATGAGAACGTCACAACAACGATGTGTACAACGTGGCAGAAGGTCGTGTGTTGTTGTGATTCTGGATGGCTAGCAACAATGACAAGAAACTGCCATGTGGGGAATAGTAAGTGGCTAATTTCAGCTAGTTTTATCTTGTTCTTGATACCTTGTCTTGTTTTTAGGTATTTTGACTGATGTCACATCTATGCTAATATGACAAAATGTGCTTGCTTACTAACCAACAACTGTAACAATGTAGTTGAGAGACAACAAGTGTTCATTGTGCAACTTATATGTTTTCAATAAACATTGGAGACTAAATATAGTTTACATGTTGTCAACAATCTAAACCAACCCGTTCTGTTTGCTCCATATCTGTGCACACTTCTGTTTTTTTGCTAAACAACCAACCTGTCTATGGTGCCATAGTGACATATTGACTAAGGTCCTAAATCAATTGAAATTTACAACCTTTGAGAAACTTGTCTACTTACACAAGATAAACGTGCCGATATTATGTCAAAAGAAAATGAAGACAGGCACACACCTTCTCATGTAACACAGACCCAAACATACACACATGGTCTTGGTGTCTCTCTGTCTCTCTCTCTCTGTGTATCTCTCTCTCTCTCTCTCTGTGTATCTCTCTCTCTCTCTGTCTCTCTCTCTCTGTCTCTCGGTCTCTCTCTCTCAATTCAATTCAATTCAATTTAAGGGCTTTATTGGCATGGGAAACGTGTTAACATTGCCAAAGCAAGTGAGGTAGATAATATACAAAAGTGAAATAAACAATAAAAATTAACAGTAAACATTACACATACAGAAATTTCAAAACAATAAAGACATTACAAATGTCATATTATACATATATACAATGTTGTAATAATGTTCAAATGGTTAAAGAACACAAGGGAAAATGAATAAGCATAAATGTGGGTTGTATTTACAGTGGTGTTTGTTCTTCACCGGTTGCCCTTTTCTTGTGGCAACAGGTCACAAATCTTGCTGCTGTGAAGGCACACTGTGGAATTTCCCCCAGTAGATATGAGAGTTTATCAAAATTAGATTCTTTTCAAATTCTTTGTGCATCTGTGTAATCCGAAGGAAATATGCATCTCTAATATGGTCATACGTTGGACAGGAGGTTATTAGGAAGTGCAGCTCAGTTTCCACCTCATTTTGTGGGCAGTGTGCACATAGCCTGTCTTCTCTTGAGAGCCAGGTCTGTCTACGGCGGCCTTTCTCAATAGCAAGGCTATGCTCACTAAGTCTGTACATAGTCAAAGCTTTCCTTAAGTTTGGGTCAGTCACAGTGGACAGGTATTCTGCCACTGTGTACTCTCTGTTTAGGGCCAAATAGCATTCTAGTTTGCTCTGTTTTTTTGTTAATTCTTTCCAATGTGTCAAGTAATTATCTTTTTGTTTTCTCATGATTTGGTTGGGTCTAATTGTGCTCTCTGTGTCTCTGTCTCTCTCTCTCTCTGTCTGTGTCTCTCTCTCTGTCTCTCTCTCTCTGTTTCTCTCTTTCTGTCTCTCTGTCTCCCTCTCTCTGTCTGTCTCTCTCTCTCTGACTCTCTCTCTGTGTCTCTCTCTATCTCTCTCTGCATCTCTCTCTCTGTCTCTCTCTCTCTCTGTCTGTGTCTCTGTGTCTCTCTGTCTGTGTCTCTCTCTCTGTCTCTCTCTCTCTGTTTCTCTCTTTCTGTCTCTCTCTGTCTCTGTCTGTCTCTCTGTCTGTCTCTCTCTCTCTGACTCTCTCTCTGTGTCTCTCTCTATCTCTCTCTGCATCTCTCTCTCTGTCTCTCTCGCTGTGTCTCTCTGTGTATCTCTCTCTCTCTGTCTCTGTCTCTCTCTCTCTGTGTCTCTGTCTCTCTCTCTCTCTTTCTGTCTCTCGGTCTATCTCTGTCTCTCGCTCTCTCTCTGTCTCTCTCTGTCTCTCTCTCGGTCTCTCTCGGTCTCTCTCTCTGTCTCTCGGTCTCTCTCTGTCGGTCGGTCTCTCTCTGTCTCTCGGTCTCTCTCTCGGTCTCTCGGTCTCTCTCTGTC